>NC_143515.1:61966955-62341122 GCF_031878675.1 Megascapheus bottae
AACTTGAAGTTTTGACCTGTTCCATTGACTATCAAACTAGTTTCACCCCACATTACCTTCTCTACTGGGTCTCCTCTAAGCTAAACATCATGGGAAATAGCATCAGAAAGGCATGTCTCGGTCTCCAAGAAGTTTCTTCCACTGAGCATGTGAATTAAAAGCAAAAGGGCTCTCTTTGTTCTTCCCACTGCACATACCTCTCCCATAAGCTGGAAGAATGAACCAAAGAACACATAGGAGTTGGGGGGCTGGGAGTTTGGCCTAGTGGTACAGTGCTTGCCTAGCATGCACAAAGATCTAGGTTCAATTCCTCGGTACCACATACATAGAAAAAGGCAGAAGTGGTGCTGTGGCTCAAGTTGCAGAGCTCTAATCTTAAGAAAGCCTAAAGACAATGCTAGGGCCCCGAGTTCAAAACCCAGGACTGGGGAGGAAAAAAAAAACAAATACATGGGGCTCCACTTCTTATAAGCAAATATGATCCATAGGCAGTTCCCAGTATGAGCAGACAAGCCTGGGCAGTTTCTTGTCACAAACCGCTGAACAGTAAAGTTACACCCTAGGGTAAGTAACCGGGCAGGCATCACTTAAAGACCTCAAAAGACTTCTTCAAGCAAATCCCAGCCACACTTGAAAAGAGGGCCTGTGGCTACCAGCCATGGATAGCCAACCACGCACTGCCTAGCACCAGTGTGGCCAACAGGCACACTGCCCCAGTTTGTGTCACCCTCCCTGCAAGGCCCCAGTCACCTTGCCATGGCCCTGGGCAAAGGATCCTTGGCAAAGCAACAATATACACCACCAGATGGGGAAATGACAAACTATTCCAACAATCTTTTTCAAAAGGAAAAAGAAAAAAAAAACACAGAGATTTCTGAGTTTGTTTTTTGTAGGCAGTTGGAAAAAAAATAATAAATCCAGTGCATACCAACACCTCTCCAAAAGGTTCCTAGCCAGGACTATGATGCCTGGTGTGAAGAATGCGAGTTTCCGGCAGAGGGAATGTGACACATCACTGAGTCAAAGGTGAGCCCAGCCCTGGCTGAAAACCCTTTGTCCACAGTGGGTTATGCTTTCACTGTGAAAGTTTAAAGTGAGCACAGTGAGGTCACCTCCATGAGTCATGTTCTGTCCACTTGCTGGGCTCCCTTTCTCAGCACTCCCAGGGCTTCCTTCAGGGAGGTCTTTGAAGAAGAGGAGCCTGTGAGTAACCCAGACAGATGGAGGGGGAAGGAAACACTGATGGATGCAAAAGAGAGACAGATGAGGAATAGAGAGACAAAATCAGAAAGTTTACCTTACTTACTCCTTATTGCTATCTACAACTGCTTTATGAGCAGAAATCTAGATGGTGTGTAGTACATAATAGTATATATAGCAGACACCTGTGCTAGAACCCTAAAACTAGAAAGCCTGAGGAGACTTTCAGCTCAGAACTTCCAATACGTGTGTGTGTGTGTGTGTGTGTGTGTGTGTTTACATGTACATACACAACCAAAAGTTTCCTCATTCTTGTCCCTCATTCCTCTACCTCAGAAAGTAGCAGAAAATCTGAGACAGGCAGTCTCACTGACCTATTGTCTCTTTAAAAGCCAACATTCCCTTCTGATTGAAAGAGATCTAGACATATATCCTGAGGAAATGACAAGAACGGATACTTGATCTGCAGAGGGTTGAGAACCAAGGGGTTACAGATAATTCCTAAGAGCAAGCAGAGGTAGTAGAATGCTTGTCTAGTAAGAAGGAGGCTTGTACTTCAGACCTCAGTACCAGAATGGATGAGTGAATGGATGTATGGAGGGACATAATTGCTACAAGAAAAAAAAAGATCTTTGTTTGAAAATGAAATTGTTCACCAATATAGACGGAATTATATTCCATAGTCCTTCTCCTTACCTTCCCCAATCATCTGTCTAAAGAAAGGTCTAGGCCTCTCCAATGAGATGCATAAGGAGGCATCCAGAGTTTGCTTATTTTCTGTGAACTCTGGTATAAATCGAATACGTAGCTCCAGTTCATTTATTCAACTGTGGACAAGAGCTATTTGAAAAGACAGTATCAAAATAATATCATTTGTAAAGGCTGCCAAATAAGAAAATCCCCATTGCTATGAAACAACAATTTCGTAAAGTAAACATTGCACATTTTTGTGATGCAGACCATTCTATCACTTTGCTTTTATAACCTACAAATATTTTTAAATGCCTGTGCTCACACACACAGACAAATCTGAAGTTAAAATCCAGTGCAGTCAACAGTACTTTCAATTTCTCCCCCTCCCCTTCTATGTCCCTCCTACATCAATCTCACACCTACACCCCTAAAATAATTAAGGCACAACCCCAATGACACCATCATTTACCCCCAGCCTTAAATTTTCTTCAGTATTAATTAGAAGCAACACACTACTAAAATCAAAATTAAACTTCCCTAAGTGTAATATCCTTACAGAGATGGAGAATTTAGACTGCAGTAAGTTCTAAGGAAACCATCCCTGTGTCTCTCCACATTTATTTAATTCCCTTCAACCTGCTCCAGCCACAATTGCAGATTCCCAAATTATCATGCTAAGTCTGTCACAGCATGCAAGCAAACTTGAATAATCCCTGTATTTAGCACTTGAATGGTAGAGGGGTAAAATATGTGGCAAAGAAATAGAGCGTGCAGTTTAAAATAGACCCATGCAGACCAGCAAAAGAGTAGTTGGGAAGAATTTTTCACATTGCTTGAACCAACACCTAGAAGAATTTCTCATATTCCAAAAGTCTTTTTCCTCTTTTCTTCCTTCTTTTCTTTCTTTAAAGAACTGAGTGGTAAGAGAAGAGGTGACTTTGTCCAAAAAGAAATGTACTTTGGGGTCAGGAGTTTGGCCTAGTGGTAGAGTGCTTTGCCTAGCATGCACGAAGACCCAGGTTCCATTCCTCAGTACCCCATATATAGAAAAAAGCCAGCAGTGATGCTGAGGCTCAAGTGGTAGAGCTCTAGCCTTGAGAAAGTCCAAGGACAGTGCTCAGGCCCTGAGCTCAAGCCCAGGACTGGCACAAAAAAAAAAAAAAAGAAATGTACTTTGTACCTGACTTATGTAACTTAACCCCTCTATATATCGCCTTCATAATAATAATAAAGAAAATTTTAAAGAACTGAATGCCAGATGTTTATGGATCACACCTGTAATACTAGCTATTCAGGAAGCTGAGATCTAAGGATCACAGATGAAAACCAGACCCACTGGAAAAATCCATGAGATTCATCTTCAAGTACACACCAAAAAGCTGGCAGGGGAGCTATGACTCAAGTGGTAGTGTCAGCCTTCAGAGAAAAAGCTTTGGGACAGGACCCAAGCCCTGCTATAACCTGAATACTGACGAAATAAATAAATAAATAAATAACCAGTTGCAAGACCAGTCAGCCTGTCAAAATGCTGGGGACAGTCTGTCTTCCTATGGTTAGCATGGAACTAAAGTCTAGATGGCCTTTGTCTGCTCTTAGAGATGCATTCTGAAAAATGCATGCCAGTTCTCTTAGTATGGTTGAAAAGCATTTATGCTCAAAAAGATCACCCTAGAGTTAGTGCAAGAAGTGCATTGTAATTATGTGATGAGTGGAAAATATTGTTCCTCTTGCATAGTCTTTGCCTTTGTACATTTGGTCTTTAAACATCCATCCACTTCTACCTCTGGAAGCCTAACCTAACCTAACCACAGGTTCTCTAAGCTGCAGATTAAGAGAAAGCATGTGTGGCTTTGTTGTTTTAGCCCAATATCTATTCTGTGTTTATATCTAGATTTTGTAACTGAGTCTGGACACTAGTCATGATTATAGCAGGCTTGAACCAAAAAAAGGAATGTCATTAAGGTGCTTGAAATTAGATCTCAAGGCTCATTTGGAGTTTCCATGTGCATTCTTCTGATTTATGAGTCTCATTGCTAGGGAAGGCTGAAATAGTTCTCTTCTTTCTTCTCAGTTAGTGGCTTCAAAGCTGTGTATGCTTGAGTACCCAAGCACATTAAAACTAATTTAAATCATCATGTTAAGCACCAGTGTGCTCAACAAACCAGAAAAAAACCAAGGAAACCAAATATAGGTTCATATTTTATACTCTATAGGACACAAAGTAGAAAAAAATCCGACCACAAAATGGTACTGCTTTTTACTGGCACCACTGATACTTCTTAAATGTTGTACGATCTGAAGTTGCCTTTCAGAAGTGAAATTCACATCATCCTTCCCCCGCTGCTCCTGAAACATGAATTAATAGTGATTGTTTGTTAAGATAAATTCATGCAGCACTGGTACTCACTAGACACTATATGGATAAAGAATTATACAACTTTGGGTATAAGAAGGAAAAACTAGGACAGAGCAAGGGAAGGGGTAACTTTGCCCAAAAAGAAATATAGTTTTTACCAGATTTCTATAACTATTACCAACTTTGTTCATCATCTTTATAATATTTTTTAAAAGCACATTCAAAAATAAGAAAAAGATAAGTCCAAGGAATGGTATATGAGCAGCTCTGAAATTATCCAGAGAAGTGCTTGTGTAAAGTCAGTTACAATTACCACATTGGCATGGCATATTTTCCATACTCAACTTACAGCATTGTCTGTTCTGACCATTTATGTCAGATTACTCATTTTTTTCTTTCAGTGGTAGCGGGAGCGGCCGGGGTCTTGCAAGTTCTGGGGCTTGAACTCAGGACTTCAGTCCTGTTCCAGTATACTTATCCTCAAGGCTAGTGCTCTACCATTAAAGCCATAGCTCCACTTCCTGATTTCTTTGGTGGCTAGTTGGGGAAAAAAAAGTCTCTCAGACTTTCCTGCCTGGGTTGGCTTTGAGCAATGAGCCTCAGGTCTCAGTCTTTTGAGTGGCTAAGAATACAGGCGTGAGTCACTACAGCTTGAGTTATATTATGCACTTTTCGAGCTTAAAAGTCAGCATGTTCTCTCCTATAGCTACTATATTGAACTGAGATTCTCAAAAATAAATGTCATGGGATTAGCACCAGTGAAACACAATTTCTAGCATCAAAGATATAACAAAACTTAACAGAAATGTCTGCTCTCTCAGAAAAGCTATATTAAAAGATGAAACTTAATAGTAGTTTTATGGGCTATCAACAAACAAGCCAAAAACAACCAACCTGAAATGCAATGTAAGAAGAAAAATTTGGGCATGGGAGTGTGGTCTAGTAGTAGAGTGCTCACTTAGCACAAAGCTCTGAGTTCGATTCCTTGGTACCACATACACAAAAAAAACCCTGGAAGTGGTCCTGTGGCTCAAGTGGTAGAGTGCTAGCCTGAGAAAGCCCAAGGATAGTGCCCAGGCCCTGAGTTCAAGCTCCAGGACTGGCAAAAAAAGAACAAGAAGAAGAAAAAGGAGGAGGAAGAGGAGGAAAAGTGGAGGAAGAGAAGGAGGAGGAGGAAGAGGAGGAGGGGGGGGGAAGGAGAAGGAGAAGAAAGAGAAGAAGGCAACAACGATGATGGCTGTATGTGACTGTATGACATGTTAATCATAACCTGATAAAGTTGTTTGTTCCAGAGGGATGGGGAGGAGGAAGAAGGAGGACATAAGTCTCTAAGCTCTGTATCTCCTTAGAGTTGGACTGGGGTTACAATATGGAAGCCACTGAACCCTTTGGTTCACTACTCATAAACATTACTATCAGAATCCAAGTGTGCCACATTCCACTGGGAATATTTTTTATTAATCACAGCATAGCTTGTCCCATCCCAATTAATATTACAGCACTACCGCAGACATCAGTCCCTTAACCATCCCTTCTCCCTGGAAGAGGAGTCTACCAACCTCTTCTCTCAACCCTGTCTCTCAATAGTTCAAGGAGAAACAGGAAAGCCCGGTACTCGTGTCTCACACATGTAATCCTAGCTACTCAACGATTCAAAATCAGCCCAGGTAGAAACTCCATGAGACTCCTAACTCCAACTAATCAGCAAGAAGCTACAGGTGTGGGTGTGGCTCACGTAACAGAGCAGCAGCCTTGAGCAAAAAACCTCAGAAAGCACCCAAGCCCTGAATCACAACCCTAGGAGCAGAAAAGGAAAGAGGGCAAAAGAAAGAAAGAGAGGGAGGGAGAAACAAAAAGGAGGGAGGGGAAGTGGGGCTATGGTTCAAGTGGTGGAGCACTAGCCTTGAGCTGAAGAGCTAAGGGACAGAGCCCAGGTTCAAAGTTCAAGCCCTATGACTGACGGGGGGGGGGGAGGAAGGGGGGGCAGGGGGAGGAGGAAGGGGAGGGAAGGAAGGAGGGGAATTTTCTATTCGATATGAGAATGGAGTTTCAAAATTACAAGTCACCTGAAAAGCGTGGAATCTGACCAATATGCCAGATTTTGTCACAGCAAAATTCTCAAACGATGCTTTGAACAAATAAAGCCATTTCTTATTCAAACCTCTTGAATAAACCAATTTGCCTGGCTATCAAAATTCCTTTTGCATTCTCCTATATTTTGGGTATACATTTTTGCATTCACTGAAAACAAGCAAAAAGTAAAATAAAATAATTGCCAAATAGAAAATCAAGTCCCTCATCACCCTGAAACATAATACTAGACATTTAACTATTGGTGATTTTTTTAAGTTTATTTCTCCCAGTTTTCAATCATTAGAATGTGGTTTCCTTTAGCTAATATTTTCCCAGTCCATCATGGGTAGACAACATTTAAACATGCTGAAGTAATCTAACTTAATCTTGGCTTCCATGAGCATCATTAAATGAGGTTCACAATTAAGAAGCAGGGAGGGACCTTACAAGGCTCTTCAAAGAACTGAGGCATCATAAACAAACCTTTCACCTAAAGTTTTCCAGATACCACAAATGTGTGTGGCTGGCAGTGGGAAAGCTGGGGTTGGAAAGATGTACTTCCCATAGCAGTGCTCAGATTCTCCGCCCTCCACTGGGCACCAGGAGGCTGCTGTGGCCCCAGTGGGGGCTTCAGGGCTCTGGACAGAACTACACTTGCACAGCTTGTCTACCTAAGGATGCCCACAGCACTCTTAAAGTCAGTCCCTGTAAAACTGGCCTGAAACCTGCAAGGCAGACTCTCAGTGGTGCACACACATCTGTTTAAAATTCAAACCGCTTGTGCAAACCATAGATCGGTATGCAAATAAAACTTTTAAAGAGACTGTATTCATTTAAAGAGGAAATGAAAAAATGTGCCTAGGTCTTCGGGTTCTACATTTCCTGGGGAGAGTGGCTGGGCCGTCTAGGATTTAGAGGGTGGTTTAAGCTGAGCAGACTGACATGGGAGTAGAAACCGGCTTTTGATCACGATTCAACAGTACCTCGTGGCCCTGCGCACACCACGCAGGAGGCCAGCCCTGCAAGCCCACAGCCGTTGTGCACACATTACACAACTTGGCAACATAAGATCTGAGAAGCCAAGAGTGTCCCAGAGGGGAACTGAGCCAATCAGAAAGAAAATCTTAACTCTGAATGGTGCTGGGGCGATGCAAATACATGAATAGATACATCTAGAGAACTCTCATTCTTGGTTGGGCGGAGCCAGTGGGACAGGAATGAGTCTCCATCCCAGCTCCCTCAGTGACAACATGAAGCAGTTTCCACAGCTTTCCTCATGTGCTCCACTCTCATATAGTAACCAATGACCATGGTTGTCTCCTAGCAGGGCAAAGCCAATCAAGAGGTCTTGATTCAAACCTGAAACTGAACCCAAGTGTTCTGATCCCAATGTCAGGATTTTCACCCTTGACAGAGCTGTGGCCGCTCATCTCACTGTCATACTCAGGTGGCAATATGGGTCCCCAGGGATCCCTAACCTGTTCTGAGTGGCTGTCAAGAAACAGAGTGGAATTTCCCTTTCCCTCTACATGGAGAATGTAGAGGAAAACTCAAGAGATTCCAGGACCCAGAGGCACACACAGGCTTATGTGTGTTAGCTACCAAAAAATATTCAGGCCAGTTCATCGTTATGTAGTCTTCAGAAATGTGTGTGTGTGTGTGTGTGTGTGTGTGTAAGAGAGAAAGAGACGGGGAGAGGGGGAGAGAGAGAGAGAGAGAGAGAGAGAGAGAGAGAGAGAGAGAGAGAGAGAGAGAGAGAGAGAGAGGGGGGGGGGGAGGAGGGAGAGAGAAAGAGAGAAACAGAGGGAGAGAGAAGGGGAGGTGGAGGAGGAGGTGACATTCTACTACTTGAGCCACAGCTCTACTTCCCAGATATTTGTATCATGAGAGCAAGAAGACTAGGTGTAACTACAAGTCATATATAACAGATACTAATAAGTTATGCCCATTACATGATGAAATAACATGTCCAATGTAAAGAGTTCAGTAAGTTATATTCAACAACTCCACCTGTTCTCATGCTTTGTACGGTGCCCATCATAAATTCCAAAATCATCAGTGTGACCCACATAATCCTTCCATTAGGCAGCACTGCTGTACAGTTCAGGAGCAGAAGAGCTTGCTAATAGAAATGGCACCATGGTGGCCTGAGCAGCAGCTCCTCAGGAATTTCCACCTTCCCTCTAGGCTGCAGCAGGACACAGTCTTCTCCGTGCCAGCTTAGCTCAAGTATTGTCGGCCAGCCATGCTCAGACAAGCAGGATTCTCACTAATTCCCACCTCTGCTTCTACCCCTCCTCCCCCACCAGCACTGCTGCCCCACTCCAGTGCAGGAAAGGTAAGAAACCCTTCAGCCCTGCCCAGACCAAGACAATTGTCTCCAGAGCTCTTGGCAGGTTTCCTTCCATAGCCCAATGGCCTCTACCTGTCTGGATTTTGTACTGTATTTGTATTCATGTCCACTACAGATTTATGGATTATATAATGCTCAACTGTGTTTGTATCACAAAATGTAACACAAGATATACACTTGATAAAACAGAGCAGAAAACTAAATTAAGAATTTGCAAAATAATTTAACTTTACTCTGTGTGTGTGTGTGTGTGTGTGTGTGTGTGTGTGTGTGTGTGTGTGTACGCGCGCGCGCCAGTACTGGAGTTTGAACTCTTGAAATCAGAGTCTCATGCTCTCCCTTGCTTTTTTGACTCATGGCTGCTGCTCTACCACTTGGAGCCACAACTCCACTTCCAGCTTTTTGCTGGTTAATTGAAGATAAGGGTCTGAAGGATTGTCTTCTCAGGCTGGCTCCCAACCTTGATCCGCAGATAGTAGCCTCCTAAGTAGCTAGGACTGCAGATGTGAGCCTTTGGTATCTGGCTCCTCTAATCCTTTTTCAGTTCTCACCACAATACGTGTCTCACTGGCTGCCCCATGGTTGAATTTATTTCATTACTTTTTCAAAAAAAAATTTTCACTTACCATTTTATGATGCACATATTTAAAGGTCTTAATTTGAAACTAGTAAGTACTGAGTTTTAAGGCAGAGAGAGAGAGAGAGAGAGAGAGAGAGAGAGAGAGAGAGAGAGAGAGAGGAAGAGAGAGAGAGAAAGGGAGAGAGAGAGAGAGGAAGAGAGAGAGAGGAAGAGAGAGCTTACACACAGAAGCAAATGGAAGAAAGGTACTCATAAAGTCTTAACACTTGAGATTCAAATACAGTAAGTGCTCCAAGACATTTTTGCTGAAGTTAGTAACTTTCCATTTTCTCTAAGGTCACTAGGTTGGCCTCTCAAATTACTTAAAAAATGTCATATTTCAACAAATGTTTCTATTAGGTTTAAAACTATTTGTTTGAAAGACTTTAGTCTGTTTCCAAATTTTTTAAGTATGTAAATATAAGTTTTTACATACATAATTACTGTTTTCCACAATGAAAATCACATAAATGGAAGTATACTTCTTTTGTTGTTGGTTTTAGGGCCTAAACGCAGGGTCTGCGCACTGTCCCAGAGCTCTTTTTGCTCCAGACTAGCACTCTACCTCTTTGAGCTTCTCTTCCATTTTCCTGGTGGTTAAGTATACTTATTTTAATACTTCTTTTACTTTTTTTCTCTGTAGCATAGTGTTTATGGAATTTTAAGCAAATTTTATAATTATGATTCTGCACAGCCTTCCTGCTCTGGTGATAGTTAAACATATCTGATAAGACTTAAAAAACAAATACATGGAGCCGGGAGTTTGGCCTAGTGGTAATGTGCTTGTCTAGCATGCACAAAGACCCGGGCTCAATTCCTCGGTACCACATACATAGAAAAAAAACAGAAGTGGTGCTGAGGCTCAAGTGGTAGAGCTCTAGCCTTGAGAAAGTCCAAGGACAGTGCTCAGGCCCTGAGCTCAAGCCCAGGACTGGCAAAGGAAAAATACATGGGAAGTGGAACTGTGGCTTAAATGATAGATTACTAGTCCAGACTGAAAAAAACAATCAAGAGTACAAGTTATGAGTTCAAAACTCAGTACTGGCACAAAAACATACACACACACATGCACACACACACAAAGCAAAAAAAAAGTCATGTGTCCTTTCAATGTTGAATATAGTATATTCTACATAAGTTCTTATATGAAATAGTGTTATATATTATATTAATATATAAATGTAGTGTTATATATTATATTAATATATAAATGATAATGCAATATCATTATATCATATTAGATTATAATTATATATTATATATAATTTATGTATTATATAATATATTTATATAATTATATATTATATATAATTTTGTGTAATATAAAACATGACCAATTCTGAAATGCCTGTCTTTTGCAAGAAAATTGTAATCCTTGTTCAATAACTCCTTTAAGGAATTCATTCTACTTAGCATCTGTCATATAAAACATTATTAGGATCTGGGTACAAAGGCTCACACCTGTAATCCTAGCTACTCAAGAGGCTGAGAGCTGAGGATCGTGGTTCAAAGCTAGCCCAGGCATTAAAGTCCATGAGACTTTTATCTCCAATTAACCTCCAGAAAACCAGAAGTGGTGCTGTGGCTCAAGGGGTAGGGCAGTAGCCTTGAGCTGAAGAGCTCAGGGACAGCGCCCAGGCCCAGAGTTCAAGTCCCATGACCGACAAAACGAAAAGAAATAAAAAATTATTAGGATGACTCTAACTTATTACTAAACACTGTAAGATTTCTTGGCTACATAAGACCCTATCATCTGTAAGTCTACTGATTCTGGTAAAGATAAACCTACCTGAACAGAGCCAGTCTCCTCCTCCCCGCTGCCACCCCTGCACCAGTCAGGAGACCATGTCCCTCAGGCTAAGGAACCTGGACCACATGTCGTCACCATCCACAAATTTACTCCTATGCTCAGACAAATGGTTTTTCTCTTCCATCTCAGTGGACTGTCTTACATTCCCTGAGAGAATCAGAACCTTCCCTGACACAGTGTTGCCATTAAATATGGACACATTCTCCCCAGGAAAAATCAAGAGAATTTTTTCACAGCCCTCTCAGAATCCATGGATGGTTGGAGATGGTTCTGTTTCTCCTTCCACAACTTAGCAAATACTTGCAACAAGAATGGGTTCAAAAAGAATGGGTTCAATCATGTTCACACTGGGACCTGGATATTGATGTGCCATTGCTGTTGTGCGAGTGTCACAGCCCCTGGGGATTGTGGGTCTCCTGATGACAGAGAAGAGCAGTAGAACTACTCTCCATAAAAACACTTGAATACTCAGAACTGTGCACAGTCAGAAGCACTGAAGACCTATTACCTTATAGGAAGACTGGGGCTGTGCTTTCTTGTTTGTTCCCTTAAATGCATAGGGCTTCAAAATGAACAGAAAGGAAAAAAGGGAGAGCTTTGGTCTTACACAGATCTTCCCTCAGCTGTTTTTATATAGCCAGTCAATTTATTTTTTCCTCTTAAGAAATATCAGTTTAAGGTTCTTTTGGGAGAAATCTACCAACAACAGGAGGGAGGGCTAACAAAGTGGGTGAGGATGAATATGATTGAAGTCACTGATGCAAACTGAACAAGGAAACCTCTTGAAATGATTTAAGAGAAGCAGGATAAGCAAGAGTGACAGTGAGGATGAGTTTGAGCTGAACCATTTATGTAATACACGACACAATGAAATCTCCATTAAACAAAAAGAAAAGGAGAGAGAAAGAGACAGATGAAAAGAAGGAAGGAAGGAAGGAAGGAAGGAAGGAAGGAAGGAAGGAAGGAAGGAAGGAAGGAAGGAAGGAAGGAAGGAAGGGAGGGAGGGAGGAAGGAAGGGAGGGAGACAGGGAAGGAGGGAGAGAGAGAATCAGTTTAGGTACAGGAAGGTTGTGGTTTAAGACCAGCATGGACCAAAATATTTAGCAAGACTTTATCTCAAGAAAAAAACAAAATGGATAACAAGGTAAGATACTGTAACAATATGGGATAACTTCTGGTACATTGTATATATGTTTATTTGTTTATTTGAAATAGGATAGGAAAGAAGGGAAAACAAGATGAGGGGAACAGGTGGGGGGAGGGAAATGGGGACAAAAATATGAGAAGGGGTATCAATGTTTGTGAAGAAATGTACCTTCTATCTGGTGAATATAATGTAACCAGTCTATTAATTACAACTTAAAACATTAAAAAAAAAAACCTTAAAACAAGGGCCAGTAGTTTGGCCTAGTGGTAAAGTGCTTGCCTAACATGCACAAAGACCTGGGTTCAATTCCTCGGTACCACATACATAGAAAAAAGCTGGAAATGGTGCGAAGGCCCAGGTGGCAGAGCTCTAATCTTGAGAAAGTTCAATGACAGTACTCAGGCCCTGAGCTCTAGCCCAGGACTGCCCCCCCCAAAAAAAAAAACTTAAAACAGGACACTTGCAGCTGGCAAGAATAATGTGGTTTTCTCTTAAAGAATGAGCAGTTGTCAGCCCTTTGATGCTGGGACTTTGAGACCTGTGGCTTTGCTTTAATGGGATGAAAACATGAGAAGGATTATCAAGGTTTGAGCAGTAATGTACCCACTACCTTATGAATGTAACTGTAACCCCTCTGTACATTACCCCAACAATAAAATACAATAAAAGAAAAAAAACAAAAACCGGTGAACATGATGTTACATACCTGTGGTCCCAGCTACACAGTGGGTAGAAGTAGGAAGAATATGGTTCAAGGCTCAGTACATTAAAAAGCAAACTGAAAAGCCTTTCAGTATACTGAAAAGAAAATGGACTGCGGTTGTACTTTCAGTGACAGCACAAAACCCTGAGTCTAATCCTTAATATCCCCCCCCCAAAAAAAGCTATAATTCATGTTTAACAACTTCTTTAAGGAATTCATCCTAATTAGCATCTGTCATAACAGAACATTAAATACCTGTCACAAATTAAGGCACAATTATCTTTCTTAAAAGCATCCAGTATCTTTTCAGCTTACTCTAGTATTACAAACTAACATGACCATTCCTATATCAAGACTTCCTATTGATCTTGCCTCACTCCATTCTGAGCTGTGAAAGATGAGTTTTCCTAAGCTTCACAGCATTTCTTCTGGCTGCTTACATCATCATAGTAAACCAGTCCTTTGCACTTCTAACCCTTCCAAGCTTCCATAGGCAACTAATGGATGCCCTGTTTTCCTTTAGAAACCAGAGATCAAAGTCTTTCCTGGGTTTTCTGGTTCTTATTTCTCTCCCTCTTTCCCATCTTCTTATCCCAACACCACATGGGAAAAGGGATTACATTAGGCACTCACTGTCTGCACCACTCAGTCCCCAGTCAGGATCAAAGTGCCTCCTAGTTGCCCTTGGCAACCACTCTTCAAGCATCTTCTTCGAATCACTTCATAAACTTTTTTTTATAACAAATGCACTGAAAATCTAATTAACAAGTTCCTGAAAAGGAGGTTCTGCTAAAAGCCAGTAAATGGCCCAATTAAAGACATGCACCAATGATCCAAACAAATGTTTCATTGAGGAGATACCCAGATGGAAAGAACACATGTGAGAAAGATTGGGGAAACACTCACATTGAAAGCACAGTAGGCTCCTACTATACATCTATTGGAACGGCACAAAATTAAAACAGACAATCCTAAATAATGGTAGTAAAGCTATGGAGCAGGAAGAACCCTCACAATCTGCTGATAAGAAAAGAAAATGGAACTGTTTGACAGCATCTTATAAAACTGAGTACATTTACATAAAACCCTGAGCCACTTAGCCAGATCAAATGGATGTACCAGATGTCCATTCTTATCACCACAGTATTTGATTGCCTTATAAAATTATCTGTGTGAATAAAGAAGGGAAGGGAAACTAAGGCTTGCAGTAAACTGGGCTCTTTAAGGGAACCCGCTTCTGTCTTAATTGTTCATTTATTTGCTAGTACAACCTTGATGCACAGTAGGGGGTATTCACTGAGAGTATGCAGAATGGATAAAAGAATGAATGATACTTACGAGGTGTTCCATTCTGGATCAGGCACTAGAAACAAGAAAGATGTTCTGTATTTTCAGAGTCTTCAAGCTAGAGAAACAATCTCCACTCACCAGAAACTCTGAGCACCACAAGATCCCTAAGTAACAAATCTCTAAGTATACTGCTGTCATACTGGCACATTACTTGGCTTTTCTAGAGCTATTTTCCTAATCTTTAAGAAAGGAAGAGATTAACAGCAGGACTGCCATGAGGAGGGGAGGTCATCCATTGGTAGGTATCCCTGAAGTGCTTCCACTTTAAAACTGGCAAACACCTTCCATAGGAGATGATAGACTCATTGTCCTGAGGCCACAATCACCTTGGTCCCTCCCTCCAAGCAGCAGTGTTCAAGGAATGACCCCAGGACAGTAGATACAATGTCCAGAAGCTGATCTGTCCTGATTGTTCTATGCTTGCGCTAGACAGTAGTTCAATAATCTGAATACCACCATCAAGATCATGTTGACAAAATGCCTGACTCTTTACAGACATTGTCCAGTGAATATGGGCTATGTTGAGGTGAGTTCAGGGGAGATTTTTGAGTTGAATTATGCTTACAGTTCTCAAGGGATATTTAGTAGGAGGAGGTAAAGAATACCAAGTATGGAGTGGGCAAAGAGTCCAGGGAGCTTGGCACAGCTGGACCTGTGCTGGAGAGTAGTGAAGACATGGAGAAGTAGGTAGCAAATAGGCCCATCTTGTAGAAGGCCTTGAGATGAGTCGGGATGGAGCAGGAAGGGTACATCTGGCTTCTTGAAACTCCCAGATCACCTGCAGCAAAGTTACCATTATTTATCACAATGATACATTCGAGGTACGTATATGCCAAGTGTCCACTGAACTTGACTACCCTAACAGCAAAGAATCACAGGTGTTGGAAGTCAGCTCTCTCTGGAGCTAGAATATCCAGTCCCCAATGCTTAAAACATCTGGATCCATCCTTGTGCCCCAGTAATTCCTCTTCACTGAGCAGCAACCCCCTCCTGCAAGTCTCATTTAATACCAATCATTAACTCCCAGAATCAGTACCCAAGCTCTCAAACCCAATGCTTATCTTTCATGTAATCCATGTCATATGGGCCCCATGCCAAGTGATGGATTTCTCTGGATTCTACTTACTTGGTCTTTGCCAAGCATTCTTGGGCATCAAAGCCTTTCTCTCTAGACTTCATTCACATGGCCTTTCTTTGATTCCATCTCACACTTAATGTCTCTACACTTGCTCTGCCTCTTCACCATGTTTTCAGTGCTAGTGTGCATCACACCAAGAGCCAAGCCTCCATCATCTAAAACCTCAATGCTAAACAACCATTATCAGAGCTTTCCCTTGCCCAGAACTTGCCTTTCCAAACCCATTATCACTCCATGGTTGACCATAATTTAATAAACTGATGGTTATCAAATTACAACTCACATTCCAGAAAAATAAATCATGGAAGCTATAAATTTTAATTGCATTTATTTCCTCGACTGCCTATGATTATGCTATCATCACCCTCCACAAACATTACCCATAATCTCTCAATGAGTTAGACAAGTCTAAGATTAGAATTGGTGAACTAAAAATATATTCCATTTCAACATTGGTTACAGGTGTTTTACTGATATGTCTGGTCAAATCCGTCAGGCTGCCAATTGACAGGTGAACATTACAAGAGATGATTCTAGATCCTAAAATGAAACATTAACAACTACAAATAAATTAAACACTGAAGCTAAGATGCACCCTCCAAAGAGATACAATATCATTTGTATTTACACTCTACAGACACCAGAATCAATGCAGGAATATTCATAGCTTTCGTTATGGAGATGTCTTCTCCCCAGAAGAATGATTGTGTTTTTTTTCTCATTGAATGTGACTAGATTTAAAGCAACAAAAAGTATCTTTCCCCTTTTCCCGCTTCCAAATTATTATCCCTCTCCCAGAGTAATGAACAAAACTTTCATTTTTTCCCTCATCAAACCCTCAAAGGGAAGAGTGGATTATGACACACAAAGACTAACTTAATCTCAGAGCACACTAATGACTACTGGACAAAGAAGTCCATGCTTGTGAGAACAGGAGACTGCGCATAATGCAGAGTAAGGACACAAGGTTTAGCAGCTAGGCTGGGAACAGAAGCCCAGGGACAGACAGAGGAGAAGCTTCCCAGAAATCTCCTGGGTTCTCTGTCACTTGGTTGAATGACACCCTTCCCCGCCATGCCTTTGCAGGTTTTCATTAATATTCCCAATGACACAGTGATAAGGAAAAGAAAGTCTGAATTTCTCCAAAGACCCAGAGTCTAGTTATTCAACTTGCTATGAGTTTCTTGAAGCAGGAGAACATTATGGTATACTTTCCAAACCTCTTCTATTTCTGAGAAATAAAACTCTTTACAGTAAATTATCTAAGATCTCTACTTCTGACTAAACAGGGGATTAAATGTCCCAGAGAAAATCTGCCAGGGTAAAACAACTAAGATTGCTGGATAAACTACAGCTGAGCTGAAGAGAGAGTAAGAGGCTCAAAAGCTAGAACCACCAGCCAGCATGAATCCAGGGAAATGAGCTGGCAGCACACAACGGATTTTCACTAGAGGGACCCCTGCCATCTCTGGACACTTAGATTACAAGCTTTAATGTGCTATGCAGACTGGGATGGGGGAGGGGAGGATGGTTCTTACAAAAAATAAAGGATTAGACCAGAGATTCTCATATCAAGTTTTCAATGGTGAACCATTGCTGTGACAGAACCTGAGAAGTTGTGCCCAGCTTCATATGGGCACTGAGTAAACATGAACTCTAGCAACAACATAACTCAAGTGACTGTCCTGGTTATGAGGGAGTCCTTTGTGCTGACTTAGCTTTCGAACAAAAACTACCTGAATGACCACAATTCAATGAAAAATGAGACTAAGTGGGTAGAACTTCCCAGTCCAGAAATTTCAAATGCTCTCTGATGACTAGATAAGGGAAAGTAATGGGAACAGAGGAAAGAGTGATCAGAGAATGTTATACACACACACACACACACACACACACACACACACACACACACCACTGTTTTTAATGGGAAAAAACCTGCATGCTAGTAATATGTTAATTTTTAAATGAAACCAATTAGGAGAAAAATTCTAAAACTAAATAAATACAGCTAGATCTTAAGGAATTCTAGAGATGAAATTCCAACAAATACTTGCCGTCAGAAATCCCAAAATCAAACAAGAAACAATCAGAATTAGCAGAAAGAAAGAAAGAAAGAAAGAAAGAAAGAAAGAAAGAAAGAAAGAAGGAAAGAAAGAAAAACAAAGACAGAAAGAAAGACAGAAAGGAAGAGAGAGCGAGCAGAATCCATTTAGGAACTGGTGACTAGGCTGCTTTATAAGATACAGAACATAAATTTTGTAAGTATAAGTTTAAGTAGATGTTAAAAGTATGATTAATGAGGTATGAGAAAGGAACAGATGCAAAAAATAAATATCATTTATTTAAGAAATTCAAAGGCTGACCACAGCAATAGCAGGACTGAGCAGAGAAGGAGCAATCTAGAAGAAACTGGCCTGAGCACAGTGAATGGAGGCAGAAGAAATACGAGAGAGATTAAAAGCCATTGAGAGAAGAAAGAAGGTATGAAGGCCGTCTAATCACACTTCCAAAAGGAAAGAGTTAGGAAGTGTCATAGTCCAAGAAAAATATGACTAAGAATTTTCCAAAAGCATAAAACATATGAATCCTCACATCAGAGTCCAATAAAGCCTTAGCAGGATTAAAAAAAAAAAAAGTAAGGGTAAAGAAGAGATTGCCTTAACAAAACAAGAATGAGACTAACAGTTAACTTAAGGGAAAAATAAGGAAAACTAGTTGATTTGTCACTAGAAGAACAAGAAAAGCCAGAAGACAGCATAATAACAGCTCCAAAATATTTCGGGGTGGTGGGGGAGGATGGGATAACAAGCTACAATTGTATACTCAGGAAACTTCAGTGAAATGTCACTAAAGTGCAAGTAGGAAGAATAAACAAAGGAAAATGTAAATGCATGACAAAATTCCAAAAAGCACTGACTATGTAATAGCAACTTTGTATAAGGAGAATTTTTTTTTTTTTTTTTTTTTTTTGCCAGTCCTGGGCTTGAGCTCAGGGCCTGAGCCCTGTCCTTGGACTTTCTCAAGGCTAGAGCTCTTCCACTTGAGCCTCAGCACCACTTCCGGCTTTTTCTAAATATGTGGTACCAAGGAATCAAACCCGGTCTTCGTGCATGCTAGGCAAGCACTCTACCACTAGGCCAAACTCCTGGCCCAAGGAGAATTTTTTTAAGTGCAAAAAAAAAAAAAATAGGAGCATAAGCAGGGTGTGGTGGCTCACACCTGTAATCCTAATCCTAGCTACTCAGTAGGCTGAGATCTGAGGATCACTGTTCAAAGCCAGCCTAGGCACTAAAGAACGTGAGACTCTTATCTTCAATCTACCCCTAGAAAACATGGGGCTGAGACTCAAGGGGTAGGGCCATAGCCTTGAGCTGAAAAGCTCAGGGACAGTGCCCAGGCCCAGAGTTCAAGCCCTACCATCCCCTCCCCCCAAAAAAAGACACTAACACTGAATCTGGTCAGAATCCAAGAATCTTAAGTCCTTGTTGGGTCTGAGGTAAAAATATAGAATAATGTTTGCCTGTGTCAATTTAAACATATGTGTTAAATTTCTGAGACAATCACTCAGAGTCTAGACAAAGCATGTAATCTCAAGGCATTGGTAAAGACGAAAGGAGAAATAAAGAGAGAGAAGAAAATCTACAAAGGAAACAGAGAAAAAAGTCCAAAAACAAAGAAAAGAGAAGGGCACGCAGGAGAAAAGAAGGGCACTATGTACAAATAAAATAACCATGAGAATAAAATTTCTTATGGCAAAACTTCCAGTTTTATTATTGAATACCATTCAATATTATACCAATTTTTTTCTTTTTTAATTTACTTATTGTTATTAAGTGATGTACAGAGAGGTTACAGTTATCTAGGTCAGAAAATGATTACATTTATTTTTGAAGCCTGTCACCTCTTCGCTTGTTTTCTCCCAGTTTTTTCCCTCCTGACCACCACAAGTTGTAGTCCATTTTCAACATACTGTGTAGTGTCACTACTGCATTTGTTTGCCCTTTATCCCTCCATTTCTATGCTCCTCCTTACCCTCCCCAAAGCAGATAAACTTGTATATAAGACAAAGTGTAATTTTTTGTCTTTTATCATCTATTTCATTTACTTGTAAATGTAAAGGCACATTCTAATTTCTACAAATGAGGAAACAATGCAACCTGTTTCTCTGGGTGTGGCTTACTTTGTTTAATACAATTTTTCCAAATCTTTCCATCTCCTTATAAATGGTGTGATATAATTCTTTCTGATGGAAACATATTACAAAGAATTTTCTAAAGAAAGGAACAAAACAAGGCACTGGTTGACATGACACAAGAATATCTTCAAAGCCAACCCAGGCAGAAAAGATTCAAAACTCCATCTCCAAATAAGAAGCAAAAGCTGGGCTAGAAGCATTTGTTCAAATGGTGGAGCATTTACTTACACAACAGACCAAGCATAAGCAGGCCTTGAGTTTAAAATCTACAACTACAGCCTTAATGTCAATTCATGACAAAACATGAAAGGAAGAAAATTCTACACCATGCTCACTTATGCTTAGAGAGCAAACTAAATCCACTGAAAGATAGGAGACATCCGAGCCAAGGGAATGCACAACTGTTCCAACATTAGCAAGTCTTTTAATATAACTCTCCACACTAAAGATAAAAGAAAACCATATGCTCAAACCAACAGATTCAATTGTTAAATTCAACATCTGTAATAGGCACTCCTGGCAAGCTTCTACTACAAGGAGGTCTACGTAACTTAATAAAGAATAATCTGCACAAGTCTACATTAAATGTAATCTTTGACAATAAAAGGCTAGCAAAACTTCATTTAAAACTTCATGTCACTATCCATACTTTTCATTGTATGTGTGTTTATGTGAGAGAGAGAGAGAGAGAGAGAGAGAGAGAGAGAGAGAGAGAGAGAGAGAGAGAGAGAGAGAGAGAGAGAGATCTGAGGATCACAGTTCAAAGCCAACCTGAGCAGGAAAGTCCGTAAGATTTTTATCTCCAATTAAACCACCTGAAAATCACAAGTGAAGCTGTGGCTCAAAGTGGTATAGCCCTAGCCTTGAGCAGAAAAGAAAGCTCAGGGACAGAACCTAGACCCTGAATTCAAGCCCCATGACTAACAAAAATAAAACTGCAATCCAGGCACCAGTGGCTCATGCCTGTAATCCTAGCTGATTAGAAGGCTCAAAGTTCAAAGCCTGACCGGAAAGCTAGATTTTAGAAATTCTTGTTGTAATGAATCAGTTATAAGTCATGGCTCCAGTAGTAGAACAGAGTTCAAGTCTCAATACCAGAACAAAAAAAGGAAGAAATATTGAGCTATATTGAAAGCCACAATAAAGTTCTAATATTCAATGTACATATGTAAAAATGAAACCAGGTAACCAGTTGGGACAGATGGTGGTAAACAATGGAAGGGGTGGGTGACACTGAGGAAGACGAATTATACATGAAAATGACAGGTTGAACTGTACCTCCTTTGTACAACTATTTGAGAATAATGGAAATGGAAAGAAAAACTTATCGAGACTGGTTTGAGAAGGAGACTAAGGAAGAGTGATGGGGCGAGCCTGATGAAGGTACATTGTATGCATCTGTGGCCATCACATAAAGATACCCCATGGACAACTAATTGAATACAATTTTGCAAAGTGGGAAAGAGAACACTTAATATATTACATTTATGAATAGTAGGTATTGATTTTTAATGCCTCAAAACTGTGCATTGATTCAATGTAACTCTAATAAAAATTCCAATCAGATTTCCTTTCTTTTTTTGTGTGTCCCAGTCCCGGGGCTTGAACTCGGGGCCTGACCACTGTTCTTGGGCTTTCTCAAGGCTAGAGCTCTACACCTTGAGCTACAGCACCACTTCTAGCCTTTTCTTCTAGCCAAGTCTTCATGCATGCTAGACAAGCACACTACCACTAGGCCAAACTCCCAGCCCCAATCAGATTTTCTTAAAAAAAAAAAAAAAAAAAATATATATATATATATATATATATATATATATATATATGGATTGGAGACTTAGCTCAGTGGAAGAGCCCTTGCCTGGCAAGGACTGAGTTTAGTCCTCAGCTCTGGAAAAAGAAAAAAACAAAACAAAACAACAAAGAAAAACTAACAAGTTGATTCTACAACTATAAAGAAATGCAGCTAGAGAGATAAAAAAATTTTTTTTTGCCAAGACAGTATACAATTATAGAATTTAATTAGCACAGTACTGACTCAAAAATTGAGAAAGATCAATACTCAGACATTGGCTAAACATACTCAGAAACATGCATACAGCAACTATAGGATAGGCCTTTGGGGTTTCCTTTTGGTGGATGGAAAATTATTCAATAAATAGTGCTGACAATAATATGTAAAATAAAATCATACCATACTCAAAATCAATTCCAGGTGCGCTAAAGGAAATGTGAAAGGAAAAGCTTTAGGAGAGTATACAGAAAACTATCTTACAGCAATACATAGGGAAGAATTTTTCAAACGAAAATACATTCCGGAGGGAGGAAGGGTAATAATTGCAGTCACTACACTCAATGTACATTATATAAAAACTGAACTACTTAACTTTCAGGGTAGAGATGGCAGAGGAATAAATGGGAAGAAGGGGCGATTTTGATCAAGTTGCCTTGTACTCAGAACCTAACAAATGAAATCTCTTTGTACAAATACATAATTAAAAAAAAAGAAAGAAACAGAGAGAGAGAGAAAAAGAGAAGGAGAAGGAGGGAGGGGGGATGGAGGGAAGAAGGGAGGAAGAGAAGGAAGGAGGGGAGGAAGGAGGGGAGGAAGGAAGGAAGGAAGGAAGGAAGGAAGGAAGGAAGGAAGGAAGGAAGGAAGGAAGTCAATTTCACTATCCTAGACAGGATGTGCTCCAACTTTGCTAACAAGAGCTCCCTGTAGTGAAAGGCATTTTTGCATAGCACAGCATGTATTCTTAAAACAAAAGTTTGGCAAATCAAAACTAGTCCCTAACATAAAACACCTTGATATTTGTATTCTATACTCCTTTTGATATTTTTATCTTGTTTTATAAAAGGTGGAACGACTTGTACTACAAATTCACCATACTACTATCAGAGAATGAAACAATAGAAATGACCCAACACCTATCAGTGGAAGAAAGGATAAGAAAACACATTAATAAGACAGGAGGTCAAGTAAGGATATACGATCCAGCCAGCAGCATGGGGATAATTTGTGGCTCTCCCAATGTGGTCCCTCAGCCAGAAGCAGCGGCATCATACAGGCTCTCAATAACAGCAACACCTCCCTTCATCCTAACTGAACAGAAAACAAATGGGATGTGGCAAGCCTCCGTTCAGGAAGCCACCTCTCCCTCCCTGGATTCTAATCCAGCCTCAGCTTTGAGAGCCACAGTCACTGTGGCAGAAGAAGCAAGTCTACGAATAATACAAATGATAGAATTTTTCATTATGAGTCAAAACCTAGCTAATTAAAATACTATAGCTTATTGCACTGAAAGACCAAAACATATACAGCAATGCCATAAACAAAAGCAGGAAATGAATGATATGAATGATTAGAGAAAAGCGAGAAGGAGAAGATAACAATATAGAGGAAAACTGCCTACCAAATTTCAATGAAAATCTCATTATTTATGTCCTCAGTTAAGTATTAGAATTTGAGTTTTCTTATTATTATCCTTTAAACTGTCTGTGCTTCAAATTCAACATGTTGATGAATAATGTATTTTCAAACAAGAAAAACTAAAATGTAAAACCTGAAATAGAAAAAAAAAAAGTGGGAGAGCATTTTCCAAAAAGAAGAATAAATGTGTACCATGCAAACTCAGTTCTAACAAAAGCCTAGGAAAAATACTACATAGCGGGTGTTCAAAATGTGTATACAAAAATGTTTAGGGAACTTGAGAAATGTTTCTCCATTATTCTCTGCTCTTCCCATTTTTCACAATGCATAAAACAGCAATCTAAAAATCAACTTTTAATATAAAATATTATAGCGCCTACCTTACCATCACACTTCTCTTCCAGCTTACCTGTCTTTTCCAGACTTAAGAGTATTGCTTAGTGTATTGCTCTTATCTGTGTTAGCATTATTCCAGCACAAATGAGGCCCCATGCTAAAGACCATAAAAATTTTAAATGAAAATAAAATGCTGAGAAAAATAAAATGTAATATTGAGGAGACAAGAGTTTCTAATTCTGGACATGAAATATATTTCTCTCCTCTAATTTTTCGAAATATTTTCATAAAACTCTGTTCAGTTTTGTTTTACTTCTTATTTCCCTATCAAGGCATTTAGCCAGTTCAACATGATTTTTATTTCAAAGTGAATATATAATATACAACTATATATCTATTATATAGTTATGTAGCTATTTAAGTGCTCAGTATTGAGTGAACTATACAACCAAACCTTTATAAATCATACAGAGACTTTCCTAAAAGACTCATTTGTTTCTAATTTATTTTCTCCATTAGGAACATGTTGCTAAAATCACAAGAGAATAGAGCATTGCTCATATGAATTCATTCCTATCCATCCCTCTGCAGCAAAGGGAAGTGGAGATCGGTCGTAGCATCCAAAGAAAGCCAAGTCCACACAATGAGCAAAGGAGGAGGTTCAAGGCTACCTTGCCAAGAACTGACATATTCCAGTGGACTCAAACCACCCCCTTCAAATTTTGGCATCCTGTGGTATAAAAATAAAACCGAACAACATTGAAAAGCTAAGCTTGCCACCTGCTGCCCAGTGGTATAATTGTAAATGTTTAAGTAGTGTCCAGATTTTTTTCCTATGCAAGCTGATTTCCAGGTTGGTTGGTATGAAGCAATATCAGGTATATGTCCATTCACTCTCACCACACTTTTTCTGGTAAGAGAAGATAGGAATCCCAATGCGTTGTTTAATCAGCTGTCATTGCAAGTTCTACACATAATCGGCTCCAGCCAGTATGCCTATGACCAAGGGGGAAAAATAACTTCAAACAACTCTATGTGTTGTGTTTATAACAAATGGATCAAACTGCAGTTGTGCGTGCTGTGGTATCCAGACACGAGAGGAATTCCTCTGAAAATGTGCCATCACTGTACAATAAAATGGAACACTACATCCATTTTCCAATCTGGGTAGACTTTAAGATCCAAACATCCATAGCTTAGCTGCATGAAGATAATTTGTTTATATACATTCATATTACAAAAACTTTAAGTAGCATCCAGCTAACCCAAGGAGGTAAAAAACAATGATCTCACCAATTTTTAATTTCATTTTATTAGCAAGGTGATATATAGAGGGGTTACAGTTACATACATAAGGTAGTGAGTATATTTCTTGTCAAACACTGTTACCCCCTCCCTTGTTTTCTCCCACTTTCCCTCCCCCCAACCCTCCAAAATTATAAAGTTCATTTCCTACATACTATCTTGAGAGTATTGAGGATGCAGTGATTCACTCTTTGTTAACTTTTAGCTTTAAATATCTAAACTTTCCAATATCTTAATTATCTTAATATTGACAAAATTTTTTCAGAGGTTCTCAATATATCCAATATTCATTCCCATTTTTATTTATTCTGAGACAATCTGAGAAGTAAATAATTGTTAGCCAAAGAAAAAGGAAGAAAGAAGTAGCCAGGTGCTGGTGGCTCATGCCTATAATCCTAGCTACTCAGAAGACAAATAGCTGAGATTCACAGTTCAGAGCTACCGCCAGCAGAAAAGTCCGTGAGACTTATCTCCAATAAACTACTAAAAAACAAACAAACTAACAAACTGGAAGTGGTGCTGTAGTTCAAGTGGTAGAGTACTCATCTGGAACAAAAGAATCTCATAGACAGTACCCAGGCCCTGAGTTCAAGCACCAGAATTGGACACAGGAGTTCCCCAAAAAAGAGGAGGCAGAGCAGCAACTCCACAGGAGAGATTTATAGAAAGCAGTCTTATCACATCATCCAGACAACTGCTGAGGCCCTTTGAAATACAACTTTAAAGGCTTTCTCCTGCTCAACTTCTTCATATGTAAAATAGCACCACAGCTAGTTGAAATATTTTAGTTGTCTGGGAACTTCTATAAAGCACAGAATTAAAAATTATTTTCATTTTTAAGACAGATGGCACCATAATGTTGCCCTATTTTCTAGTGTGCATTTGTTCCCAGACGCTAGAGGCAGCGTCTTCATAAAAAAGGAAGGCTGCAGCCAGTTAGTTCAGGAAAACTGCTGTTCCTGGAAAATACTGCATACACTTAAAAAAATAAAAGTCCTTCTCCCCAGCTCAGGGGTTAGTTTAAGTTTTTAAGTCTTTTTCTAGAAACTACAAAAACTGTAAATTTGGGAACTATTGTTGCCAAGCTTTGATCCCTTGACTTCTCTCACCTAATTGCCCATCCTAAGAATATCTAGAAGCCATTGGAATCTGTGAGGCTAAAAGTTTAGTTAGCTCTTCCCCTGTGCTATGCCCACAGTTCAGAGCTGTGTCTGGGGCACAGGGATTATGATACAGTGAAGGCCTCACTTCAGTCATTCAGACCAGGCCCATCAAAACCAGAGTTGGGCCTTGACTGAATCAGTCAAATATATTACTTAATATTAATCAAAGGAAAAACAGTCATATATTTTTACCTTTTAAAAACAGAGCTATTACAAATGCAGGCATGGTGTTCAATAGACACTGGAAAATAAACTATACAACTTGTGGGAAGAAACAAGAAGGGGAAACTGGGAGAAAGCGAAGGAAGAGCTGACATTGTCCAAAAAAGAAATGTACTCATCACCTGACCTATGAAATGGTGACCCCTCTGTATAACACCTTAATAACAATATAATTATATTTTTCAAATACTTACCCAAAAAGATTCACTTTAGAAATAAGAGAAAGGAGGGGCCAGGAGTTTGGCCTTGTGGTAGAGTGCTTGCCTAGCATGCACCAAGACCCAGGTTCGATTCCTCGGCACCACATACATAGAAAAAAAAAAGCCAGAAGTGGTGCAGAAGCTCAAGTGGTAGAGCTCTAGCCTTGAGAAAGTCCAAGGACAGTGCTCAGGCCCTGAGCTCAAGCCAAGGACTGGCAAAAAAAAAATATTAATAATAATAGAAAGGAAAAAGAGAAGGGAAAGCATATTCAAGGTATGACTATTCCCTGAAATGGTAGAGTACTTACATTCAATACTAGCCTAGTACCCCCATGAATAGTGAATATTCAACAACAAAAAATGTGAAATTGAAGGTTTCAAATCATTTCTTGTCAAAGACTTCCTGAGGGAAGTCATTTTCTAGGAATATCCTAAAAGTTTTTATGAATATAAATGCTATAATTTTATTAAAATGCTTTATGACTTTAATGAACATCCTAAAATCAATTTGAACATAATTGACATAAATGATATATAATTCAGCACTTTCTCACTATGTTTTGGAAAATATTTCTGATTCTGAGGCAACAGAATAATTTATATATCAGGTACATTACTAAACTAAATAGCCCACAAGGCAAATCACAAACACAACTTAAAAACAAAACAAGACAAAAAAAAAACAACTTTCCTAGAAACATTAGACCTTAAGAGCTAAGTTAAACAAATACCTGTAAAATTCAAAACAAACAATTTTTCTATAAGAATATTTAATATCACCCAGTAAGTAATGTGATTTCTATTTCAGACTTCATTGTTGCTTTTATTTTAGGTAATGATAACTAATGATAAAATGGTGCAACTAGAGGCATTTAGAGTTGTTGTGTGTGTATTAATTATTCTTGGTTCACTGCTAGTTCACCTGAAGATACTATGAAAGAGGGAGGTTTCTGTCATCAAAAGGAGAGGGAATACACCTGAGTAGAATGCTTTTACCTTAGCATAAAACACAAGAAATTTATGTTGGGAACAGCCAGGGGAGAGGCGCCTGGCAAAAATAAAGTAGCTATGAAGCAGCTACAGCAAAAGCTATGTAGTCAGAAAAGATCAAAAAATGTAGACAATCAGTCTGATGAACATCTGAGACAGGAGGAAAAAAGGGAAACAACAAATTCCTGCCAAGTATGTTTTGATCAACACAGAAGAAAAGAGAATCTGGTTCTGATTTGGGGTTTTATTGTTTTCATTTGAATCCAGGGATAGAAGAGAATGGAGAAAATAAGGCGTTCAAGAGAGCCTCAGTTTATCATTCCCTTTGATTTCTCTAGAGAGAGAGAGATGAATGTCTAAAAGACTGCATGAGGGCCGGGAGTTTGGCCTACTGGAAGAGGTTTGCTAGCATGCACAAAGACTCTGGTTCAATTCCTCAGTACTACATACATAGAAAAAAGCCAGAAGTGGTGTTATGGCTCAAGTGGTAGAGCTCTAGCCTTGAGAAAACTCAAGGACAGTGCTCAGGCCCTGAGCTCAAGCCAAGGACTGGCAAAAAAAAAAAAAAAAAAAAAAGACTGTACGGAATCCCTTCACCTAGTACCAAAAGAATTGTTTCCTTTATTGGTAATAGAAATCCTTTCTATCCAAAGGAAATTAGATTTCCTCTCCTGTCTAGCAATTCCTGTGAGAGGTAGCTAGCTTCTTCAGAAATCCATTCGTCTAACCACCAACCATCTGGGCCTTCTTCCCTCCCTGGCACAACACCCTGCCTGACCAGGCTTCACAGAGGAGAGGTTGCTCTTGGAGTCCTCTTTCTGTTTCTTTCAATCCGTCCCGATTGCCAAGGACCTCCATAATCTGGACTTCCCACCCAACCTCATTTCTTGCTCTTCCTCAATTCCTCCTAAAGAGGTTGAACTCCCAGCAACGGGTCTGTGCTGTATATGCTGGCAATTCTTCCCTCACTCTGATCCGCTGGTCCCCAAACAAGACTTGCCAGTCATTATCTTCCACTAGAATTTATAGTTTACAAATTCAAAACTTTTAAATTAATCATTTATAATGAATTAGGCAGTTAACTGTCACTCTCCTTGTCTTAGTCACGATATTTTTTTAGACTTGCTAGAATAGTTCTAGAATAGTATCCAGTATGTGATAGACACTCGTTAATATTTCTGGATGGTATAAATGAATGAATCCACTCTTGTCCACTGAAACTCTATGTTGTGGAGCTCATTGTGATGAGCCAGAGATGAGGCAACAAGTAGAAATACACTAAGAACTTTCAAAGATTGGGAAGATATGGCAGTTTCAGTAATGCCCAAAGATTCAGGTCTGCTTACATCAATCACTCTCTGAGAAGACCAAGTCTGCAATAAATGAGTGATAGAGACTAGCCATACCCTCACAGGTAGGTAGGGATTTCCAGAAGTTCAATTTAAGCAAGGCACTGGCCTGTCACACCTATTATCCTGGCTTCTCGGGAGGTGGAGATCCTAAGGATTGCAGCTCAAAGCAGTTGAGTCAGAAATATCTCTGAGACTCCCCTTCAAAATAAGAGCAAATGTCAGGTTTTGACAGGAAGCCCAGCAAGTAAAATGGGCAAGCATCAGGCCCCAAGTTCAAACCTAGTGGTGTCAAGAAAAAAAATAAGATGCAATGTAAGAAGTTTCTTCCCATATTTGGGTTAAAAAGTTCATTTAGTGCTAATAATGTTCTATCTAGATATAAGTCCCTTCCTTGAAAAACATCTTCAAATGTTTAATAAAAAACATCTTCAATATGAAGAGTCCTTACAAATAAAAACAATTGCAAGAACATAAGAAGGATCTTCAATATGAAAAGAGTTCTTACAAATAAAAATAATTGCAAGAACATGTAATAAGAAATAGAATGAAACCAGACACCAGTGGCTCATACTATCCTAGCTAATCAAGAGCCTGAGGATCACAGTTCAAAGCCAGCCTAGGCAGGAAAGTCCATGAGACTTTTACCTCAAATTAAGCACCAGAAAACCAGAAGTGGTGCTGTGACTCAAAGAGGCAGAGCACTAATCTTGAGTGAAAAAGCTCAGGGACAACATCCAGGCCCTAAATGAAATAACCAATCCAAAAAAAAAAAGTAGAAAGAAGATTTACAAATGGAAAAAATAATTGCTGTTATTTAAAATATTAGAAATCACAAATAATAAAAAATCACTGACTAATAAACCTACATTCATATAAAAAGCAGTGCTTTTTATTGATTACAATAAACATAAAAAGCATATTGATAAAGAAATTAATCAGGGAGACTGCAATATATTTCATATTTCAGCCTTATAAAAGATATTCCTAATATATACACTAAATTTCCCAAATATTTACATTCCCAGGTCACATTTCAAAACAGCAAGGCAATTAATTGTAAAATGTCTGCCTTTTTATAAGGAAATGAGGATGTGTGTGTGTGTGTATGTGTGTGTGCGTCTGTGTATGTGTGTGTGTGTGTGTGTCTGTATGTGTGTGTGTGTGTGTGTGTGTGTGTGTGTGTGTGTGTGTGTGTTCTCCTTCAAAAGAGTTTAGTTAATCCAGGAGATAAATAGAGGCCCTTAGAATGAAAGAGGAACAGAGAGAAAAGAGGTTCAAAAAGTGGAAGGGGGAGGTATTGTGCTCAAGGAGTAAAACATAGAAATAGAAGAACACTTCACTTAGAATTTCTTAAAGTCTGTCCTAATCTTCTCAAAACGTCTATATCATCTTCCTGTTTAAGTTAGGAACATCCTTCCCAGAAAATGTAATTAGGGAGGATTAGCTGCTGCATAAAGAGGCTTTGAAGAAATTAAGAGAGAATGATGTTTCACTTTAGACGCTGTCAATCAAGTCTCCAATACCAGCTCTTGACAAGATACCAATATCAGGCAAAGAAAGAAACGACAGTGCTGGGAAAGCAGTAAAACTGATGCCTTGTCAAAGAAAACCCTGAAATGAGAAATCTTCCTCTCAAAAAATAAATCCCGTATTTGTGGCAGAAAGAGGTGGGGTGGCTTTCAACACCAGTAACTTACTCACTGAACTAAGTGCCTGTTCCTGGATAAAACAAAAGATATTTTAAGGGAACCTTGAAGCAACTACATTTTTTAACTCCATTCTACTTTTTATTTGTATTTGTGCTTCAAAAATACTCTTCAAGCCAGCTGCCGGTGGCTCACACCTGTAATTCTAGCTACTCAAGAGACTGAGATCTGAGGATGGTAGTTTGAAGCCAGCTGGGAGCAGAAAAGTCCATAAGACTCTCATCTCCAATAAACTACTCAGAAAAATACAGAGGTAGTACCAAGACTCAAATGGTAGAGCACTAGTCTTGAGCAGAAAGATGCTCAGGGACAGTGTTCAGGCCCTGAGTTCAAGGCCCAGAACTAGGAAAAAAAATGTTCTTCAAGCTGAGCACTGCTGATTTTTGTCCTGTAACCCTAGCTACTCAGGAGGCAGAGATCTAAGGATGGAGGCTGGAAGGCAGCCCAGGCAAATCAACCCAGAATACTCTTACCTCCAACTAACCAACAAAAAAAGCAAGAAGAGGAGCTGTGGCTCAAGTAGTAGAGCATCAACATTGAACTGGGCTAAAGGATACAACCCAGGCCTTGAGTTCAAGCACCAATACCAGCACACACACACACACACACACACACACACACACACACACACACACCAATAATACATAAATATTCTCCAAAGTTGTTTGGGTTATTTTTGGTGCATAAATGTCCATGTGCTTATCATTATAAGCTGGTAATAAAAGATGTCAAGAAAGCATGGAATAAGAGGGAGGCTGGTTCAAGATAGAGCTGTTACTACTCTTCTGGGTAACTTGGACAGAGCAGTGAACTACTGCAGATATAAAACTTTATGATGTACATCAGGAGAAAATTCTAGAAGGTGAAAAAAAGCTGGACGTAATTCTTGTTCTATTTTCTACTATGTTCCAATAATAACTTTCAAAGGAACAAGTACCTAGGATTAATTGTATTCATAGGTGCTAACAGGAATAAAAACTTTTTTCCATATCTTAGGAAGTGTTAACTCCATTAAGTCACATGACCCTAGAACTATATGAACACTAAGTTTGGAAAAAAAAAATCCATCAAAGTGTGCATGTGTGTCCCTGTCCCTGTTTGCTTTCCATGAACCCTTGAGCCAAGTATGTCAGGGTTCAAATCAATATTGAATTTAATACTTATGAGAACTAGGAAGTTTCAAGCTCATAAACTGGATTTATAGCGTCAAGTGTCAACAGTTTTCCCAAGAGATGAGCTGACTGGGCTCTGCTGTCATCCTGTGCTTGTAAATCTACCTCATGTCTTCAGCGGCATCACAGAAGGGACAAGAAATGAAATGATTTGGCACTGTGATTAAGAATGGAAGACCCAGAAAATTGTGGTCTGATCCATCAAAAATCCACCAATATCCAAGAACTGACTTCCGAACCCTAGAAATCCCACACAATGGGAAAGGATACCTGAACTCCCTACCGTCCTTCAAAGATCAATGTGATGACTGAGTCACATCTACCTCCTCCCCTCAGTGACTCTGTGGACTGGATCTTTCATCATTTTGGGGATGCTGTGGCAGCCCATAAGATAGGCTAGTACCCGCCTTCCCACTTGGTTTCCCTTTTGAATTCAGCCATCAGGTAATAGCACCATTCTTCATCCATTCACCAACACCAATTGTGTAAGCAGAGGAAATCAAAGACTCTTGCAAATGGAAACAAATGCCACAATGGAGTAAAAAGCACAGGGCACCATGACAAGATCTTGCAGGGAGGGAGTAACTGAGGTATTAATGTTTTCTGGAAACTATAGTAACCAAAACCGCTTGGTATTGGCACAAGAATAGGCCTAAAGATCAATGGAATAGAATTGAAGACCCAGAATTCAAGCCACAGACCTATGGCCACCTAATCTTTGATAAGGGAACCAAAAAAATAGAATGGGAGAAAGACAGCCTCTTCAACAAGTGGTGCTGGCAGAACTGGTTAAGCATCTGCAGAAAACTGAAGTTGGATCCTTCTATGTCATCCCGCACCAGGATTAACTCCAAATGGATCAAAGACCTCGAGGAAAAAGCAAATACACTGAAAACTTTACAAGAAGGAACAGGAGATACACTAGGTCTACTTGGCACAGGTCAAAAATTTCTTCATAAAGACCCAAAAACACAACAAATCAAAGAAAGTCTGGATAAATGGGACTGTATTAAACTGCAGAGCTTCTGTATAGCAAAGGACCTAGCTAGCAAGTTAATAGAAAGCCCACAAAGTAGGAGAAGATCTTCAATTACCATACAACAAACAAAGGCTTCATATCTAAAATATATCAACAGCTAAAACAATTGAGTCACTCCAAAACTAATCTTCAAAGAAACAACTCATTAAAAGACAGGCCAAAGACTTAAAGAGAGACTTCTCTGAAGAAGAAATAAGAATGGCCTATAGACACATCAGGAAATGCTCCACATCTCTGACCATAGAAAAAATGAAAGTCAAAACAACTCTGAAATTCTACCTCACTCCTGTTAGAATGGCCATGATCAAGAAATCTAATAACAATAGGTGCTGGTGGGGATGTGGCCAGGAAAGATCACTACTACACTGTTGGTGGGAGTATAAACTGGTTCAGTCACTCTGGAAAGCAGTATGGCAGTTCCTCAAAAGACTAAGCATAGAGCTCCCCTATGACCCAGCAATTCCACTACTTGGCATTTACCCAAATGTCCAGAAACAAGGGCAGACTAAAGCAACAAGCACAACGATGCTCACTGCAGCACTATTTACCATAGCAAAGATAGGGAATCAACCCAGATGCCCTTCAGTAGATGACTGGATCAACAAGATGTGGTATTTATACTCAGTGGAATTCTATGATGCCATCAGAAAGAATGACATTGCCCCATTTGTAAGGAAATGGAAAGACTTAGAAAAAAAATCATATTAAGTGAAGTAAACCAGACCCAAAAGAACATAGGCTCAAATGGTTTCCCTCATTTGTAATAATAAGTACAAACCTTGGACTCTCCTAGCAGAAGATTACAATAGCTCAAAACCTGGATACATAAGGCCATATAGGATGAGGCTAACTGAAAGGACTTCCAGGATATGGAAACAAGAGTTATATAATATGTGATTGTTGTTCTTAATATACTATGTCATTTCTCATCTCTTTTGTTGTCTCTTGGTTATTCTCATATTGTTACCGTATATTACCTTGTTATCTGGTATATTGCATATATATTTATTTGTTTATTTGAAATAGGAAAGGGAAAGGGGGAAAACAAGATGAGGGGAGGGGTAGGAGAAGGGAAATGGGGACAAAAACATGAGAAGGGGTAGCACCTTCTATCTGGTGAATACAATTGTAACCCTTCTATTAATTACAATAAAAAAGAGGAAAAAAATGAATGTTTTCTCGAAATACTGAGATCCATACATGAATCAAAACATCATTCCATACGTAGGTTTACAGTGTGCAAAGTGCAAATAGTGAGAAATAATTTTACTGTTTTTCACAATTACAGATTTTCTTTTGCCTGTCCAGTGCTTGATCTCAGTGCTTGGGCAATGCCCTTGGGCTTTCTCAAGGTTAGCACTCTACCAGTTGAGCCACAGCACCACTCCTGGCTTTTTCTGTGTATTTGGTACCGAGGAATTGAACCCAGGTCTTCATGTATACTAGGCAAGCACTCTACTACTAGGCCATACTTCTGGTCACAACTATAGATTTTTTTTGCAATGATTCCTCAATAAAACAAATGAGGGGCCGGGAGTTTGGCCTAGTGGTTAAAGTGCTTGCCTAGCATGCATGAAGACCTGGGTTCCATTCCTCGGTACCACGTACATAGAAAAAAGCCGGAAGTGGTGCTGAGGCTCAAGTGGTACAGCTCTAGCCTTGAGAAAGTCCAAGGACAGTGCTCAGGCCCTGAACTCAAGCCCAGGACTGGCAAAAAATAAAACAAATGAGTCCCCAACATAATCCTGAGTAGAAAACACAGTCTCATTTCCATGAACTTCGAAGACACTCAGAAGTCCAAGAGCAGCTCCCTTTTGGGAGGAGGAAGAGATAGTGCAGGGAGGGGCAGGGGTGAAATGCCTTTACTGGTAATGTTCTGTCCTCAAACTTGGGTGACACTTACTAGGGTATGACATCACTTTGGAACGATCATTAGGCTATGTGCACTTCTGGATTTTTGTAATTTCCTTCTTATAATTTCCACCTAAATTCAATTTTACAAAATATAAGAAACAGCTTTAAATAAATGTATGTATAATGATTTTCAAAAATTAGTCATTGATTCAAAACTTTAGTCCTTATCCTATCTCAAAGGATTCTGAAATCCATGGCTAGAGCTCCTTTAATTCAACTTTCTAATACCTTGCCTGTTTTTCAACATCATAAAACAGAGACTGAAAATGTCCCCTACCTCATAGACTCATCAAACAGAAGGAGTGCCACTTGTTCAGAGAAAAATGTTCAAGGCTTAGGAAAGGCCAATATATTATTGGAAGAAAGGACATTTCTGAGATTTAAGATTTAAGAACAGAGTCTGCAGGCAGGGCTTCAGACCCCTGTGGCTAAATTTTTTTTATTCCAGGCAAAACTCAAAAAGATATAAAAATGCTAAGCAAGTATTAAAGATGAGGGGTCAGTGTTGAGCAGGAATCCCTGCCACAGTCCAGGGAAATTGTCAATTCAAGGATTGACTGATTTCTTAGCTGCTTTAACATGTACACTCAAGGTCCCAATCTCACCTATTCACAATGATTTAACAAAACAAAACAAAACAAACTGTAAACCTATCCCTACAGCCTCAACAACTGGTATGGCTTTCCCATGAGCTTCTTATCTTTTATTTAAAAAAAAAAAAAGGTGTTGTGACTCATCAGGAGGGCAGAACAGAAAAAGGAATCTTCCTGACAGGCAGAGAGCATGCAATCCTTTTTTGGTAGATTCACGAGTACAGTGACAAGAGCATAAGAACCAGGTAAGGTCTTGCATAGAGCTCATGCACTGTTCCTTCAGCACTAATCACTCTTCCTACCAAGGGGCCCATGATAAATGCCAAGTACTCAATTCTCAAGAACTTTTAAAAGTAGAACCCATCGTCTCCGTGTGGAATTTGTAAAGGACCCTCTCTATATTTAGGAAATATCTGGCATGCTCTAAACTTACTTGACAAATATAGAACTCATAGGAGTTATTCTTGGTTTTGAAAAAGAAAATTCTCATCTACTTATTTTACTTTTACCATATCCTTGAAAAGAACATGATGATGATGATGATGATGATGATGATGATGATGATGATGATGAAGAAGAAGAAGAAGAAGAAGAAGAAGAAGATAGATAGATAGATAGATAGATAGATAGATAGATAGATAGATAGATAGCAGAAAGAGAAAGAAAAAAGAGAGGGGAAGAAAGATAAGAGAGACAAGTAGTACTGTGGCTCAAGTGTTAAAGCTCAAGACTTGAGCAAAAAGAGGGTCATAGCACCCAGGCCCTGAGTTCAAGCCCAAGGACCAGCAGAGAGAGGGGGGGAAGGGGAGAGGGAGGGAGAGGGAGAGGGAGAGGAGAGAGGAGAGAGAAGAGAGGGGAAGAAAGAAAGAGAATCCATGACAGTAAGTAAATTTACTCCAGTGATTTGAAAAAGGAAAGGTAGTTATTTTCAGAGACACTAAGCCGTCTCTCTGTCACATCATGACACCAGAAGATGATGAAAATGGACATCACCAGGAAAGCAAGGAAGACTGGATCCTTGTGAGCTCTCTAGAGTTGACATCCATATCCTGAGTAAAACCAGACTTCCTGCTGAAGCGTGACAAGAGCAGCCTGGCCACACTGTCTCCCCCATAAGTGCTTCCTCCTCACACTCTCAGATAACAGCTCCCCATTTGGCAAAGCAGCAGTCACTGTACCAACATTCCCAAAACAACAAGTTGACATTAGCACCTAAAGAATGTCATTATGGCTTCCACCATATAATTCCACAGTCAGTGCCTACAGCATCCATCATAATTAGCAGGGATTAAAATAACACATTTTTACATAAGTCTAGAATGCTTCTCTTTGAGCTACTGAGAACTGAAAACTTTTTATGAGGGACTTTGATATGCATGTGGATACTGAGAGAGGCAGAAGGAAAAGGAAAAGGAAAGATGAATAGATTTGAGTTTTGGTCCTTTGAATTTATCTCTTCATAAGACAGAAGCAATCACACATTTTTATGTACAGAAACAAAGGCAGACCCTTGGATGCACCTGCAATCTTAAAGTGGCCAATCTGGAGTGACAAGGAAAACTAGACCTAGATAACTGCTAAACGATGCATGTATGATGATAACCTGGAGTCAGTATGGATTTCAAGAACTCCGATATTACGAAGAGGAAGTAACATTTAAGGAATCCCAAAACTGATCTCACAAATTTATAAGCAGGCAGTTGAAACATCATTTGGATTTTTCCTTCAAATACTGGAAAACAGCCATGAAATAAACCTCAATAAGGCCATCAATGAAAATAACCAACTACAGTAATGACTTTTCCAAAAACAAACTGGTCAGTGTTTCCAAACTAAGAAACCAGCCTTATCCTATCAATAACCACTTGTTTGGGGTCTAGCAGGGAATGGTCACAACTGCACTAACACAAAGCTTCATCACCTAGTACCAAACACCTTCACACAAAGCTCCATCACCAAGTATCAAACACCTTCACACAAAGCTCCATCACCAAGTACCAACATCTTCAAAGACTCTGGGCCATGGTCTTTCTAAAGCAATCCTCAGGAATGAACAGGACAAAATATCTCCACATCCGCCCATTCTCTCACAGTCCCAGGCTTCATTTTCTTCCTTTTATTTCCTTATTCGATTATGTACCAAGATTTTTCTGACAGCAACTCCTGAGTTAACTTCCTCCCTCGGCATTACCATGATGACCTGTTACAGAGCCATCCTGTAATTACCACCATTGCCAACATCCTGGCTGGACCAAGATTCAAAAGAACAAGTAAGCCAGACACCCATGGTTCACACCTATAATCCTAGCTACTCAGGAGGCTGTGATCGTGGCAGTTCAAAACCAGCCTGAGCAGGAAAGTCTATGAGATTCTTATCTCTGTTTAACCACACAAACGCCAGAAATGGAGGTATGGCTCAAGTAGTACAGTACTATCCTTGTGCAAAAACAAATGCTCAGGGACAGCACCCAGGCCCTGAGTTCAAGCCCTAGGACTCTCTCTCTCTCTCTCTCTCTCTCTCTCTCTCTCTCTCTCTCTCTCTCTCTCTCTCTCTCTCTCTCTCTCTCTCTCTTTCTCTCTCTCTCTGTCCCCCCGTACACACACACACTGTAGAATTACTAGGACCTTTCCTGATAGCCCATTTCTCTCTGCCCTACTTGCTTCTCTTCTCCTTCATCCTCTTCACAGCACTTCTCACAGCCCACCATGCATCTGATGGCATCATCCATCCATCCCCCAGCCCTCTCCAGTGGGAAGCAGGCATTCTGCCTCATTCACCTCACAGCAGCCCCTGCACACAGAAAGCTCAGAGAAAACTGGCAGAGTCAGTGATGAAGACAGAAGATTCCATATCCCACACAACCAATGTAACACTGAACATTTGGTGCTTTAGGCAACTTTGTGTTTATAGTAAAACAACTTCAGTAGGATCAACTCATCTCCCCTTCACTGGGTAAACACAAAGCAAGATTTAATACAGGCAAGATTTTAAAAAATAGTAATAATGTAAGGGGGAAAAGTAAGAGAGCCTAGCATACTTTGGCAGTGTGATTAAACACGGATGGGATTATGTCATGGTTGACCAACAGGCCAACCATGTTCTTCCTTTTCACTTTTCTTCACTTGTAGATCAGCCATTACCTCAAAATCCCTATAAGGACTGTATATTATCTGTCTTAGTCCATCTTTACTTAGTAAACTTAGTATCAGAATTGATAGCATCTTCACCACGACGTAGGCACACCCACTGCCACAAAGCTACCATTAAAAGCATCTCAGTTCAGCAGATGAGGTCTCCAGAGCCAATTACCTAATGCTTTTTATTTTCCAGAACTGAAACTGAAGCCCCCTCTTTGACTCATAGCATTCTTGTCTAAATTATAATGCTACTACCAAAAGAAGAGGGAGAGAGAGGAGGTTGCTCCTCCATCGGACAAATTGTTCTTCCTCTCACAATCCATACATGCACAATCCCAAAAGTTCAGATTCTAACTGGGGATGGTTCTGCTCAAGATGAATAAGGTTGCTTGTAAATTACTTCATAATTTATCTAAGCAATAAGCGTAAGAAATAACCATTGCAATGCTCTATAATCTAACTCTTGATCACCAAAGCATAGTTCAGCACAAAACGGTCCTTTGTTTCAGGATAAGAACAATGCTAGAAGGGAGATGTCTGGCTATGATATAAAGGTTTATATCATTCTAAGGACACATACAGCTATATTTTGTGTTCTAGCACCCCCAAAAAAGTACTGTTTTCTTTCAAAGCAGGAGTGGGCAAGCTATAGCTCATGAGCAATTGCAACCCATTGCCTGACTTAAGAGGGCCCTGAAGTTAAGAATGACTGTTACATTTTTAAATGGCCAAAGACAAAATTCATAAAGAAAATGAAATTTCCTGACACAAAAATTTCAACATCCATAAATAATACAATAGTGTTGTTAGTGCATTGTTAATAACTGCTCTTTATGCAAACCACAGATCCCACTAAGCTGGAAATATTTATTATCCAGTCCATTACAGGAAACATTCACTAGCTCCTCCCTTCAGGGTATGGATGCCAGGACCTGACCACTTCTGTTTAGCGCTGTCATTTGACTGCGTGACCTTGAAAACATACTTAACCATTCTGAATCTCAATTTTCTCCTCAGTAATATGAGGTTAATAAAAGTATCTACCTTATTGGGTCATTGTAGAATGTAAATTAATCATCTATATGAAGCATTTAAAAGAATTGCTGGAATACAGCAAAAAAAAATCTTATTCAACCTAGTTCCCCAAATCATTTATCATGATAGAATTGAAGGACTGTTAGTGGAAGAAATGAAAGAACAATGAAGAAAACCAGAAGAAAGAAAAGAAGGTTAAGGACAGAATAAGAAGGGAAAAGAAAAGTTACTAGGATCCCACAAGAACTATAGGTGATGGATTCCAATAGGAAATATAAATTAGGGTGATTCCATCTACAGTGACAGATTAAATAACCTCAGTGGGCTATGTGAGTACTAATCAACATGTGGAAATTGTCCCTATGAGGGGAAAAGCATTCTAAATTCCAAGCATGTGATTTACCAATGATCAGTTTCTAAGTCAGGGACTTCCTGTACTTTACATTCTCAGGAAAATGACAAATATAGCTGCAGCCAATTCTCCATCACATTATCCATGTCAAGTAGGGTTTTTTAAAGAGGAGAAAATTTGTGTAAGAATCCTGTGCATCTGAAGGGTTGTGCTTCTCATATAATTCAGAAAAGGTCGGGAATAATCTCTCTTATCCCCAGCTTCTCATTGTGTACAGTACAGCATCTACCCCCTAACACCCAAGGAGGGCAAGAATGGGCAGAGTGAACTCCCATAAAACGAAAGTTCATGTACCCCGAAATGACAGTAATAGTTACAGGGAGATCAAACATGATTTTAAAACAATATGAACATGCTGGGTGCCAGAGGCCTACATCTGTAATCTAGGTACTTGGGGGGAGGACTGAGAATGGAAGAATTGTGATGACAGGCCAGACTAGACTGAAAAGTTCTTGAAATGCCATCTCTATGTGACTCTGTGAATAATAATCAAGTTAACAAGTCTTACAATGAAATGCCAACCAACACTATTGTACTGTACACAATAAAATTGCCTTTAATATCAAAGAAGACCTCCTATGACAAGTATAAAGGAAAACAACTCATGATCATTAAGCCAACAGCACAAAAACTACCTAAAGGAATAGGGAGATAGATGGAAACTAGTGAGAGGTCAGAAAAGAATAACTCAGGATGACAAGAAAAACAAATAGGAATTAGGAAAGACCCATTAACTCAATAAATTGGCAAAAATCTAAGATGAAGGAAGAAGTCAGTACATGCATGTCACAGATAGTCTTTAATGTAAATTGATTTAACTCCCCAAACAAAGACAAAGGCTGGATGAATCAGTTTTAAAATGAGATCTAACTATGTTGTCTACAAGAAACTTACCGAAATGGCAAAGACACACAGATACAATTCCAACTGAAAAGATGAAAACCAGTATGCCAAGCATGCAGAAAACAAATGCAAACAGACACAGCTATACTCATCTGACAAAAATGGACATCAAGCCAAAATTAGTGAAAAAAAAGGAATAAAGACTATTACATTTTAACAAGAATAATCCATTAAAAAAAAAGATTAAATGGGTCTGGGACTTTGGCCTAGTAGTAGAATGCTTGCCTAGCATGCATGAAGACCCAGGTTTGATTCCTTGGTAACACATACATAGAAAAAAGCTGGAAGTGGTGCTGTGGCTCAAATGCTAAAGCACTAGCCTTGAGAAAAAGCCCAATGACAGTGCTCAGACCCTGAGTTCAAGGCCCAGGACTGGCAAAAGGAAAAAAAAAAAAAAAGAAGATGAGAAGCTGGGAACAGTGGCTCACTGAACCTGTAATCCTAGCTATTCGGGAGACTGAGATCTGAGGATCAAGGTTGAAAGCCAGCCCAGGCACAAAAGGACCTGAAATTCTAATCTCCAACTAACCTCTAGAAAACGGGAAGTGGGGCTTGGCTCAAGGGTAGGGAGGAAGCCTTGAGATGAAGAGCTCAGGGACAGCACCGAGGCTCAGTTAAAGCCCCATGACTCACAAAAAAAAAAAAAAAAAGAAAGAAAGAAATGTAATTAACAGAACAGACATCTCAAAGTATGCATAATATATTTGAATATTCATAAATTCATTTGAATATGTGATCTTAGAAGGACGCACATTTTCCTAAAGAACCCATGGTACTTTCTCCAAAATGTTGCTTTTTAAGTCATGAAAAGCAGCTATTCTCAGATAACGGTGACTCATGTCCCTAATACTAAGTATTCGGGAAGATGAGATCTGATGATCACAGTTCGAGCAAAGCCAGATCTGATAAATAAACCCTTTCACCAAAGAAGCAGCAAACAAAATCAATTGCCATTAATTAGCAAATGAATTAGGAATGATAAAGAAGACATTAGAAGATGAAATTACATTCTATGTTCTGTAATCTTAGCTACTTGGGAGACAGAGTCTGGGGAATCACAGTTCAAGGGCAAAAGGAAGTTCATGAGACTCCTGTCTCAACCAATAGCTGGCACAGAGATACACGCCTATTATTCCAGCTATGGGGGAAGCACAATGGCTCAGTGTGGTGGTGTGTGCCCACATACCCCCAGTGACAAGGGGGAGCACAAATGAGCAGGATCACAGCTCAGACTAGCCTGAGCATAAGCTAAAACCCTACCTCAAAAATAACCCATGGCTACAAGGACTGGAAGAATGGCTCAAATGATACAGCATCTGCCTTGAAAACAATAAAGCCCTGATTTCAATCCTCACCCCCATACATATATATATATATATGTTTTAATTTGTACATATGTAACTTTATAATACATGTATTATACATATCACATGTTTTATTATACATTATAAAATCCATTTATGTGTTTTATTTTAGATATTATATAACACTATATATCATATAATTAATTAATATTTTATAGTATATATATAATTTTAAACCTCTAGGACATGGCCCTAAAAAAAAAAAAACAAGGTTTTTCAATTCACAACTCAATCAAATAACTACCTTCTTTATTCCTTTCCCACCTTGATCCCTATAATCCTGGTTATTGCTATAGCATATACTCATAGTAAACTTAGTTTGTAGAGTTAAATACATGTATCAAATATTCTGAAGAGCTGTGATGTATAAGCCTTGCAAGCAAATGCTTGAGGAAAGCAAAGAAAGACATCAGTTTCCAAGTAATCTCTGAAAATTGTGCCAGAGAGGGAGAGGGCTTGATGCAATGAATCTAAGAATGGTTCTGATGGTCCTTAGTGGGAGGCAAGTGTAAACACTCACTGTGAATGTATCTGCTGGGAGAGTCCTACGGAAGGCTTCGGCTTGAGGGTCAAGGTCATCTGGGCCACAGGACTGACTCTTGGTAGAGCGTCTGCCTTCTTGAATGAAGTATGCTTTGTTGCTTGCTCAGGGAGGACCCAAGATGAGACAGCCCCAGGATTCTGCCCTCCAAAGATTGGTGACGAGGTCTCCTGGGCAGATGCTGTCTCACAAGCTTTGCCCTGGGTGCCCGGTTTACACACACACAGCTGAGGCCGGAGACACATCCCTCCGTTCTGGCATGGTGGGACACAGCTTGCTGCAGACACATAACAGAAGGCACAATTTTAAAGGAAAAATGAAGTCCATTTCACTAATTCTTCTAACAGTTCAACAATAGCAATAAAATAAACCAGCATATCAGCATTCGTACTTGATTATGATGATGGTGGTGATGATGATAACAACACCTATCTAATAACTTTTGCCTATGTGACAGGCACTATTCTATAACAGATCAACAATTGAATTCCCTAGAAACAGTTTGGGGTAATATTTTATTCTGCCTGTTTTACAGATGAAGCAAAGTTTATGTTGTTTGCCAAAGGTTACACAATCATGAGAAGAGCCAGGATTCCAAAGCAGCCATGGTTCCTAGCCACTTTCCTGGAAATATGTCTACAAATGCATATGAACCAAGTATGGAAGTCCTAAGAAATACCTTGCCATGACATTTACATTCTAAACCTGGAGGTTACATTTAATTTTAATTTGTTATATCTAAACGTTTTTGTCAAGACTTGAAACCACCACACATACACACACATACACACACACACACACACACACACACACACACACACACACACACACACAAAGACCCAAAAAAAGAATACTAGAACTTGGAGAGCTGGTTTCAAAACTGGGTTCAATCTTTTTTAACCTCTGAGAAAACTGAGGGCCATAAGTGTGAGCCTTGCTCATTTTTATAAACATTCAGCACAGGCGACATCACCCCTAATCTTACAATGAAGGGCAACCAAAACAAAAACAAACCCTTCATCTCCTGTTTGCTCGAATGTCTAAACTTTGAGTCACCAGACTTGAGGCCAAGTACAGTTATAAGCTAGCAGAACTGTGGGTCATGGGTGAGGTTAGTGGATTAGGCAAAGGCCCCTCTGGAGTTTAGCGGTTGTTGACTTAGGTTTTATTAGGTAATGTCATAGGCCTGTGCTACAGTCTCTTCAGTTGTCATACATTTTTACACTGTTCCTTTGCCGTCTGCCCACTTCTGCAGTAAACTTATGGTCCTGAGACCACATGATCAAATCTCCCATCAAATCTAATGTCAGCCTCACTCCACCAAACAATCACAAAATAAATGAATGATGTGAACTACAAGAGACTCAGTTCCTGAGCTCCAAGTCTGCAAGCCCTAACGGTCCTGAAATTTACAGAGAACCAAAGAGAAAAACTAGTCAGAGGGGCCTGAGTGTGTCAGCATTTTTTTTTGCCAGTCCTGGGCTTGAGCTCAGGGCCTGAGCTCTGTCCTTGGACTTTCTCAAGGCTAGAGCTCTACCACTTGAGCCTCAGCACCACTTCTGGCTTTTTTCTATGTATGTGGTACCAAGGAATCGAACCCCAGTCTTCATGCATGCTAGGCAAGCACTTTAACCACTAGGCCAAACTCCCGGCCCCTGCATTTTTTTATGTATGAAAGAGAAAAGTTGGAAAATATTCCACAGGATCCAGCTTCCTAAGTGACCTTGGGATAAGATAATTAACCTTGATCCTGGCACTTGGGCATATTCAGGGTCCGTGAAGCATGTTCTCAAATGGTGCTGAGACCTGTTCTCCTTCCTGAACTTGGAAAAGTTAAGTCCAAAAGCTATAGAAATCTAAAATTTAGGATAGTAATTTGTCCACCTCTTCCAACTGACTAAGCAAACTTAGTTGCCCTAAGATGCTGCGATCTGGTCTCTGCTCGGCCGTTTATGGAATATCACAGACAAAGAGTGAGCTCCACTCTGAGAGAAATGGACTGAGCACACTGGCCTGGCTATGTCTCTACCAGTGCTTACCCCAGGCATTTGCACGCACACATTCTCTTCGTGCTTTCAATTAGGAACACATTTCAGATGAACATCTGAGAGTGATTTCTGCTGCTCTTGAGATCTACTGCAAATGTCTCCTAATCTACCTGGAAGGCTCCATGGCACAGCCCGCCAAAGCTGGCTGAAATCATCCAACACGCTGATCTACGTGCCACAAGAAGCTGTCTCTAAAAGCAAATAAATGGTCTAGAAATGTCAAGGGAGAAGTGGTCATCTTTAGCTCTTCCAATTTTGCCTAAATAGAAGGGCAGGTAGAAAAAGAAAACTACTAAAATTCACACATTTTTTTGCTGGAATGAAAAGAACATGCTGTGTTTCAGAATGAATAGGTGCAACATTGCCCTTCTTTCTAAGGAATACAGGACACTAAGACAATCATTTTCCCTTCCTCTTCCCTAACAAGCCCTAGTCTGACATGAAAAATAAACTCTGAGTCTCCTGATTGCTCCACTTTTCCTGCCATGCATTAGGCTTGCTCACCTAGCCTGGACACCAGGAGTTCTCCAGGTCTGATGGCTCCAAGAAGCAGCGTGACATCACTTAGAAACGCTGTGGAAATACACATCCCCGGACTTCCCCTGGTCTGTTATATCTGAACCTGGAGCTGAGCAAACTTTGATGGCGCCTGCTTCTTTGAGAACCATTTAGAAACTGACTATCTTCTACCAGCAAGTTTCTGAGGATTTACCTTTTAATAACATGCTAATGTTGTCACATAACAGTTGCTTTTATTTTAAGGAATTCTTGGCGGTCACACTGTGTTTTGCTTTCATGTTGCTCTTTTATTTTGAGGGCAAAAAAAAGAGGGATCAATTTCCAAGTGGTCAAACTATTAGGATTGCAGAGGGGTCTCTTCTAACTCTATGCATCTGGATAGGTATTTATGAGAAAGCTGTGATTACAATGGAGGTGTTGCGCTCCATAGACCAGTATAAATAATGTTAGAGAAGTGCTTTTTAAATGGACTTTTTCCTCCAAGCAGGTGCCTGGCTAGCTGTGTTTGGGTTCAGCAGAGTGAGCAGAGGTTGCATCAAGATCTTATCAAGGGACTGGTCTATAGTTTGACCACTTGGAAATTGATCCCTCTTTTTTTTGGCCCTATCCACTCTGCCCACGCGCACTCTCTCCTGGCTCATCCCTGTACAAACCCCATGTCCTCCTGCCTCCTTATCTCTGCACACAGGTGCTCCCTCCAGGAAGACAGTTTCCTTAATTCCATGAGTGCACTGGGAACTTCTGGTTCTTCTTCGTCTGTGTTTTTCCAGGAATCTGCCCACCCCTTCTACGACCTTACTCCATCTCACATCATGTCCATTGTAATCATTCTCTTCATGTTACACGTGGGTGTTTCATGTTAATAGTCAATCCTCTGACAAAGTCATCCCACAGTATCTCCCAATAAGATTGTCAACCATGGCACCAGCTAAGTGGCTTGTGTGGAATATTTCATCCCCTACACCAGGAGAGCGTGTATTTCATCTTGGTTGACTGATTTCAATGTAGCACCACTACTCTCTCAAGAATGTTGGGGTTTCAGGACATGTCTATAGGAAAGAGTTAATGGACTCTTCCTCTGCAACAAGGTAATGTTTGCATCTCTGGACTTAGCGCGCTTAGCATTCAAAATAGAAGTGTTTCCATCAACATCAATATTCAAATATATTCTGTAAATACATGAGGTCTGTAGTGATATTTAATAAGATATGTCAGAAAGTTTCAGGAGCAGTTTGAAAAGCCCAAATCCAATAGATACTAGACAAATGCCAAAGGACAAAATAAATGGTTCAAGGGCAAGAAAGAAAAGAATATCACCATTGGCTGGTAAGAGCTGTGAAAAGTTACTAAACTTCCCATAGAAAATCACATTGAAGACACTAGCTAAAGTTCAAAGATAGGAGAAATCCAAAAGAAAAAAGAAAGATCTCCTGAGAAGTAGTCAGTTTGTGGAAAGGGGGATAATGCCAACCGTTGAGAACGTGGATAATCCTATAAAGAACTTGTGTTCAGTCCTCAACAGAGACCAGTGACCTCCTCCATTCCAAATACAAAACTATTTCCAAAAATAAAAAAGGTTTCTAAAACCAGGTATGATGATGCACACCATACCTTAGTGTAGCTGGGTTATGAGCAAGACCATGAGTTGGAAGCTAGCTTGAGCTGCATAATGAGGAAAAAACTGTTTCTAAGTTCAAGAGATCATTTCTGTTGCCTGTTATGATGGAATATCTATTATCAAAAAAGCCTTGTGGTCAGAAATAACTAGAAGGCAGGGATGTAAGACATAATACAATTGCTATATAACACTTGACAACAGCTGCACAGGACTATGGTTCCTAACAGAAGGGAATCCCTGGGCTTCATTATGTGACTGACACTCTGGGATCATGGCATGGAGAGGACCTGCAGACATGATGGCATTGCAGACCTGAGGAGCCAGAGACCCTGCCTCAGGAAGCTAAGCAGCTGGAACTTGTGGGGCCAAGTACAGGGAGCAGAGATTGGCACACAGAGATATGCCGTAGACCTGCAAAGGGTCTCCATAAGTGCCTGCCTGCCATGAGGTAGCACAGGTGCAGCGTGAACCAGACAACTACCATCATCCAGAATCTGCAGGATGCACATTCCCAGAGCTCATCCGGAGCACAGATCCAGTCCTGAGCCACCAGACTGGGACCTCAAAATTAAATTCATTTGAAAAAGATAATATATGTTACAATATTTCACCATGTTATCTGATATATTTCATATATGCTTAATTGGTTATTTGAAATTAGATAGGGAATGGGGGAAATCAAGATGAGCGGGGAAGGGGGAGGAGGAGAGGGAAATGGGGACCATGACATGAGAAAGGGAATCAATGTTTGTGAAGTAATGTACCATCTATCTGGTGGATATAATGTAACCCTTCTATTAACTACAATAAAAATATATGAAAAAAAGAAAAAAGATAATATAACTTTAACCAGACAGAATAATGTCCCAAATAAAATAGATAAATGTCCCCTCCACCTAAAAGATCCTGCCCAGAAAGAAAAAAAAAACGCAAATTGCTGTATCCCATTTCACTCCTACTTAGCAGAAAGCAGCTACTGCCATCATTGCACTCAACACATAAAGGCAGTTAAGGGAGAGTGGAAGTGGGGAGAGTTTGGCCTTTATGGGTAGGTAGATAGAGATAAGAAAAAGACATGACATGTGGCAGGTAACAGGTAGCCCATCATGGAGCTTTATCCTCAAATAATGCCCTGAGGGGGGAGGATAATGGGGACCAAGACATGTGAAAGGGTATCAGTGTATGTGAATTAATGCACCCTCTATCTGGCAAATATCATGTAACCCTTTTATTAATTACAATAAAAAATATTTTAAAAAATAATGCCCTGGGTTTGCGCTTGAATGCTTTTTTTTCCCATTGCTTTAGTATAACACATAATTATGGATAGAAATACAAAATATCCAGGCAAAATACTAACAACTCAGTGAGTATCAGTGTTTCAAGAAACTAGAATTTAATCCAGAAACTCTTGGATAGTTCTAAGGTTAACAGCCTTAAGAGTTTAATTCTCCATGGTAAAAAAAAAAAAAAAAAAAAAAAAAAAAAAAAAAAGAAGATAGGCTGGGAATGTGGCTTAGTGCTTGCCTAGCATGCATAAAGCCCAGGTTTGATTCCTCAGTACCACACAGATAGAAAAAGCCAGAGGTGGCTAGGAGTTTGGCCTAGTGGTTAAAGTGCTTGCCTAGCATGCATGAAGACCCAGGTTCGATTCCTCGGTACCACATACATAGAAAAAAGCCAGAAGTGGTGCTGAGGCTCAAGTGGTAGAGCTCTAGCCTTGAGAAAGTCCAAGGACAGTGCTCAGGCCCTGAGCTCAAGCCCAGGACTGGCAAAAAAAAAAGAAAAAGAAAAAGCCAGAGGTAGCACTGTTGCTCAAGTGGTAGAGTGCCTAGCTTTGATCAAATGAAGCTCAGGGACAGTGCCCAGGTTCAGAGTTCAAGCCCAGGACTGGAAGAAAATAAAAAAGATGAGAATTACCACAAGGAATGCAGAAAAGTTTCCAATAAAAATTCGTCATCTACTCACGACAACAAATAAAAACTCTTAGCCAACTATGAACACAAAGGGAATTCCTTACTCTAGTAAACAGTATCTACAGCAAAGCCTACAACAGCAAAACCTACAGAAAATGCAGAGGCATGCTATCAACACTGGGAACAAGTCTAAATGCTCACAAGGGCTCCTAAGAAGAGATGTATTGTAGATTCAAGAAAACGTAGCAAGAAGAGTGAAAGTATTGAAATGTTATAAAGAAATGTGAAATATACCAATACTTAAAGTTTTACTAATTTTCTTCATAGTTATTACAAACCATTAACTAACAAGAAAGGTTAGCAACCTTCTAAATCTGCCTAGAAAAATCCACATAGTTCTTCTAACAAGCAATAAATCACTGTCTGAATTTAACAGAAGAAATCATTCACATTGTCAACACTAATTATGTCATCAAGTATAAATCTAACAAACTATATAAGGTTTTTGAAAGAAATTATGAAACATTTATGACAAAAATATGAAGATACATATAGACACATGCTGTAAGACTTAGTTAAGAGCTGGGCTCAAAGCTATGACTCTAGCTACTCAAGAGGCTGTGATCTGAAGATAGAGGTTCAAATCTAGCCCTGGCACGTTAGTCCGTGAGACTCCTATTTCCAATTAACCACCAAAAAGGTAGAAATAAAGCTATGATTCAAATGACACCAGCCTTGAGCAAAAAAACCAAAAGGGCAGGGCCCAGGCCCTGAGCCCAAGTCCTTGGGGCTCATGCATACATGCATACACACACACGTAATTCAGGTAGACACAATTCTTTTTTTTTTTTTCCAGTTCCAGGGCTTGAACTCAGGACCTGAGTGCTGTCCTTCATCCTCTTTGTACTCAAGGCTAGCACAATTACATCCCAGTTAAAAACCTTTTGTTTTCCTAGTCTTGGGGCTTGAACTCAGGGCCTGAGCACTGTCCTTCAGCTCCTTCAGCCTTTTTGTACTCAAGGCTAGCATTCTACCACTTGAGCTACAGCACCACCCCATAGTGTCTCACACTTTTCTGCCCAGGCTGGCTTTAAACTGCAACCCTCAGATCTCTACCTCCTGAATAGCTAGGATTACATACATGAGCCACTGGTATCTGGCTTCTAGTTAAAATCTTAATATGATTTTTTTAGAGAAATTAATCATTCTAGTTCTAAAAGTAATCGTGACTCATTAAAGGCCAACAATGGCCAAAACAATGCTATTCAAAAAAGACCATGGGGGAAAGCTTCTTTATCAAATAGCAAAGTTCAGAAAATTAAGAAAATATAGCACTGATGCAAAGACAGAAAACCAGATCAGTGGAATGAACTTGGAAGCATACAAACAGACTCAGTGCTAAATGCAGCCTTGGGAAATGCTAGAGCCAGAGGAGATACATACATTGAATCTGCAGCAAAGTACTCAGCTATATAATGGTGTAGGAAAAGAAACCACTATTCATCCAGAATTAGGATAAGAGAACTCTTACTAAAATAATTAAACGAAGATTCTGACTTTATGCCTCCCAGAAGGAAGTGATTACAACTACCTGTTGTACTTGTGGCGGAGAAGAGAATGGGAGGGAAAAAGAATGACATGCAAACACGTTTTACCTACATACATAGATGGTACAAGGAATCTCACTGAAAGCTGTTTTAGATTGGAAGGATGCAAAGAAGGGGGAAGAGCACAATGGCACAGGTACACAGAACCAAAGTATAATACATGTATACTGTGAAATTAATATGCAGTTTAAGCAGTGAAAGAAAATGATGGGGATGGAGATGGGGAAAGAGGATGAATGTGGTCCAGGTACTAAGTGAGCATGTAGTAAAATACAATAGGGGCCCAGCACTGGTAGCTCAGGTCTGTAATCCTAGCTACTCAGGAGGCTGAGCTGAGGATCACGGTTCAAAGCCATCCTGGACAGAAAAGTCTGTGAGACTCCTCTCCAATTAACCAAAAAAGGCTGAAATGGAGTTTCGGTTCAAGTTGTAACCAGCCTTGGGCACAAAAGCTCAAGAACAAGCCAGGCACCAATAGCTCACACCTCTTCCTAGCTATTCAGGAAGCTGAGATCTGAGAATCGTGGTATAAAGCCAGCCCTGGCACAGCATTCTGTAAGACTCTTATCTCCAGTTAACCACTAGAAAAACAGAATGCACTGTGGCTCAAGTAATAGAATGCTAGCCTTGAGCTGAAGAGCTCAGGGGCAGCACTCAGGCCCAGAGTTCAAGCCGCACGGCAGACAAAAAAAAAAAAAGAAAGAAAGAAAAGAAAAAGCTCAGGGACAGTGCCCAAGACCAACAACAAAAGAAAAAGAAAGAAAGGAAGGAAGGAAGGAAGGAAGGAAGGAAAGAAGGAAGGAAGGAAGGAAGGAAGGAAGGAAGGAAGGAAGGAAGGAAGGAAGGAAGGAAACAGTGAAATTATTTTAAGAAGGGATGGATAAGGAAGAGTGATGGAGGACTTAAGTCTGATCAGAGAATATTGTATATATATATGTATGTATGTACACATATATGTATATACAGATATATGTACACATGTATGTAAGTATAGAAATGTCACAGTGAAATCCCTCATGGACAACTAATATATGCTAATAAAAGATCTTTAAGAAAAGAAAATTAACATACATTCCAGGTTCTCCCAAGAAAATATGTGAGAACAGCTTCAACATGGAGGCAAAAGATAATTTTCCTGTAGCTTCATATAGCAAGAACTCCTACAAATCAACAGGAAAATAACAACAAAGAAAATGGTCATAAACACAGTCTATGAAGCAGCTAGTAAGAGACTATGAAATTCAAATGACTAATCAGCACAAGAAGGTACTGAAGTTCCATCATCAAAGGACAGAAAGTCCAACATTGAGATGAGAGCCTACCACCAAGAGACTGGCATCAAATCTGTTAGCACAGAGTGTTAGCACCAACACAGGGTAACAGGAACACTTACTCTCTGCCAGTGTGTACACAGGGGTTACTATTCAGCATTGTGAAACACAATCTGGCAATACCTCATACAGTTATAATGTGCAAACTCTACTGGTCAGCAATCTGGCTTTAGGCTGTCAGAACATTCAGCAAAATATGGATGATGATCAAGGAAATTACACCAGAGCAAGTTACGGTTCATTCATACAACAGAATTTTCTACAAGTGTAAAAACTGTGATCTAGCAACACAGTTGGAATCTTGAGAATAATCTTGGCTTAAGAAAGAAAGCCACAGATGTTGCTAGCTAATACTGATCTTTATACGAGGGCATTAAAAATGCCTGCTTACACTGTTGAAACAACACCATGTGCTTTTTTTTTTTTTTTACCAGTCCTGGGCTTGAGCTCAGGGCCTGAGCACTGTCCTTGGCCTTTCTCAAGGCTAGAGCTCTACCACTTGAGCCTCAGCACCACTTCTGGCTTTTTTCTACGTATGTGGTACCGAGGAATAAAACCCGCATCTTCGTGCATACTAAGCAAGCACTCTACCACTAGGCCAAATTCCCAGCCCCATACACCATGTGCTTTTTACGGATGCATATGAGAACAACAAAAGTATAAAAACATACCACAAAAAATAATTAATAAATAAATTAAAACACACTAACATCATGGTAAGTTTACAAGAGTAATTCCTAGAGAGGAAGGAGAGGGAATAAAAAAAATGTACCTTTATAGAAATCTTTTCCAAAAACATTCTAAAATAGATGGGCAGTCAGGATGACAAGAAGGGATCATAGCTATTTGCTATTATATGTTTTATACTTTGCAAACACTTTCACAATCCAAAAATTGCTTGAATAATCTAACAAAAAACAACTAAGAGGAAAGGATAAAATGTCTGTCCCTTGTTCCAGGATTGAAGGAGTAGAGTTGACCAGAAGTGGCAGAAAGTTCCGCCAAAACAATGATGCATTGTTGTCAAGATATGAGTTAGACTGAAAATGCTCTTTTTGGTTGTTGTTGACAGTCCTGGGGCTTGAACTCTGGGCCTGGACACTCTCCCTGAGCTCCTTTGCTCATGAAACACTGCCACTTAAACCACAGCACCACTTCCAGTTTTCTGATGATTAATTGGAAATAAGAGTGCCATAGACTTTCCTACGTGGGCTGGCTTTGAACCGTGATCCTCAGATTTCAGCCTCCTGAGAAGATAAAATTACAGGCGTGAGCCACCAGAACCCAGCTGAAAACACTCTTTCATCATTTCAAACAGTCCGTTTTCCACTTTTGGCCTGAATAGTAGTGTCAGATTTCTTCTCCATTTGAATATACTCCCATTTGACAAGCTGATCCTAAAGTTCTTTAAAAGTTCAGTGACTGTATTTTTAGGAATCAACCCCTGCCCTTCTGAAGCTCAGCCTGCAGTGCTTTTCATTCTAAAAGAACAACCCTGAGTTATATTTAAAGCTTGCCCCGGCCCACAGAACAAGCATTGTGACTCTGCCCCCTTGCCTTTCTCTACAAACAAGTTGTAGCATGCCTAGGACATGTGTCCTGGGGAGAAATGTGAGCGGAAGCTGAGTCTTCTGTGATCAGGGACAGCAGGTGAGAAATGTGCTCTGCTGTGGGGATCTTCAGGGCAAGCCCCAGCTGCCCTTTGAAGTGGTTCAATAACAAGAATGGTATCAGATCACAAGAAGCATGGTGTGAGGTCACACACTGGGTCTACTCTTTACTGTCTGCTCCTTGTGCCAAACCCAAACACATGCTATCCTTACTCCTTCCAAGTGGCTCAGGGGGTCAGCTTCCTCTAACACTCCTAAAGAGAAATAAAACATGAGCATAACATCCCAATGCTTTCTCTAATGCTGCCTTCTGGAATCGTGAAGAACTGCACAGTAACTGAATTTTCTAGAATTTTCCGTGAAGCACCACTTCTCATCGTGAATGTTCACTGGAAATAGGTGAGATGTCTGAGTTTTTGCTTTCCTTGGCGGCTATTCCTACCAAATCAAATGGTCAAGGAACACAGGATTTGCCAGTCCTTTTTTTCTATAGCCTGACCTTATAGAAGTCACACCAAGCAGATAGTTGAACAGGACAAGAAGAGAAGGAACTCAGGCCTCGTCAGTTGTGTGCACCATTTTGTGTTTTATTTGGGAGTTTAATACCCTTCTGCCTAGTTCTCAGCGTAATGGAGTAAGAGTTTGCACTCACTCAGGAAGGCTGAGTTCTCTAAGCCTGAGCTCAGCAGGAGGGGCAGTTACCATGTGATTGAATTTAAAATAGGCAGTCAGCTGGGACCAGCCCCACGCCTGATGCCATCAGTAACTGAGATCACCCACAGAATATGGCCTCACTGAACCCAGTCGAACAATGAAAAATAATCAGATTTCTTTTTTTCTGGATTCTGTTTCTGATCTGAGTAATGCTGTTTCAGAAAGTTGTTTGAAATCACAGGCATTCGGTTAAAAAAAAAATAAATGCTAACAAAACAAAAAAAAAAGAAAATGAAAAGACAATTGAGACAAAGGGCAAAATGCTATTAGTACATAAATTGTGGGGTAATATTCAAGTTAAGGGGCTATGGAAAGAAATGTAAACTAAAACAAAGAGATATATTATGGATACTTAATCTCTAAAAGAAAGCATAAAAATATTCATACAAATGGTGGCATCATTGGGAGTAAATATAGGAGCTATCTAGAAAGCAGTAGAACAATGTGTTTCCTAGAGCTCTAGAAATAAACCTGCTAATCAAAAGAGAAAGATACACAGCTTCCACAGCAGTGTTATTTATTCCAACAAAAACTTCAAAGGAATCATGAAAGGCTGAGCAAAATACGATTATTATAAACACACCCAAAATTAGGTTTTTAGAGCTATAACAAGTTTTCGATTATTGGATACTATCACAAATACAAATGCAACTATCCCTTCCTTAATTCTTTCATTCCTCAAGCATTCTCTCCAATATAAAGTTAAATTTGCCCTGAGATATGTCCACACTTACATCTTTAAAAAAAAAATGCACCACAGCCTGGTACCAGTGGCTCAAGCCTGTAATCCTAGCTAGTCAGGAGGTTGAGATCTGAGGATTATAGTTCGAAGTCAGCCAGGGAACTCAAGTCCACAAGACTCTCATCTCGAACTAACCACTAGAAAACCAGAAGTGATGCTGTGGTTCAAGTGGTAGAGCACTAGCCTTGAGCTGATATGCTCAGGAAAAGTACCTAAGCCCAGAGTTCAAGCCCCATGACCCACAAAAAAAAAATGCATCATAGCTGGGTGTTGGTAGCTTACATTTGCAATCCTAGCTCCTCAAGAGACTGACATCTGTAGATCACAATTCAACACTAGCCCCGGGCTGCAAGTCTGGGACAATCCTATCCAATAAACTACTCAGAAAAGGCCAGAGTGGCACTGTGGCTTAAGAAGAAGAGCATTAGCCTTGAGCAGAAGTCAAAGATAGAGCCCAGGCCTTGAGTTCAAGCTCCAGGACCTGCAAAAAAAAAAAAAAAAAAAAAACCTAAAAACAAACAAACAAACTTGCATCTTAACACAGATTGCACTTTCTAATCCAAAATGCTCCAAAATCTGAGATGTAAGTGCAAAGTGCCAGTATAATGGTAAAGTTGTATAGGTAACTTAATGTGATGGATCACATTGTAGGTATACTAAAAAAAAAGTTGTATAAAATTACTTTCAAATGATGCGGCTAGGAAGCATAAATGAATGCTGTTTACACTTGGGTCCCATCCCCAGGGTATTTCATCATACATATGCAAATATTCCAAAATCTGAAAAAGTCCAAACTCTGAAACCTTTCATCATAGGCATTTGGATTCTTTTGATCGAAACTAGCACTCTACCACTTGACCACCAGAAAACCAACAGTGGTGTTGTGGCTCAACTGGAGATGAGAATCTCACTGACTTTCCTACCTGGGCTGCCTCTATACTGCGATCCTCAGATCTCAACCTCCTGAGTAGCTAGGGTTACAGGCGAGAGCCTCCAGTGCCCAGCTTGAGTTCCTATGGCCACAGTGCCAGAAAGAAGCTCTCAGCAAGGAGGTAGCTATGGTTTTATCTCATGATCTTCAATGGCATGACATATCCACTTAATCCTACTGATGTGTGGGTTATATTTCTATAGCATCCCAGGGACAGATAACTGGGGACAGGAAATTTAACGGCAGGCTTTCTTTCCAATCCCTCTAAATATAGCCAAATTCCCTGGGAGGGCAGAGGATTTCCTGAAGGGGTTTTCTAAGGAAATGAACAGTCTTAAATAATAGAGGGTATTTGAATTGATCTTGTATATACAAGAGTGTGTGTGTGTGTGTACAGAAACAATGAGAAATTTGATTTTCCTGACAAAAATCTCAGCTACCAGCATATCAGCAGGCATGTGTCCTTTCACTGCATCCTAGAACATATGTCTTCCTCAGTTTTCACAAGAATTCTACTTCCAAGCAGGCTTCTTCTCCACACACGAAGCTGGACTGCAGGCTCGGTGCAATCTAGGCCCTCCCTCGCTGTTCCTGCTTGTGTTCTTAACAGCAGCAGTCTCCCTCCTGTCTCCCCAGCTCACCCTAGGGCCCAGCATTCCTTCTACCCTCTGGTACCTCCACCTCAGCCTGGTACCTCCACTCCCTAGCCCTTGTTCCCCTGCAAAACTTGAGGAGGCCTCTGTGCTCTTCCTCTTCTCCTCCAGCTCTGCTGACTTGAACTTCTCATGGATAGAAGCCCTCTTTGCCACTGCTCCAGGTCATCCTAATGTCTGGTGAGTACATGCATCTGCCACCATCTTCCCTGCAAATTAGCCCACATTCACACTCATGCAGGAACTGCTCCTATGGTCCCTGGTCTACTGAGCCTGTGAGGCTCAGAATCACACACACACACACACACACACACACACACACACACACGCATGCACATATACATACATATATACATGCATACGGATGTGTATATATACATACATATACATCTATCTGTGCATTTATATACATACACATAGACATATATTACCACAATATTCTGTATGTAAGTACACACACAAATGGCAGGGGAGAATATTATCCTAACTCCAGCAATATTTTTTCTTATATTTTTAATATAATTTGACTGTTATTAAGATATGATACAGAAGGGTTGCCATTACATAAGGCAGATAATGAATACATCCCTTTTTTAGGACAATGTCACCCCTTTCTGTGCTATCCCCCAGTTTCCTCCTCCCATCCCTGTCCACAAGTTGTACAGCTCATTTTTCACAATGTCTACAGAACACTGTGTCTGCATTGGTTCATCCTTCCTCCCTCCATCCCTGCACCCCTTATCTCCCCACAAGACAGAAAAAAGAACAAAGCAGAAGAAACAAAAAGCAAAAACACACAGCAACACTATTACCACCAACAGCAACAAAATAAAACATGTTTCTATTTCCTGGAATTCATTTCTATCATAGTATTTTAAATGTTCAGAGGCATTAGGCCTTTGGGTTCTCCCCTTCAAGTGTCTGCCTTTAGTTTCACTGTTTGTGTGTGAATGTCTACAGTCCTATCTAGTTTATCATGTCCCAGTATATTTTAGAGCTGGTTTGTGCAGATGAGCTTGGCTATTCAACCGTATTTTAAAGAGTCTGCTGTGAACATGAAGATCTGTTTTGTTTATCTAGAAGTAGAGATCCAAGAATCTAAATAAAGCGATAGAACTTTTAAGAATATTCCTTCAAACTCAAAAAAATCCATTCTAATGTTTATAATTAAAGGGGTCTGAGAAAGACAAAGATTTTCATGAATGAGTTTCTTGTCCCTGTTAAGACTCAAGTCCAATGAAAGTGGCCCGTGACACAGGTACCCAGAGAGTTCCAGGGCTGGGTGAGGTAGTGAGATGAGATGACAGATTTCCTAGGTCATTTCCAAGTCAGATTCCAAAGACACCCCCTTCCTGGTACAAGGACACCCACACATGATGACTAGCCCATCCTGGCATGTTGTAACAAGTAGAAACAGTTTGCTGAAGCTTTACCCCATGTCACCAAGTATGCATGTATCACATGACCCACATTGTGCAATTGTCTAAAAGCAAAGAGGCCAATGGCCTCTGTCCTCTCTGAACTCAGATTGTTCTTAGCAACAAAGTCTATGTATGACTTTAAAACATTTCCCCACACTGCCAAAAGTTATCGTAAGATTTAGATAATTTAAGTGGTGGATTATGTTTGCAAATTTTAATGAAAAGGTAAACTACACAACAAAAAGACAAGAAAGAAAAACGTTCAAGTCAGTAGGCTCCTCAGTTTATCCACAAGTAAAAATGATAATGTACAACGAACCAAGAAAACATGTCCAACCATGGACAACTAAGATCCATTTTTAAAAGGTAATGTCTTAGCCAGGTGCCTGTGACTCAAACCTGTAATTCTAGCTGCTCAAGAGGCTGACATCTGAGGATCAGGGTTTAAAACCAGCAAAGGCAGACAAATCTGAAAGACTTTTATCTCCAATTAACCATCAAAATGCCAGAAGTAAAGCTGTGGCTCAAGTGGTAAAGCACTAGCCTTGAGGAAAAGAGCTAAAAGACAGTGCACCTCAGGCCCTGAGTTCCAGGCCCAGTAGTTGCATGCACACGTGCGCACGAGCACGCGCATATACATACACATACACACACACACACACTTCTGTAAATACAGGTATTCTTATGAGCAAATATTGAAAGAGCAAGATAAGGTAAAATGAGATCATAGTTTCTGTTCAGTAACTTTCAGCAACAAATTCTGGGGAATGAGATAGAAATTATTATGTGAGTAACAAATTCAAGCAAAAGAAAATAATCAGTCTTTTTTTTCCCTCAAGTCAAAATATTGTCATCCTTTCAAAGATTTGCTACAGCTATCTAGAACTGCATCATCCTACTCTGGAGCAGGGGAATGGCTACTACAAATCCTTAAAACCAACCTGCAAATCTCAAGAGAGGTGATTCATGAACACAGGGAAATTTCTCTAGAGGACAGAGAGAGTGCACAAAAGCCCAGCTATTCACAGACAACATATAGGTACACCCACATGTTACTCACGTGTATTTAAATTGCCCCCACCCAGGGGAAAACACTGTGTGGACAGGTAGGCTCAGATATCAAACTGAGTCATAAAAATGACTAATAAGGCATGGAACTTTCCTCCCTCCACACAGTGACTTTGTGGGGCTGGGCTGTGACTCACACTCATGCTCTCCCAATGTGCTCTTTACTTTCTAAAACAGTCATCAAATGGGATGTGTTAGAGCCAGGCATGGTGACTCATGCCTGTTATGCTAGGGTCTCAGAAGATTGAAATCTGAGGCTCAAGGTTCAAAGCCAGCCCTGGCAAGACAAATCTGAAAGACTCTTAGCTCCAGTGGGCCACCAAAAAAGCAAGAAGAGGAGATGTGGCTCAAGTGGTAGAATGTTAGCCTTGAGTAAAAAAGCTAAGCAGGAGTGAAAGATTGTGAGTTCAAGCTCCAAACCAGCATAAAAATAAAGGGGTAGGAGGTACAGCCATTAGAAAAGTCTATGAAAAATATCCAAATTGATCACAATGTGGTTAATCACTCAAATGCCATCATTCCCTGAAATCCATTCTCATGTCTATGAGTTTTAGGAAAGGGCTCCAAGGCCTCAAGTTTAAATGAAACTCCATTAGTATCACATAGAAAAGTTACTGAAATTAACTAAAATATTTTTTAAAATATTTACTTTGGGAGCCAGGAGTTTGGCCTAGTGGTAGAGTGCTTGCCTAGCATGCACGAAGACCCGGGTTCAATTCCTCAGTACCACATAGCCAGAAGTGGTTCTAGGGCTCAAAGGATAGAGCTCTAGCCTTAAGAAAGCCCAAGGACAGTGTTCAGGCCCTGAGTTCAAGCTCCAGGTCTGACAAAGAAAAATTGACTTTCTACTGTTTGGGGGTTTTTGTTGTTGTTTGTTTTGTTTTGTTTAATATTTTTTTATTGTTGTTGTTGTTTGTTTTTAAGAGACAGTGTCTCGCTATGTTACCCAGACTGGCCTGAACTCTTTGGACTCTAAAGATCCTCCTATCTCAACTTTCTGAGTATCTGAGTATCTATAATAGGAACAACATGCACACGCGCGCGCGCGCACACACACACACACACACACACACACACAATCTGTACACCACTTTATTTATTTTTATTTTTTATTGGTCATGGGGCTTGAGCTCTGGGTCTGGGCGCTGTCCCTGAGCTCTTCAGCTCAAGGCTAACGCTCTATTCCTTGAGCCACAGCACCACTTCTGCTTTTTCTGGTGGTTAACTAGAGATGAGTCTCACAGACTTTTAGGGTCTAGGCTGCCTTTGAACAATGATCCTCAGATGTTAGCTTCCTGAGTAGCTAAGATTACAGACATGAGCCACCAGTACCTGGCTTTGTACCTTGCTTTAAAAAGCAAAAGAAAAATACACTAAACTGTCTCTCCATGCAATCTGCTGTAAGTTTTTGTCATTAGGTTAAAGTGTGGATGTAAACTGGGAGCTCTAGTGACCACTCATTCTTGCAGGAGACTGGTCCCTGGACACTGAGGATCAACCAAATGGTCTCCAAGTTTCCAATGCCTTTCCTGGAATATTAGTATTTGTATGTAACCCATGAATACTCTCCTGGGTACTTTAATTCATCATCCATTACTCATAACAGCTAATACAAGTTAATATTATATTGTTTAGGGAACAATGACAAGAAAAAAACGGTACTTATTCAAGACATGACTTTCATCTAAATAACATCAAGTCAAGGTTGGCTGAATTCACGGATGTAGAGGGTGTAGATACAGACAACTGACGAAGCTCAGTCCTGCAGAATGCTCAGACTTCATGGTAACACCCAAAAGACAACAGATCAGGGAGTTTATTGACGAGAGACTACCACCACCCATTAATTATGCACAAAATATTACACTGAGACACAACTACTATTGTATCAATAAAGCAGCTCCAAAAAATGGCAAAATACAGGAGTTAACAATGGCTGTTTTAGCCTAGCATGCATGAAGCCCCAGGTTCAATTCCTCAGTATCACTTAAACAGAAAAAGCCAGAAGTGGTGCTGTGGCTGAAATAGTAGAGTGCTAGCCTTGAACCAAAGAAGCTCAGGGACAGCCCCAGGACTGGCCAAAAAAAATAGAAATTAATAATGGCAAATGATTACTTAATACTACGTATGTATGAATCAAGTACTATCTGGTGACTTACAGATAACTAACGATCCTGGTTGATAAATTCTAACTTAACCATTCAGTTACCTGATAGCCTATGAAGTAGGTATTGTTATCCCCATTTTACCAAAGATGAAATAAGACACCAAGAGGATATGCAGCTAGGATGGGCAGGGCAGAACGAGAACCCAACTGGGCTCCCTGTTCACTGCACTATCTGGTCTTTCAAAAGGAAGCTCCCTAGCTGCGTGCAGGTGGCTCACACTTGCAATCCTAGCTACTCAGGAGGCTGAAATCTGAAGATTGTGGTTCAAAGCCAGCCCGGGCACTAAAGAACATGAGATTCCTATCTCCAATTAATCACTAGAAAACCAGAAGTGGCACTGTGGTTCAAAGGGTAGGGAGGTAGCCTTGAGCTGAAGAGCTCAGGGACACCGCCCAGGCCCAGCATTCAAGCCCCACGACTGACCCCTCCAAAAAAAGGAGGGGAAGCATCCTGTCCCTGCTGGTTGGTCCACCCAGCCAGTAAGCCCCCAGAATGTAAGAAATTGGCAATACCCAGTACTAAGACAAGAAGGAGACTTGCTCCCCAGATATCTCTGTCCCTCTGTGCCCTCATCTATCTTACCAGAATACCTTTCCCAAGAGAAACTGATCCTGAAGCCAGAGGACACAGAGCTAATCATCTCAGGAAAAACTGTGAATAACTTTAAATGGACCCCCCCCCTCAAAAATGTGGATATCAAAGGCTCTATGCTACCTCATCCCTCTTGCTCTACCTATAAGCAATTTACATCCCTGTAAACTGTAGAAAACTTACAAAAATGCAAATTACCATGCTCATAAAAATGCAAATCAATAGAGTCTGTGAACTCCAATTGATTACTGCCCTGTGGGCAGAACCACTTTGCAACTATTTATAAACTCATTCCAGCATTCCTTTGAACTAGTTATAACAGCTCACTGGTTCCAAGTTAATTAGTACATTCAATAAAATCTTCTGATTCCATTCATTTTATAACTGTATCGACCTTACTGACAATGATCCTTTAACGTAGATGTCTGAGGTGAGTAAACAAGAGACTCAGTAATAGCCATGATCAGTGCATTGTCAATGAGTTCAAACACCTACTTGCTGTTAGGTCTTATGATCTGAGTCTCAGGCCAAGATGATCTGTTGTCAGATTCTGAGTGTGAAGCATGCCACAGTTACTTAAATGGGGTGTGCACAACTTACTGGGGTGCTCCTCTAGACATGGGAGGTCAGACAAGAGGATCTTAAGGTTCACACCTCAACACACTGGAAAAGCAGATATTCAGCTCCAAAATTGTGAAGAGCAAGGACAGATGAATGTTCCTCACCCCATCTCAAATCCACCTGAAAATATATCAGCTCAGGTTCTACTCTGCCTCAGTGCCAAGGAGCTGCTCCAAATGACCTGGTTCTAAGTCTCCTGGGAGTCTCTAAGAAGAAATGCCATGGGCACCTGCCATACTGAAACATTCTTGTCTGACTCCTTCAGAATTAATCCTTTAACCAGGTAAACCCAGGAACCAAGGCAAATAACCAAGGGGGGAAGGGGGGAATGGGAGGGGGACAACTTGCATTGTTCTCCTGGGCCTATTTAATCAAATTAACACAAACTGTCTGGCCTAAGACAGAAATTTATTCTCCCTCTGTTCTTGAGAATTCAAAGTCTGAAATCCCTATAACTGGGATGAAATCAAAGGATTGGCAGTGTTTCTTTCTCTCTCTCCAAAGACTCTCCGGGAGATTTCTTGGCTTTTCCAGATATAGGTAGCTGCCAGTATTCTCTGGCTTGTAGCTACAACACCCCAACCTCTGCCTCCATCTCTTCATGGCCTCTTCCTCTGTGTCTATATCAAGTCTTCCTCCACCTGTCTTTCACAACAACATTGGTGATGGTACTTAGCTTCCAAGTGGATGACCCTGGAAAAACTTCCCATCACCAGACCCTAATTCAAGTCTCTGCCATGTAAGTTATCCACAGACTCCAGGGTTTAGGTCCTGATGGCTTTGAGGGGACCATGACTCCATCAGACACAAGAAGACTGCTGAGTTCTCCATTGTAAATATGGCAGAAGCATTCTGGAGAAGTGGGGGACATGTGGTTCACAGAAGCTGTTGGAGAGGACCATGGTACCCACTTTATAAGCAACAAAGCTCAAACTTAGCTTTGGCCCCCCAGTAGTCCAAGATCACAAATTCAGTGTCAGAGAAATGACTCAAGAACTCCCTCTAATTCCCTAAGGAAGGTAACTGAAGAGAAGACCTCGGATTCTCATCCTCACTAACTCCAAGAAGGCCTATAACTGAGCCAGGCACCTAGATACTCAGGGAGGCTGAGATCTGAGGGTCATTGTTCAAAGCCAGCCTTGGCAGGGAGGTCTGTGAGACTCATATCTCCAATTAACTCCCAGAAGAGTCAGAAATGAAAGTGCAGCTCAAGCTACAGAACACTAGACTTGATTGAAAAAGCTAGGCAAAACCTAGTCCAGGGCAGCAGGGAACTGACCTGAATGTGTCCTTCCTCAGCCCTCACCCCTTCCACGCAGACCTTTCCCTTCCCAGTCCAAAATGCACAGCACCTAAGGGCTAAGTGGGACTGACCCTACTTGCCCATCTCTACAAACCTACCTTCCCAACCCTAGCCAATCAGAGCATGCTCAGCACCTCTGGCTATGTGATTGGTTCATGAATAGAAACCTGACCCCAGCTTGGCCAGAGTTCTCCCGGAGAGACTCAGTATTTTCACTACACAGTATCATCACTACTAATGATATCAGTCCTAGAAACAATTCGGGTGAGGGGTTATGGGTGTCAGTTTGATGTCTCGTAGAGCAAGTCCACTTGAAAATGAAAAAACAGTCACAGACAGGCAGGGTTGTGTGTGACCTGGTGAATGTGGCAGGCTCCTAACCAGAGAGGGTGAGGATTTGTGCAGCCACACCAGACTCTGCTCAGCGGGGCCCTGTGCTTCATGTTCTGCTCTCACCGTCCTAAAATCTGTACATTTACAAAGGTTCCATCACGTATGCTGGACCCTGCAAATGATAGAGCTGAGCTCCCTTTTGATCTAGTCAGGCATGAAGCCAACACAAACCCCAGGTTTCTCAGTTATATGGAAACATATTCCTTTCATGAAGCCAGTCTCTACATGTACGATCCACACACAGTCAACAAGTCTGCCTCCCACTGCCTCCGAGTGTACCCTGCTGCTCTGCTCACACCTGCTCCCCTCCGCCCTGGCTGCCTCTGCATCAGTCTTCTGCCAACTCATCCCAAGCAGCACTCTGAAAGCCCCAGTCTGAGCATTGGCCCTGGAAGACGTGTCTGCATTTCCCATAGAATACAAACAAGTGTAACGCAAACATGTCCGTTTATAAGACTCACTGAACCTACCCCACAGGGCCAGATGACATAATGACATATTTGTTCACTCATTTTTTTAAAATATTTATGGAGAGCTGGGTGCACACCTGTAATCCTAGCTACTCAGGAGGCTGACATCTGAGGAACACAGTTCAAAGCCAGCCTGGGCATAAAAGTCTATAAGGCTCTTATCTCCAATTAACCACCAGAAATGGAGCTGTGGCTCAAGTTGGTAGAGTGGTAGCCTTGAGCTGAATAGCTCAGGGACAGCACCCAGACCCAGAGCCCCACAACTGACAGAAAAAACAAATTTATGGAGAACCAAATCTTTTATTTTCCCCATCTACCAGGCACCAGGGAAAATAAAAGAAATTTTTCTATAACTGAAACTGACAGCAGAAAGCACCTTCAGGAAAGCCTCTAGCCAGCATACCCTTTCCCAAAATCAGATGGATGTGAGGGAAGATGGAAAGAAGACCATTTAGATCGTCCTTGAAGTTCCCAGAAGAAAAAGTTCATGTTGGAAGGTTGCTGGAACAGGTAGGGGCGGGAGGGGTAGGGGCGGGGGCACATTGGGAGGGGTGACACTGATCAAGATGCAGTGAACCCATAAATGGATGTGTTCAGTGGAAACCCTTTGGGACAACTATTACAAGATAACTTTTAAAAATGGTTTTCAAAATTGTTAAGCATATGCAAATGGAAGGTTACACAGAGTCCTCAAGCATCCTCATTCCCACATCGCCTCATTCCCAGTCCCAGCCAATCAGGAGCCAGGAGCCTTGAGGGAACGAGGACTTCCTTGAGTGTTTAAACTCCAACGAGACTGCCAGCTCCTAGAGAACAATCTGGATATACAGGAAGACAACTTGTACATGACTGGTTAACCAAATGAGTATTGCTCAAGACCATGAGGGTGGACGGCTGTGCAATCTTCCCCAGTAAGAGTCCCCAGTGAGAAAGAGGAGCTCACTTTCCCATGAAAACAGCTCCAAACATGAGAGCTGGCTGGAGGGAGGACGCTCAGAGGGCAAGTCCCATCGGTGACCTCCTCACGAAGCCAGAGATGAAGATAGGCTGTGGGAATGTCTCCCTTCTCCATGCCAGCAGGCTCACCTAGAAGATGGAGGCTAAGGTGGCATATCATTGGTCACAGGCATACAGTGTGGTTTCCCTGAAACCATCTGGGTAGCGAAGCAAGCACACAGTAGACCACATTGTCTATTGATCCCAGGCCCAAACCACCAGCACTGCAGGTCCTTCAGAAATAGCCCCCTGATTCAACAATAAAAGCCCTCTCACGTTCCAGAGGACAGCACCTTTGTTTTTTCCACAAATCCCCCAATGATAGTTACACTGGCACTTGTTTTAACAGAGTAAATGCAACTGCTCCCAAGTGTAAAACTAATTATAGATAATGCTTACAGAAAGCACTTTTCCTTCAAGTAAATGGGAGGTGTGTCTTGCATGTGAGTATTAGGACAATAATGGGCAGAATTGTTTTAGAGGCTAGAGAGGCAATAAGAATCCACAGAGCCTAGAAAGTTGCTTTTTTTTTTCTTTTTGCCCTGATGCCCCTGCTCCCCAGAATAAGAGGATGAGAATACAGGACCCCTAAAAATTCTTGGGGCTCTCTCATCCTCGTGCCACAGGTCCACAAGTCAAGCCCACTGCTACTATTGCCGCTGGATGCCAATATCCCAAGCACAATGACTCTACTGTTCTGTGACTTCAACAGGAAAGGGGATTTACCACCAACAGAGAGCACAGGTATGGAATGATGCTAAATGTCAGAAGGACAGGAAAAAGGGTAATGTGAAGCATATTGGACTCCAAACCAGATGCCAAGGGAAAGACCTGGTCAAAGCCACTGGAAGGATGAACAGTAGTCAAGATAATCTCTGGCAATAAAGCAGAAACCACCTTGGGCTAACTAGGTCCATTGGGAAGAAGAAAGGCACAGGGGCCTCTATGGACACACATAGATGGAGCTCCATGCAGGCATGGAGCTGCTCATATCACTACTTTAGTATACACTAGGTGTGGTATTGAGGTTTGAACTCGAGTCATGTGTTTGTTAGGCAGGGGCTCTACCACTTGAGCCACATCTCTAATCCTTTTTTTCTTCATTTTTCAGATAGAGTCTCCAGGTTTTGCCTGGAGTGGGTGGGTGGGTCTCAGACCACAAGCATCCTACATAAGTCTCCCAAGTAACTAAGAACACAGGAGTGCCTCCATTCTACCCAGCTTGTTTGTTGAGATGAGGTCTCGCTACATTCTTCCAGCTGGGCCTCCCAGTCTTGAGACCATATTGAAACTGAAAGAGAACTCGTCTTTTTAGTCCATACTTCTAGCAATTCCTCAAATTTTGGACTTTTCAGAATGTTAGCATCGTTTTCTAAGATGGTAGCCTTTACATTTTTTAAGTATTAACATTAAACAGTAAGTAGTAACCTTAAACATTTACTTTGAATGAGATATAGTCATCTCTATAACTCATAATTTTTAAATCATCCCCAAAAATATACCTGTGTACTTAAAAAGAAAAAGACTTGGAGCCAAGTGTCAGTGGCTCAAGTGTGTAATGCCAGGAGGCTGAGATTTGAGAATCGTGGTTCAAAGCCAGTCCAAAAAGGAAAGCCTATGAGTCTCTTAGCTCCAACTAATCACCAGAAAGGTAGACGCAGAGCTGTAATTCAAAATGTAAAGCTGTGACTCAAGTGGTACAATGCTAGCCTTGAGTGAAATAAGCTAAGGAATAGCACTCAGCACTCAGGCCCTGAGTGTGTTCACACATACACACACACACACACACACACACACACACACAAACACACATGCACAGAAAAAGGAACAAATATTTTTAGAAGCCCTCCAGAGTAAAGCATCTGTGCAACAATTTTGCAGAAAGCAAACAAAAACACACAGAGAGAAAATTGACTGTTTCAAAGAAATAAACCAACAACATCTCCGGTTCTTACTTCAAAAGGCTTTAGTCTCAACATAGCAATGCCTTTCCTAAACACACATCTGATGAAGGTGTCTCACTGCAGAAATTCTTAGGCACGAATGTCCCCAAACATCTTGTGCACTCTGGGGACTGTCAGGGTGTCCAGCAGAATCCGAGGGAGGCTGGGCAGCCCTGCCCTGTCCTCCCATCCCAACTTCCTGACAAGAGGCACTGGTTCTGCCAGGGTAGACTCGACCTTGCAAGAGCTTACTCCTCTTTTCTCTCTTAAACCACTTTAGCAACAAGCAAGGGTACCTGTCTCTAAAGTAAAACATGATCATGCCTCTTGTCATACATTTTGTTGATGCCTGTCCTGGGTCTTGGACTTAGGGCCTGGACATTGTACCTTTGCCATTTGGCTCAATGCTGGCACTCTACTAATTGATCCACAGTCTACTTTCAACTTTTCAGTGATTAATTGGAGATATCTCAGCTTCCTGAGTAACTACGATTATAGGTATGAGCCACCAGTGCCAAACCCTCCATGGATACTTTCATACATCTCATAATTTCTTTCTCACCATTCCTTGCCCCTGATACCTTTTATTACAGGACATGCAGTTTAAAGCCAGGATCATCAAGTTTCAGCATGACTCTGTCTGGGTGCCTGCGAAATTGAGGGCCGTGGCATCGACCCCTCAGAGTTCCTGTTCCAAAAGTCTGGACTCATATGTCACCATCTGCTTTAGTGGGAATTCTGGTCCAGGAGGCCTGGGTACCAAACCTAGCTTTGAAGGATCTGAGGAAGCGTTCTGTGGGCATCTTCCACAGGACTGGGTAGAAGAGAAGTAAAAGATGGGACACTCACACTTAGAGGCATCATTTCAGAACAGCAAATGTGTTGTGAGTCTGTGCAGGAAGTGTACAAGGAAGGCATGCAGTAATCTGCTCAGATCCCAGAGTTTCCTTCAGAGGCTGGGACCCCCGCTCCATACTACTGGGGTCCACATCATACAAACATTAAGCAGAAATGAAGGGGAAAGGAAAGAAAAAAAAACAAGTCTCTAATTGCAAAGGCATGCACCCCAAAGCCAATTCCTGCGCATACCCCCCCCCAACTCCAGCCATCAGTAATTGTTATGGAAAGCAGGGATGTGGAAGAGGAGGAGGGGACAGGTCTTCTGAAACACCTAGGGCTGGGCCCCAAGCCACAGTTCTGGACTGCTAGGCCTGGGAGAAAGCTGCAGCACAGGCTCTTCCTCTTTCACCTTTTGTTTGTTTATTTGGGGGGGGGCAGGGAAGGAGGGGGAGAGAGATGCATGGTTGTAAATGGGACCCAGGGCCTTGCATCTGCTAAACACAAGGCCTACCTCTTCGCTGTGTCCTGAGTCCCTCTGAATCCCAGCAAGTTCCTAGCAATGCCACACTGTGGTCCAGGAGCTCCACTTTGAAAACTTCTGCGAATGGTCTGTGGAGTACATTCAGGCATGCGGCATGTATTCAAAGAAGGAATGAAGAACAGTCACCATACAAAGAACCTCTAACACTCAAAAATCAGCTTTTCCAACTATTTTCTGAAGAAGTCTCTCGTAATATGTGTTCTCCTGTGACAAAAGGAACTGCTTAATGACATAATCTCAGTAGCCATTGATTTAAATGGGCTTCAGCTGGTTTTCCACTCAGAAACAAATGTAGCTTTTAGTGGTTATTAATCAGGAAACCTCACTGAGGGTCCATTGTATACACAGGACTGCCCGGCAGGCCAACTTCCTAATGGATAAAAAAAAAAAAAAGTAAAACAAAACACACTCCCTGCCTTTAACTTACTTATTGTCTGTCATATTTCACCCCCAATTACTAGGAAATCATGGCCTCAGAAATCTAATTTAACTTTTTCACTATCCCAAAAAGAAAAGAAACAAGGCTTTCTTGAAAAATGGATTGTCTTTGCCTGCACTTTCCTTTTAGAAAAATAAAACAAATTTGGGAGAGAGAATAGGAGAGTTTCATCAACAGTATCAGGAAACCTGACAAACAGCATGAAAACCTAAGGCATAGCTCTTTCCTCATCAAAAACCATATGAAACTGGGTGAGTTTTATGCATCCCGTTTTTCAAGTCAAGAAACAGGCACCAGTGGCTCAGTAGAACCTTACCTACTCAGAAGGCTGAGGTCTGAGGATAGTGCTTTGAAGCCAGATGAGGCAGAAAAGATAGCTAGACTCCATCTCTAAAATAACCACCAAAATGGCCAGGAGTTTAGCCTAGTGATAGAGTGCTTGCCTAGCATTCACAAAGACCGGGGTTCAATTCCTCGGTGAAAAAAGCCCAAAGTGGTGCGGAAGCTCAAGAGGCAGAGCTCTAGCTTTGAGAAGGCCCAAGGACAATGCTCAGGCCCTGAGCTCAAGCCCAGGACTGGCAAAAAAAAAATTAATAACCAGCAAAAGTCCTAACTGGAGGTGTGGCTCACAGGGTAAAGTGCCAACTGAGCAAGTGTAAGACACTGATTCTAAACACCAGTATGGCAAGAAAGCAAAAGGAGAGGAGGGAAGGAAAGAAGGAATGAGGGAGGAAAAAGGGGGAAAAAAGAAAAGAATTTGCTGGGACCGGTTGCCCAGACTATAATCTGAGCTACTTGGGAAGCAGAGGTTGGCAACTGCCACTCAAGACCACCCTGAACAAGAAGTTTGCAAGACTCCATCTCCACCAGTGGCTGGGTGTGGTGGTGCACACCTGTCATCACCAGTGACAAGGAGAAGCAGAAATAGGAGGATCATAGCCCTGTCCAGCTGAGGAATAAAGTAGCACCTTACCTTGAAAATAACCAAGCCGAAAAGGGGAGGGAGATCATGGTTTAAGTGGGAGGGTGCCAGCCTGGCAAGTGAGTGTGAGGACCTGAGTTCAATCCCCAGTAACACACACACACACACACACACACACACACATCAAGACAGGAAAGATATTCACCAAATATACATATATATATAAGCTGTTATTGATATTATCACCTGTGCCCACATGCATGCACACACACACTCACACACACACACACACACACGCACACGCACACTCATAGCTCTCTTGAAGCATTTTATCCACCTCTTTTAACCTTTACCACAAACCAGGGCGGGAGTTAGACACCAGTGGATCATCTCTGTAATCCTAGCTACTCAGGAGGGTGGAATCTGAGGATCATGGTTAGAAGCCAGCCAGTGAAGAGGCAGAGTCTCCCCCCAGCTGAACCAATGAAGGAAATGACTGTCAAGAAGAAGTGATATGTCTTGGCCAATGTCAAAGGCTTTCCAAAGTTGCCAATGCAAATGGAGGAACAAAGAGTGACCAAATGCAGTGTTAACTCACTAGATGCCATGTCAAGAATGAACCATACAACTTGTGCACAGGAATTGGAGGGGAAAATCGGGAGACAGTGAAAGAAGGGTGACATTGGCTAAAAAGAAATATACTCATTATCTGACTTAGGAAATGGTAACCCCTCTGGATATCATCTTTATAATAAAAATTTAAAGTTATATTTTAAAACACTCATAAACATACCAATGCAGATGTTAAAATATATACATGGCATATGGAAGAATGGATAGAGATTTACATTTAAATTAAAAACAAGCCAGGCACTCCACAATTCCTGTCTGTAAATCCTAGCTACTCAGAAGGGCAAAATCTGAAGTTATAGTTCAAAACCAGCCCAGACAGAAAACTCCTTGATTTCCAAGTAACCAGCAAAAATCCTGAGGTAGAGATATGGTTCAAGTGGCAAAACAAGAACCTTGAGCAAAAAGGCTCAGTGAGAGTGTGAGGCCCTGAGTTCAAATTCATGCAGAACTGAAAGTCACCGAAATTGTTTCATATTGCCTTAGAAATCATTCTGTTTTCCTTCTTCTTTTTAGAATCTCCTCTGCTGACTTCTTACTGGTTATCTATGACAGGATTTCCCTTCAATTCACTACCCGAATCCCTCTGAAGTTTCTCCTGAAGATACTTGCTTCTCATTTGTAAACAACAGATCACAACAGTTGAGACAAACTGACTCCATCAGCCCTGGACAGCAGACCTCTCTTCTGTCCATCTTCCCACCCACTGACCAAACTCATCTTTTCTCTGACCCAGCAGAACCAAGAGTATGTATTTAAAAACCAGCCCATCCATCTTCTAATTGACAAAACACAACATTTCACAAGCTGTTTACTGACATCCATGCCAACAATATTACTCAAATGTGGTGGAGGGAAAAAGCCACAGGGAATAGGGTAGTTGGCCAAGAGCTGTATTTAAGGATCTAAAATTACGGGGGGAGGGGCCTGGGGGGAATCATACGACATTCATTTTACTTCATCCTAAATCTCAATCAGATGATGTGGAGCAGAAAGAGTCTAAAGCTGGCAGAGGTAAAGGAAAAGTTGTCTTAAGGTTTGAGCCATGCCAGGTCAGCCTGACAGAGAGAACGTGGGAGGAAACAGAACAAGGTGTGTGCCTCTGAAACATTATGAGTGCCAGTATCTGGTGGGCTAGGATAAGCATATGGAGAAAACGTGGAAAAGGAAAACAAATAGATGAGCCAGGTGGTAGTGGCTCAGACGTAGATAAGAAAGAGCTAGAAGGTCATTCAGAACAAAGTCCAAGGTCCTTAAAACACATCGGCGGCTTCCAGGGGGCTGAGCTCCCTAGGGCAGCACAGTCTTGCAAAGAGCAAAGAAGGCTGGGAACTGGCAGGCATTGCAGGCCAGCCATGAGCTGGAAGAGTGCGTCAGCCTGAAGGTTGAAGTACTGTCCCAACTCAGAATTTATGGTTCTTCAATGTTTATTTGAACTTGACCTCTAGGTTCCTCTCCCTAAGCCAGTCTGTCTGTGCACATGACAAAGACTTTGCAGTCCACCCTCCTGGCAGTAGGACTAGAACAAGCAACCCTCCCAATATCTGCCCTGGCAAATCTCCTGCAGATCTCCTGGCAAAGCAGCTGTCCATGGCCCTAGCAGGCATACAAAAAAAAAAAAATATGTAATACCCCTGGGCCTCACTCCCAAGCCTGGCTGGCATGACGCTGAGCCAAAAGCAGGGAGACAGGCTGAGGGTGTCTGTGGGTCTCTCGAATCCATGCCACGCTCCACCCTCTTGGATGATGCCACCTACTGCAGCATCTTCGGCACAGAGGATACCAGTCACCATGTCTCTGCGGCAGATAACTGAAGAAACATTCGTAGGGTTGGCTTAGGCACTGTGGGCTGGAGGCCAATGGAAAAGTGAAGGAATATCGATTTTCTGTTCCTTGCTTGCTAAGGAGAGAACAAGTCATTTGATGTGCCATGAGCTACGTGAGTAAAAACAGACCCCGCGCTCCTTATGGCAGGCTGCATTTCTCCCCTATTCATAGAACCTGGCACACAGCAAAAGCTAAACAGATATCCGTTTGCTAAATGAAAGAACCATGCATGCATTTACAAAGGGCCTACCATGTGCCAGGCATCCACTTTAGAGTCGGGGCTCCACCTTTCCTCCTCCCCCAGCCCTGAGGCTGCCAGCCTGGCTTCCCTCTCCAATCTCCTTTATTCCTTTGTGTTTTCTCGTCCCATACCCACTGCACTAACCCTGAAAGAGGCACCAAAAAGGACTGGAGGCACCAACTGAAGGAAAGAGAATAATTCAAATGGAGGAGAAAAATGAAAAATGGGAGAGAAGCAAAAGCATTACATATCAGGGGTTCGTTACAGTCAGAAAGCAAAGTCCCAAAGGCACAAAAGAGCCTACAAATGTCAAGTCTTTAGAAGGAGAACAGAGGGGTACCATCACTCTTGACCCCAAGAGATTATCACCTATCACCCCATATCATGAAAGCCACCCATTGTTCAGAGCCAGCACCAATGGGCTCACACCTGTTATCCTAGCTACAGAGAAGGCTGAAATGTGAGGATCAGAGTTCAAAGCCAAACCAAGCAGGCAAGTCCATGAGACTCTTGTCTCCAACTAGCCAGCAAAAAGCCCTGCCCTTGTATGAAAAAGTTCATGCACAGTGCCCAAACACTGAATACAAGTCCCAGTATTATCACAAGATAGTAATAATAATAATAATAATAAACAATATCTAGCCGGGAGTTTGGCCTAGTGGTTAAAGTGCTTGCCTAGCATGCATGAAGACCCAGGTTCGATTCCTCGGTACCACATATAGGAAAAAAAAACCGGAAGTGGCGCTGAGGCTCAAGTGGTAGAACTGTAGCCTTGAGAAAGTCCAAGGACAGTGTTCAGGCCCTGAGCTCAAGCCCAGGACTGGCCAAAAAAAAAAAAAAAACAATATCTAGAATGATGTATTTCATTCTGTGACTCCAGCTCCCAGAGACATATACACAAAGGATGCTGGGAAAGCTTCACTAAATCTTCAGTCTCTGAGAAGCATTTTTCCTGTGGCACACTTCCTTCCAATGTCAACCCACTCCAAACGAGCCAAATTGCCCATAAGAACACAGCATTCTCTCCCTAGATGAACCAAACATTGAATTCTATATGTCCAATCACTTATATGAAAATATTTTCTACATCCACCAAATATGATGTATACAAACAGAAATGATGCAGCAAAATGCTTCATATCATCCTTTAAACTCAATGGGAATTCTTCCATGTTGCATTGTATACTGAAGCATAAGCATGCATTTTACATTGTACAACTATTACCCTAGGAGAAACGCCAAGGTGGACGGACATAATATTGGTATTCGTATTCTAATGCACAATTCCTCAGTCTTGGAGTATTCCAGCTGAGAGATGAAGGAGCTCATATATCAGTTCAGTTTACCATCTCAGCATCCCTGCTATAGTGACAAAAATTGTCGTAGCTACAGTGACAAAAATTGGTGAAGGGGGGCCGGGAGTTTGGCCTAGTGGTAGAGTGCTTGCCTAGCATGCACAAAGACCCGGGTCCAATTCCTCAGTACCACATACAAAAAAAAAAAAAAAAAAAAAAAGCTGGAAGTGGTGCTGAGGCTGAAGTGGTAGAGCTCTAGCCTTGAGAAAGTCCAAGGACAGTGCTCAGGCCCTGAGCTCAAGCCCAGGACCGGCAAAAAGAAAAAAGAAAAAAAAAAATTTGGTGACAGGATATGTTCTACTATTCCCCATCAAGCTCAGAATATTTCAGAAAGTACTGCCCTGTAAGCTGGAAGCTTGTACAGAAGAGAAGCTGAGCTGTGCAGTCTTTTAAAAGAAATCATCTGTGGCCAAGCATGGTAGCACACACCTATTATCCCAACTACTTAGCAAGCAGAGATAGGGAAAACCATGGCTGGAGGCCATCCCAGGCAGTCAGTTAGTGGAACTCCATCTTAATCAATAAGCCAAGCGTGGTGCCACGCATTCATGATCCCAGCTGCACAGGAGACTAGGGGAGGATTGTGGTGTGAAATTTACCTGAACAGAAACACAGACCAAATCTGAAAAACAGCTAAAGCAAGAAAGGGCTGGAGATATGGCTCAAGTGGGTGACTGCCTGCCTAGTAGTCATTAGGCACTGCGTTCAAACCACAGACTTACAGATTTAAATATATATATATATGTCATGGGGCTTGAACTCTGGGCCTGGGTGCTGGCCAGGCATGGTGGCTCACGCCTGTAAGCCTAGGTACTCGGGAGGCTGAGATCTGAGGACCATAGTTCAAAGCCCTCCTGGGCACTAAAGTCAGTGAGACTCTTACCTCCAATTAACCTCTAGAAAACAGGAAGTGGGGCTTGGCTGAAGGGTAGGGCAGTAGCCTTGAGCTGAAGAGCTCAGGGACAGCATCCAGGCCAAGTTCAAGCCCCATGACCCACAGGAGAAAAAAAAAAGTCTTATGGACTTTAGTGCCAGGGCTGGCTTTGAACTGTGATCGTCAGATCTCAGTCTCCTCAGTAGTTAGCCACCGCACCCAGCATAAAATAAAAACTTTTTAAATCATCCAAACATACAAAACAACCCAAACCACATCAGAGGTCTTCAGATGGAGCCTCTCAAATCCCAAAATGTAATCTTTTTTTTTTTTTTGGTGGGTTATGGGTACTGTCCCTGAGCTCTTCAGCTCAAGGCTAGCACTCTACCACTTGAGCCACGGTGCCATTTCTGGTTTTCTGGTGGTTTAACTAGAGATAAGAGTCTCACAGACTTTCATGCCCTGGCTGACTTTAAACTGTGATCTGCAGATCTCAGCCTCTTAAGTAGCTAAATCTAAACTTTTTAAGTACCACCAAGATCAACTAGAACATCTGAAGTGAGGTGACCAGTCACAGCTAAAAAGTAAGCATGCTAAAAATAAGATGTGTGGGGTAGGGAGTTTGGTCTAGTGGTAGAGTGCTTACTTAGCATGTACGAAGACACAGGATTGATTCCTCGGTACCACATACATAGAATAAAGCTGGAAGTGGTGCTGAGGCTCAAGTGGTAGAGCTCTAGCCTTGAAAAGTCCAAGGACAAAGGTCAGGCCCTGAGCTCAAGCCCAGGACTGCCAAAATAAATAAATAAATAAATAAATAAATAAATAAATAAATAAATAAGGTATGAAATCATGATGAGTTATAGGACACAAGAGGCAAATGAATTTAACATTTAGATTTGGGAGCTCATCCTCAGGTTATCTCATTAGGTGTATGCAAATGTTCTAAAATCCAAAAATGACCAAAATCAAAAATATTGGTCCTGAGCATTTCAGATTAAAAAAATATGTAGCTGGGGCCGGGAGTTTGGCCTAGTGGTAGAGTGCTTGCCTAGCATGCACCTAGACCCAGGCTCGATTCCTTGGTACCACATACATAGAAAAAAGCTGGAAGTGGTGCTGTGGCTCAAGTGGTAGAGCTCTAGCCTTGAGAAAAGTCCAAGGACAGTGCTCAGGCCCTGAGCTCAAGCCCCAGGACTGGCAAAAAAAAAAAAACTCATAAAAAATAACCATATATATATATTAGGGGGAGGTGTCATGGGGTTTGAACTCTGGCCTGGGCACTGTCCCTGAGCTCTTCGGCTCAAAGCTATTGCCATATCCTTGAGCCATAGACCCACTTCCAGGTTTTTAGTGATTAATTGGAGATAAGAGTCTCAGGGCTTTGTATTGCCCAGGCTGGCTTTGAACCATGATCCTCAGATCTCAGCCTCCTCAGTAGCTAGGATTACAGGTGTGAACCACCGTACCTGGCTTCCATACCTATATTATTTAAAAATAAGCCATTCAGGTGTGGTGGCAGACACCTTTAATCTCATCTATTTTAGATGGCTGCGATCCAGAAGTTTGAGGTTCTAGGCCCACCAGGGCAAAAAATTCACAAGACCCCACATGTGAAATACAACTTGAACACGTATGTAGAGCTTGTGATCCTGCTATGCAGGAGACTGAGGTCAAGAGGTTCACAGGTTCAAGCCAGCAAGAGCAGAAAGTCCATGAGACTTCAGCTCAGTTGAAACAAGTTGGGCATGGTAGCACACATCTGTCATCTCAGCTACACTGGGAAGTCTAAGGGAGGAAGATGGAGGTCTAGGGAAGGAACTAGCCAAACATGCAGAGCTCTGCCTCAAACATAACCACAGCAGCCCCGCACTGGTGATTCACACCTGTGAGTCAGGAGGCTGAGAACTAAGGATCACGGTTCAAAGCTAGCCTAGCAGGGGCAGAAAGGTTCATGAAACTCCAGTTAAGCATGTGTATGCACATGCACACAGCCAGAAGTAGAGCTGTGGCACAAGTGATACAGAATGCTAGCTCAAGTGACAGAGAGCTAGCTTAGCAAGCATGAGGCCTTATATCTGGTCACTAGCGCCGTAAGAAAGAAGTACATGAATAAAAAGCCATCTCATAAATATTTTATTTTTATGAGCAATGACCCACGCCAGCATCCCTTTGTAAGATGCACTTATTCCTGAAGGGAGCTGGGATCTCAGCTTCCAGCTTGAAATCCACTGGTCAGAACAGCTGAGCTTTTGAATGCTAAAAGCCACGGGCCAGGGGAGTGTGATGTGTATGGCCTGATCCACGCTGCCCATGCCTGACTCTCAGGGCTGGTAGGAAGGAATAACCCCAAAGTTGGGAGTGTCTGTAGGAACGCTGAGATGAATCCCATGCAGCCACGTCCTCTGACACCCCATAGTAACTGTGTGACCCTAACTCTTTTCACCACAGTCCTCTGGGGCCTCTCTCATTATCAGGGACAAACCTAGTTCCAAACAACAACTCATTTTGGCTCCCATCCGTGGAGAAAGTGAGAAATCCCAAGGCCGACATCCAATGTCTGGATTTCTCCTTTCAAACCATCTCTGATCCCTGCTCCTCAGACAGTCAGAACTGATGGGGGGGGGGGTGGTGTCCTCTCTACAGAGAAAGCTCTGTCACATCACTTGACAAGCAAACTTTGGGGGGTTCTTACCCAAGACTAGATTTTGAACTCAGGGCCTTGTGCTGGCTGGGCACGCACTGTACCACTGAGCCACACCCCCAGCCATTCTTGCTTTGTGTATATTTTAAGATAAGATTTTGCTTCCTGTCTTGATACACACCTATACCAGAATCCATGCCACTGAGGCTTCCCACTGCAGCTGGGGTGTCAAGCATGGGCCACTACGCATGCTCAGAGATTTCTCTTGAGATCAGGTTTTAAGGACTTTTCATCCTGGGACTGGGCTGGAACTCCGTCAGCCCACCATAAAGCTAGGGTGATAGACTCCGACCACCATGCCCAGTGGGTTGAGAAGGACTCTGAACTTTTCAACCCAGACTGACCTGGATCCACAATCCTCTTTCTCTCGGCCTCTCAAGTAGATAGAATTACAGGCGCTAGCCATTTAGGCCTGCTTGGGTCTCATACTTTTTTTCTCAAGCCCAACCTCAGATAACGATCTTCCTACCTATGTCCACAGGCATATGCCTCCATACCAGGCCCTCCAAGCAAATCTGTTAAAGTCTTAAAGCATTCTCTCCATAGGGCATAAAGGAAGCCCTGCCCTATTGTGTGTTTGGCCTTCACACAGCAGCATCTCACCGCTACAGTGTTGTCACAGATGGAATGTCCCAGTTATGGGCAACCAGATCACATCAGGTCCTATGCAGATGTAGTTACTGGGAAGGGAATGTCATTTGACCTGAGCTGTTCCAAAATTCAGGAAAATGATGATACATTTCTACCCAGTGTAATGTGAGAAGTTAAGAATGGAGGAGAAATGATGATTTAATCTAAACTGTGTACAACCCAGAATATTTCTGATCTAGTGATTTGAGTTCAGCAATCCAGAAGCTGTTGAAGTTTATCACCATTCCCTGGTCACAGAAAAATCCTAAAGATAATCCCTTTTTGTAAAAATTTACTCAGGCATAGTGATACATACCTATAGTCCCAGCACTCAGCTGCAGACCATGAGCTGCAGACCAGCAGACCAGCCTCAGCTATACAGAAAGACATCAAAAAAAAAAAAAGTGTGCCAGAACCAACACACACAACAATAAAGAATAAAGGACCAGTGCTCTCTTTGGCAGCACATATACTAAGTCTGGAATAATACAGAGAAGATTAGCATGGCCCCTAAGCAAGGATGACATGAACATTTGTGAAGCGTTCCATGTTTTTAACCACCTTGCTTTAATATTTCTTACAGCAGTGGTACAAAACACTACTTTATTTTGGCTGCACCTTATTCATAATTGCCTGCATGTTTGCCAAAATGATGAGATTCCACTTAATTGGTCTGTGTTTCTGAAACACATGATATTTGTGAAAATTCTGATCTAAAAAACAAAAAACAGAAAAAATAAAGGATTAAATGCATTTTTCAAGGTCACTAGAAAGATAAAAGAATTCCTTTGAAATGGGGACCAAGACATGAGAAAGGGTATCAATGTATGTGCAGTAATGCACCTTCTATCTGGCAAATATAATGTAACCCTTCTATTAATTACAATAAAAATATATGGAAAAAAGATAAATATAAAAAAAGAATTCCTTTGAATGTAACTGTAACTCCTCTATACTTTATCCCAACAATAAAATACAATAAAAAAAATCAACTAGTTTTCACAAACGTTCAAGAAATGGTAAACAAAAAATTCTTTTAAAATCTGAATAACCAAATCATTTTTACATGTGTGTGTGAGAGAGTATGTACATACATGTGCCTATCCTAGGGCTTAAACCTGGGGCCTGGGTGCTGTCCTTGAGGCAAATGCTCCTCCACTTGAGCCACAACTCCACTTCTGACTTTTTGGTGGTTAATTGTAGATAGGAGTTCACAGTTTTATGTCTGGGCTGGCTTTGAACCATGATCCTCAGAGCTCAGATTCCTGAGTAGCTAGAATTAATGGGGTGAGCCACCAGAGTCTGGCGTACTTTTTTACTTTCTTATGCTGAAATTTTGGACAATTCCAGTCCGTGGTGATGATGGCTCAAATCTTTGCACAGAACAGCACATTCCTGATTCTGCTTTGCAGGGGAAGACTTTGGCTTTCCAATTAGTCCCAGACTTAGCATCAACTTGTGAAAAGGAACATGAAAGCACATCTTAACTTAATCCTCAATTTTCCAGTGCACAAGGGAAATGTTTACGATGCTTTCCTGCCTGTCTGCATGACTAACTACAACACTGCTAAGCCCAAATACTAACTGAAGCCACAAGGTAGGAAAAGCTCAGTGGTCAGGACATTCGGGAATCCAAATCAAGCCTCATGGATGGAGGATTCTGGTCACTGTTTTCCAGACGTTTTAAGAGCTAGTAATGTCTTATTCCAGAAAGAACTCCTTCCCTGCCCACCATCATTTCAAAGTACATTTTCCATTGGTTGATTCCTGCTTAAAAATCACATGGGTTCTCCCACACCACAGCTTTCCTGGCTCCTGATTGACAGCTGGCATGGAGTAGCTAGCGTCTCCATTGAGGGCAGGGGAAGGGAGCATGCGCTGTAGGGCTTTGCTGGCGCATGGCAGCTGGCACTGACCCAGCCCTTCGCGGGTGGTACCTCCTGCTAATGATAGTAGGTGGATTGTAGTCCAGACTTCAGCTTCCCCAGGGCAGGACTAGCCCTTTCAAGTGAGCCCAGTGAGACCTCTAACAGGCCCATTCTGCCCACAGAGAAGGAGGCAACTTACGTTTGGTGCAGCGCTGGGAGCCCGGGGCCTTGCTCCAGCCATGGCAGCACTGCCCTCCACAGACATTGACCCTGAAACAAAGCAAGACTGTGAGCCCAGCAGCCGTGACGCTACCTTCTACCACCCCTTTCCAGAAGGTTCCTGGAAGGCCAGCCTCTGGATCTGAATGAGTCAGACCTAAGGTGCCCCAGTGCAAGAGTAAGGACCATATATCAGGGGAAAGCTTGCACGGACAGGAAGGGACAATGGGATCCAAATAAATGATTGTCTTCATCCCCAAATTAAAGCCCATTTTATTCTGCGTCTTCTCTGGGTCCACGGTTGAAACTGACTTCCCGACAGTATTATGTGTTTAGAATGGTAACACACCTCCTGAAGCAAAACACCAAATAAGCAAAAAAGAAATGTCCCTTGTATCCCAGCCTGTGATTCATGAGGAAGAGGGCTGCTCACAGAGAGAACTTATCAGCCCCTGGGAACCTTCCAACCCAAACGTCTGTGGGTGCTAACCACCCCCCCCGACCCCTCCTTCACGATCCTAGCACCGCAGACCCCACAAATCCTCAGGGAAAGCCCAAGCACCTCAATTTGTAGGATGCTTAGAAGTTCCAAACCATAGAGCCGAGGCTGGAAAGTAAGTCAGCCTTCTCTCCACACAACTTGGCTTTTTTGTTGTTGTTGTTTTGTTATTGTTGTTGTTTTATCCGCTAGGTCAAAATTAAAAGTGGGCTGAAAAAAGAGACGTGTGATTGACGCTGGGGGACCCGGCGGCAGTGACCTCAGGTTTACACCCATCTTCCAGGCGCGGTGGGGTAGGCGCACGGGAGGTGCCGCCCGGGGCAGAAATGCCTTTTGTGTTGGCCCACAGCTCGGGTAACAATGCGCCCCGCGCTTCGCATCCGTCAAAACGAAGGGGCGGGAAGGGAACGCGGACCCACCGCACGGCGCCCCCCACCCACACCCAGGAGTGCGAGGGCGGCCCCGACCCCTCGGCCTCCGCGACGCCATCGCCGGCCGCGCCGGGCGCGCCGGGGGCGCGGGTGTGCGCTTACCCCTGCAGCTGCCGCTTCTGGTGAACCTGCAGCCTCGAGCCCGCGCCGCTCTGGGTCCCCTGATGCACTTTGGAGCGCACGACTTGGCGGCCTGGTTTGGCGAACGGGGTGGCCGCGGGATGACCACCAGGCTTGGGGTGGAGCTGCCCGCCGGGGCTCCCGGGGCGCTCAGGCCCCTGCAGGGCCGCGCCGCCCGCTCTGCCCGCGCGCCGGGTGCGCTCGGAGGGGGGCCCGGCCGCCGCGGCGCTGGGGGCGCCCGCCGAGCTGCGGCTGTACCTAGCGTTCAGGGCGACGTTGAAGGTCCGCGGGCGCGGGGGCCCGCCCAGGGGCACGGCGCCCACCGCCGCCGCCAGGCCGGGGCCCGGGCGCACCACGTAGGTGATCCTCCGTACCCGGCCGTGAGCGGACGACGCGGACGCCAGCAGCACCGCCCCGAGCACGAACCCCCACCTGAGCCAGGCCCCCGCCATGGCGGGCTGCAGTCCCCCGCCCCCCAACCGCCGGCCGGGCGATCGCTCGGGGAACTGCCCAGAGCCCTGCAAAGACCGGGAGGAGGCCAGCTCGCCCGCCCGCCAGGGAGGAAGTTCTGCCGGCGGCGGAGCGGCCGCGGACCCCGCTGCGGAGTGGCGGGGAGGAGGGGGCGGGCGTGGGGGTGGGGAGCGCGAGCCCGGCAGGGGAGGGGCGAGGGGCGCGCGGGCTGCGCAAGGTGAGGGTCCCCCCGGGCGCCGCGCCCCCGGGGCTGGCGCGGCGGGCGCGGGCGAGGGCGGGCGCGAGCGCGCGGGACGCTCCGCTCCCAGGCGGCCCGGGCCCGCTGCAAAGTCTTTAAAAAGTTTCTCCCCGCGGTGGAAGCGCGTGTCAGATCCCAGCAGCCAATCTCGGGCAGACGTGACGTCAGGCAGCGGATCCTAATTGGGGGACGCGCAGCCACCCCGCGCATCCACCGAGACTGGGACTGTGGGTGGGAGAGGCAGGGGTCTCCATCCCCGGCCCCCGGTCCCCCATCCCCGGGAAAGGACAAAGGGCTCGGCCGGGGTGGTAAATAAACCAAACGCCCCAGCACGCCCTCCGGGGGGAGTCTCAGGAGATGGGCTGGGTCCTCCCTGGTTTGCTGCGGGAACTGGGGTTCACAATGCCAAATCGTGGTCCCCGAAAAGACTCTCTGAGGATGCACAGAGCTCTCCAAAGGAAAGATGCTCCGTCCCGAAGATGCTCGTGTCTGTAGTCGTTAAGTCCCCGGCGACCGGGTTGCAGCTCGGTCTGCAGCCTCTGGTACCCTCCACTGCTCTCTAGGCAGATAGGATGGCATCGCGCGGACAGCAGGGGGCGCTCGCGGGGACGGTGACAACCACTGCGGGTCCGCCGCTGGCCCTCCAGCTGCAACAAGGCCCAGCTCCAATCCCGGCAACCCCCAGAACACTTCTTTTACTTTCTTCTTTTTTCTTTTTTTTTTTTTTTAAAGATTATTACCCTGTACCCTGGCAGGGCAGATGAAGATTAAGAGACATGGAAGGTGTTTTTTTTGTAGAAATAACGACATCTGCACATCCAGATTTGGGTTTAAAACAATGTCACCAGCAGAATGCATGACTTTGATAATGAACCTGCAATAACATAAAACATGATCGTAGCAGTCCGTTAAAAAATAATTAAAATAATAGTGATGAGGGCTAGGAATGTGGCTTAGTGGTAGAGTGCTACCTAGCATGCATGAAGCCCTAGGTTCAATTCCCAGTACCACATAAACAGAAAAAGCTGGAAGGGGCAGGCACTGTGGCTCAAATGGTAGAACACTAACTTTGAGCAAAAGAAGCTCAGGGACAGTGTCCAGGCCCTGAGTTCAATCCCCAGAACTGCCATCATCATCATCATCATCATCATCATCATCATCATCAATACCAAGTGTCTAAACCAATCAAGAATGGTCCATTTCCACAGCTTTGGTTGTGCTTGCTCAGGTTAATTTGCAGCTTTTCCTTTTTGGTGTTTGGTCTGCTTGCTTGCGTTGGCTTAAGACAACTGGTAGCAGGTGAATGGCTAAAGAAGCATTCAGTGAAAATCCTTCAAGATTGAAACAATCCCTTTGTCTGTTTTGCTCTGTGATTTGGAAAACTATCTACAATGTTTGACTTGGCAGGAGACCTCAGCCCAGCTTTCTGTGAGAGCCACTGTCATAGAATGAATAGCCTTCCTGCCTCACACTGAGGCTAATTGGCTGGAAGACTACAGGCAATTCACCACTCCCCCCTCTTCTCTTCTCCCTTTTCCTCCTCTGTCCTCCCCTCCATTTCTCTCCATGCCTCTCGCCTCCTCTTCCAACCTCAGCTTCCTCCTCCTTCACTAGAGAAGTTCGAAGAACAGCACTCTCCAGCCCTTCGCTGGGGTCTCTGTGGCTCTAGCAACACCCAGCATCCCTGTGGACAGGATCATTCCAGGTCAGACTCCACGCCAGGCCCAAGTGAGCCAGCTGGAGAAGATGAAGAAGCTGGCTTTCCTTTTGCAGCACATTGTATATGAAAAATACTAAGCAAAGACCTCCATAGCCACCACATGCCTGCTCTGAAGAAGGCACAAAGGGGCCCCCTGGGCAGGCAAAGCTTCATCAGACACAATGCCTTTGTCACTGAGAAACCTCAAGCTTGAAACTAAGGAAAGCTTCACAACTAAACAATACCTTAATTAAACCACATTTAAAGAGAAAAATAGAGGGGAACTGTTACAGGAAGAACTCTGTTTCTGTGATCCTGTGTCATTGTAGAACCTTGAGCTCCTGTCATCCCATGGATGACAACCCCTCTACCTGCAGGGAAACAATTCCTACCTGCAACTCAAATCAATCCATGAAGAGTTCACCTCTGGAGTAGGGGTGCTGTAAGAGCAGAAGAGGACGGGGAGTGGGACAGGAGTATGGAGCAGAGCTAGCAGCACAGTACAGAGCCAGGAACTGAGCAGAGAGGGGAGAGCTGGGTAAATGGTACCAGACTTTACCAGTCTTCAGTGGTAGATGAATTTTGTGAGTAGCTCTCTCCCAGAATACAGAGGCTAAAGGCTCTCATGCTGCTGCCTGATGAGAACCTGAGCAAGCCAAGGCTTTTCTGAGCCTCAGTTTCCAGCAGATTCAGGAGAGTGCCTAGAATCTTTGTTTTTTCACTGGAGTTTACCTTTACTATGTTTGATAGCCTTTCTGAAAAATGTTTTCTATAATCCCAAGTACTCTGGAGGTGGGGGCCAGGAGGAAAGCATTTTGAGAATAGCCATAGCAAAAGGTTGGCAAGATCTCATCTCAACCAATAGCTGGTTGTGGTAGGATCCATCTGTCATGAAATGGGAAGCTCATAGCCCAGAATGGCATGGACATAAACTCAAGACCCTACACCTTGAATAACTAGAGGACAAAGGGCTGGGGATGTGTTTCAAGTAGTAGAATACTTGCCTAGCTAGCATGAATCCCTGAGTCTAATTCCCATAATTCCCAGTATCACCAAAAATATGTGTGTGTGTGTACAAACATACATACGTACTATATATATTGTGCATGTATAATGCAGGAATTTTATGTGTGCACATATGCACTACAATAAGGTGGATCTTTCTAGCCAATTACAACCTTCTGACAGTTGTAGCTATAATATATAGCACAGTCAGATTATCACTAAAATATAACCATTTGGAAAAATCTTTTGTATGAATGTCAACCCCACCCATAAAAGACCATTCACATATTTGAATATGTGTGCATATATGCCCAACCATTAATATGGAAACCTGTGTGGGCAGGCAGCCCCACTCCTTAGCAGGGAGGCGCCAGCAAAAATCACAGTTTTCCACATAAGTCTCTTGCTATTGACATAACTAGCAAGATAATCCTGGAAAAATGTGCTACACTCCCCATGTTGTATCATAGGTGATGGTTGCTCTTCTAAAACACTAAACTCACTATTATTTTGAAAGTGAAAGCCCAGTTTCTGTCAAGCACAGAGACTAACCTTGGCTAAGCCTAGACCCAGTTGTATGCCATGGATCTGAGACCCAAAGCCCCCTAGGGTTCAAGGTCCATTTATATTGGCAGAGCACAACTTCCTGGTTCAAAAATCAAGCCTTTAAAGATCTCATAAAACTTCTTGGACTTCACATGATTTTTAACAAAACAATACTCAGATGAGCTAAGTGTAAATGAATCAGAAAAGAGGATTAGGTTTCCCATAAAAACTCATGAGTTTGAGGATTAGGGGAAGAAAGAAGGGCTGACAAGTGCCAAACATTTTAAAGCACTTTGAGACCATTAGTCAAACTCAAAATGCAGCCAGGTTCCCTCATCTTTACACTTTATGAGTTTTGTAATTGAAAATCTTTTCCTACATTTAAGATCAGCTACAAATCAAATTTAGTGGCTGTGATCAGAACTGCTTGCACCAAGCCTTCCTCCAGCCAAGGAGTACATAAAGGCCCTATTTAGGCCTTTTTTGTGTTTCATCAAGAAATTCTTAGAAAGAGAAAGAGAGGAGAGAAGGCAAGCAAGACAGCATGGAAGTTGCACACAAAGAGAAGATGGAGGGGAAACTGAGATGTAGAAAGGAAAGCAAGAAGATGCTATGGCATGAATGAGTGCCCCAGAAGGTCAATGTTCTAAGGGCCTGTGGCCAGTGGTGCTATTGTATAGGGATAGAAATTTAGGAAGGGTTCCCTAGGTCATAAGGGGTGTGTCCGTGCAGGTAACTGAAGGATCCAGATCTCTTCCGATTGCTCTTTTTACCTCCTGGGTCATTTGCTCTGCCTCACACGTCAACCATGATGTGCTGCCTGAAGTGAGGCCAGCTCCTCGTAGACTGGAATCTCCACAATCACAAAGGAAACAATTTTTCTCTCTTGTAAGTTAGTTGCCTCAGGTATTTTGTGATAGTGACAGAAAGTTTGATGTGGGAGAAAGCAGGAAAGATAGTGGGTGGGGAGAGTTATGCAATGCAAGAAGGAGCAACTAGGCAGATGGAAGTAAAGACAAAAGACTGGGTGGCAGGGAATAGGCTAATGGTAGAGTATTTGCCTGGCATGCATGAAGCCCTGAGTTTGATTCCTACCACCACATAGCCAGAAAAAAAAGCCAAAGGTGGTACTATGGCTCAAATGGCAGAATGCAAGTCTTGAGAAAGCCCAAGGACAATGCCCAGGTCTTGAATTCTAGCCCCAAGACTGGTGCACACACACACACACACAGACGCACACACTCAGATGATTGAATGGGAGAAGGGGGAAATGGAGGTAGCAATGCACAAGAAAGGGGAGGAGAGAATTAAAGAAATCTATGAAAAACAGAAACTATGGCTATATATATTTTCTCGGGCTGCACTTTAGGATGGAGCCTTATCTGAACCTCATCTGGTTGTGATAGCAGCTTGTCCTGGTTTGGGCTAGAATTAACACTAGCTAGTTACCCACACCTCATACTAAGTAGGGGAATCAAGAAGTCCCACATAAACAGGAGCTCAAAAAAAAAAAAAAAAAGGATCTTAAGCTTGAGACAAACCTAAAATAGACATCTCAATTCTCTGTCACAGTCTTCTGTCTTACACTTTCGACTGCTTCATCCAAAAAGACGAGAGAAGCCTGGCACTGGTGGCATCCACTGTCATCCTCGCTCCTTGGGAGGTTGAAAATAGGAGGACTGTAGTTTGAGACCAGACCAGCTAAAAAGTCAACCTATCATCCCAAACCATGTGTAAGGCAGAGATCGAAAGATGGCAGTGCACGGATGGGAGCTAGATATGGTGGTGCACCCAGCAAGAATGGGGAGCCACGGCAGCACACGACGTGGCCCAGGCAAGTATGCAGGCAGGAAGCAAAAGCCTACCTCAAAACTAACAGATGAGCTGGGCACCAGCTGGCTCACACCTGTAATCCTAGCTAGGCAAGAAGCTGAGATCTGAGGATCTCTGAAGCCAGCCAGGCAAGAGACTTTAATTACCAGCCAGAAAGCCAGAAGTGATGCTGTGACTCAAAGCGGTAGACCTCCAGCCTTGAGCGGAAAAAGCTCAGGGACAGTGCCCAGGCACGGACTTTAAGCTCCATGGCAACTAAATAAATAAATAAAAGAACAGGTGAGGCAAGGCCTTGGTGTGTAACACCTGGGATGCTAGTTACTCAGGAAGCTGAGACTCAAAATATCAAGGTTAAAAACCACCCCTAGCAAAATGTCCATGGAACTTCATCTCCAGTTAACCAGCAAATACCAGACTGAAGGAGCCACTCAAGCCAACGTGTGCCAACAATAAACAAGCAAGCCACTCCTGTCCAAAGTCCAGAACTCAAGCCAGGAGACCAGCACAAAAGAAATTTTCACAAATGTAAATTTAAATTAAATAGGAACAGAAAAGACAGGAAAGAAACTAGACTGGAGGCATGGCTCAAGTGTCTAGCAAATGGGAGGCAATGAGTTCAAATGCAGGACTAAAAATAGTCATAATAAATAATGATTTTGTTGTCCCTTGGTTATTCCCATATTGTCACAGTATCTTACCTTGTTATCTAGCATATACCATTATTTTTTTGTTATTTGAAATAGGAAAGGGAAGGGGGGAAACAAGATTAGGGGAGGGGGTGGAGGGAGGGAAATGGCGACAAAAACATGAGAAGGGGTATCAATGTGAAGTAATGCACCTTTTATCTGGCAAATATAACTGTAAGCCTTCTATTAATTACAATAAAAATAAAATAAATAATGATGTGTTAGTGCACACCTGTAAGTCCAGCACCCTGGAGGCTGAAGCAGGAAGATCCAGAATTTGAGGGGCTGAACATGGGGAGATCCTCTGTTTAAAAATAATAATTTTAAGTTGGGCGCAGTGGTTCAAGCCTGTAATCCTAGCTACTCAAGGGGCTGAGATCTGAGGATTAAGGTTCAAAGCCAGCCCTGGCACAAAAGAACCTGAGACTCTTATCTCCAATTAACCTCTAGAACACAGGAAGTGGGGCTTGGCTCAAGGGTAAGGTGGTAGCCTTGAGCTGAAGAACTCAGGGATAGCGCCCAGGCTGAGTTCAAGCCCCATGACCCACACACAAAAATAAATAAATAATAATAATTTTTTAAAGTGGGGGAAGGAAAGATTCAAAGCATGTGACTTCCTCTAAACCTGATTCTGTTTCCAAAAATAACAACACCAAGCTTTACAGATAAAAATGAGGGCAGAGGGGGGGAGGGAAATGGGGACCATGTCATGAGAAAGGATATCAATGTTTGTGAAGTTATGCACCTTCTATCTGGTGAATATAATGTAACCCTTCTATTAATTACAATAAAAAAAATGAGGGCAGAGACCTCCCGAAGAAAGTGCCAGTGTGTGGGTACTGAGCTGTATGAGCAGGGTGGAGATGGGTCTGCCTTGGGGGACCAATGGCAAATGGAGGCGAGAGCTCCCCAACATTTCTCATCCCTTACCTCATCTTTATTTGTTCAAGCAGCAGGTGCTGAATGCCTACAGAGTTCCAGGCAGCCAAAACAAGCTTCCATTTAACTAGAAAAGTTGAAATAGATACATTGCTGGATTCTGGAACAATGTCACTGAAGAGAATCTGGACTAAGGTGGCTTCCAGACCAGTCATTGTACATGTGACACAGATTGCAAAGCCACAGTGGCATGCAAAATGACCCCTAAGCAGGAAAGAGCATCTAGCCATGGTCTGCCTTAGAGCAAATGGGTGAAAGGAGACCCCCTAAAGTATTCCTCTCTTGTTGACCATTTGATTCCCCCTTCACAGATCTTCCATAGAATTAAGACTTTTTTCCACTCTCCATAAAATTCAGAACTTTTGAACATATGAAAGTTCATGCAAATTAAATACATGCTAGTGCAATTTCAGCCACCTTCACCATTGCCATCCTCCATCTCTGATTGGACCAAGGAAGTCCAAAGGAAATTGCCCCTCCTACAAAGAAAAAGACACACCAAACTGAGATGTACTTCCACCAAGAGACCTCTGCAATGCTGGCTTCACCGACAGTCCTGAATCTTTCATTCCACTTCCGTATACCTGCTCTAAGCACTTGGTTACCTTCCATTCAGTCAGTAGGCCTTTTTTTACTTCCTGTGTTTTAAGCTCAACATTGGCCGAAAACAATGCTAGGAAGAAAAAAAAAATAATGTTGGTGGTATCACAATCCCAGACCTCAAGCTCTACTACAGATTGCAACTGGCACAAAAATAGACCTAAAAATCAATGGAACAGACTAGAAATAAAACCATATACTCAAAATTATCTGATACTTGATAAGGAAGACAAAGAAATATACCGGTTAGTTTAAATGGGCATGCAGAACCCTAAAATTAGATCCCTTTTTGTCATCATGCACTAATGGCAACTCAAATTGGATCAAAGACCTCGACATCAGACTTGAAACTTTGAAATTTCTGCAAGAAGGGATAGGATAAAACCTGGCAGACACTTCTTGAAGAGTTACAGATAGAGAAGATAGGAAAGAAACCTGACAAGTGGAATTATACAAAATAAAAGGTTTCTGCACAGCTAAGGATATCATTATTAAACTAGAAAGACAACCAACACACAGAGAGATTTTCACCAGCAATAAATCTGACAAAGGCCTAATATCCAATATGTAAAAGGAGCTCAAGAGAATAAACCTTCCAAAATTTAATAAGCCAATCACTAGATGAGCAAAGGAGCTCTTCTTCTTCTCAGAAGAAAAGATAAGAATGGCCAAGACACAAAAGAAGAAATGCTCACCATTCCTGGCCATAAAGGAAATGCAAATCAAAACAATGCTGAGACTTCATCTCAACTCAGTAAGATTGTCCAACATCCTGAATTTGAACAAAAACAAATGCTGGTGGGGACGTGGGGAAAAGGAGCCCTAGTGCAATGTTGGTAGGAATGTAAACTAGTACAAGCACTCTGGAAGGCAGTCTGGAGGTTCCTCAAAAAACTAAACATAGAAGTTCCCTACAACCCAGCCATACCACTCCTGGGCATCTACCGGGATCATTACAAGTCAGGATACAGTAAAGTCACCCGCACATTATGTTCATTGCTGCACTGTTGTGAATAAATAGCCAAGATATGGAAACAGCCCCAACAACCTGCAATAAATAAGTCGATTAATAAAATGGGGTATATATACGGTATGGAACTCTACTCATATGTTTTAGAAAGGATAAGATTATTGTCATTTGCAGGGAAGTGGATGGAGCTAGAACCAATCATGCTAAATAAAGTAAGCCAAGCTCAGAGAGATAAATAGTGTACATTTTGTCCCATATCTGGAAGTTAATTTATACAGAACCCTATGCATTCACACATACACACACAGTTCAGGGGAGGAACACAAAGGTATGACTTTTCTGAACATAATAAAATACTAATTATTGAAACAAACTCCAGGAAATGGAAGCATAGTTTGTTGTTATTTTGTTGTTGTTGGTAGTGGTGTTTGTTTTTGCCTTTTTTCTTCTTCTGGGAAAGACAAATTAAAGGGGAGCACAGAGAGGGAGGGGAAAGGGTGAACAAATGTGTTCATGCTAATGAGTATGCATTGTATGGGAAATGACCTTCATAACTCGTGGGCAGACTTAGGAGGGGAAAATTGGGGTAAAATTAAGAAAGGGTGATATTGCCAAAAAAAGAAATGTACTGATTCATGAAATGGTACCCCTCTGTTCAACACCTTAATAAAAAGAACTTTTTTGCCAGTCCTGTAGCTTGAACTCAGGGCCTGGCCACTGTCCTTGGACTTTCTCAAGGCTAGAGCTCTACCACTTGAGCCACAGCACCACTTCCAGCTTTTTTCTATGTATGTGGCACCAAGGAATCAAACCCAGGTCTTCGTGCATGATAAGCAAGCACTCTATCACTAGACTATACTCCTGGTCCAAAATTATTTTTTTTTTAAGAAAGATTAGCTGAGCAGGCAAGCAGTAATGTTCTCAGACAGAGCTACTAGGAAGTCTGAGTAGCTGTTCTAAACAGGCTCTCTGCTTGTTTTCCTGGTGACTTGTTGCTGAATGCCTCTTCATTTAAATTTTGTATCTATGCCTTCCTCTGTCTACATTAGTTTTCACCTTGAGCACTAGAATATGAGGCTCCCTGAGGTTAACACTAAGAATTTTTGTTCCAAAATATATTCCTCCTCCTCCTTCTTTTCTTCTTCCTTCCTTCCTCTTCTTCTTCCTCTTCCTTTCTCCTCTTCCTCTTCCTCCTCCACCTCCTCCTTCTTCATTAGTACTGAAGCTTACATATAGGCTCTTGCCTGGCTTTTTCACTCAAGGCTGACTCTCAACCACTTGAGCCACACCTCCACTTCTAACTTTTTTTTGTTAGTTGGAGATAAGAAAAACTCAGATTTGTGTGCCCCAGCTACCTTCAAACCTTGATTCTCAGCCTCCTGTGTATCTAGGATTGATTATGGGTAAAGCCACTGGTAACAGCTTCCAAAACCTATTATTTACCTCTTATCAGATTGATGAAGCCCTTGTCTATGGGGGGCTGGGTAAACAGAAAGCAAGGGGTGAAGGTACTGCACCCCTCCACATATCAACTCCTAGCTTTTCTGTTTTCCTTTGCAGGTTGCTTCCTTTTTATGTTTACAAATCAATCTTCAGCAAACAAACCTGCTCCAGCTCATTCCTTCCTATTTGTCTTCTTTCTTTTTGAAAGAATAAAAGACCCTCACCAGCAAGGAGTTGGTAAGAAACTTGACACCCAGACTCTGCCTTCTAAGCTTCCCCTTCCCTTGTCTTGAGATACCCTTATCTCTGAGGCCCACTCCCCTCAAAATCCAGCTCACTATCCCCCACGTTCTTTGGACTGCTCTTTGGCTGCAGCTCTCAGCTAACTCAGGCAGTGCTTACTATTGTCTCCCTGCATGCTTAGGTAGACAGCATGCTTTGCTTTGCAAGTGAAGACTTTCCTCGTTCTCCACCAAACTCAAAGAAACCAGAATGGAGACAGATCGCAGTTCCTAACAGCTGAGGTTCAGGAAGGACATTCCAGCTTGTCACTTAACAGTGACAGAATTACCTCATTAAAATAATCACTGTTGTATAACAGCTCTCTCTCTCTTTTCTTTTTTTTAAACTTGCCTGGTTATTGGAAAGCAGGACATACTCAGAATGAGGCTAATAAAAGTCAACAGAATCTGGATGATCTGAGCAACATACAGAAGCAACGCCATCCATCAGACACGAGGCTCAAGAGGAAAAGCCTGGCCTTCCACGCAGCAGAGGGAGGCCAGTAAAACCTGCCTGGAGCCCTGCTAGGCCTCCAAGTTTCCTGCTTTTAAAGCCAGGTTTAAAAAGCTACTACCGAGTGGGATCAGGTTACATCTGCCAGCTGCCAAGACCTCTACTCTTAACCCTTTGCAGCCCACTGGGGGTGTTCTGCTCAATTCTCTCACCAGGACTGGAAACGGTTCCTTGGTTCCTTCCAGGTCTCTGTGGTTCTGTCCCTGAGTGGCTGCTCCTCCCCCCAGCCCCCAGCCTCTCCCTAAACCCCGTCACCCCCAGGCCTGTGTCTTGCTCAGAGACCTGCTGTGTCGTATCTCCGATGGGACACTCTGCAATGCATTGTTTAAATTTTTTTGTGTATTTATTGTCCTTGAGTGGTTGTACAAAGAGGTTGCAGTTCAAGGAATCAGTGTGAGTAGTGACTCTTGACCAACAAATGTCACTCCTTCCATCATTCTCCCCATCTCTCTCAATCCCACCCAGTGCGATGACTCCTTTGAACAGCTAACTTACAGTTTAGCCAAGCATTTTTAAGTGAACAGCTCTCTTTGCATCGCCTAATTCTACCCCATAGTTCAGGTAATAAGAAAACCTGCCAACTAGCTCATGCCTGTAATCCTAGCTACTCGGGAGGCTGAGATCTGAGGATCACAGTTCAAAGCCAGCCTGGGCACTAAAGACCCTAATACTCCTATTTCCAATTAATCACTAGAAAAGGAAAAGTGGGGCTATGGCTCAATGGGTAGGCCTACCCATTGGTAGCCTCAAGCTGAAGAGCTCAGGGACAGTGCCCAGACCTTGAGTTCAAGTCCTATGACCTATAAAAAAGAAAAAGAAAAGAAAAAGAAACCTGCCAACTCGCTCAATCCTGTTCATTTCACTCTGAACATGCATCTTGCCCAAGAATGGTCAATTGTGACAAGCCTACAGGTTCATTCAATCATTCATTCACTTATGGGCTCATTCATCTCTTCATTCATTAACTCTTTTGGGGGTGATGTTGAGGAATCAAACCCAAGTATGTATGCTAGGTAAATAATCTACCCTTGAGCTATATTCCCAGCCTTTTGTCTTTATTACAGGGTCTCACTCTGTCAATCAGACTGGCCTTAAACTCACAATCCTCCGGCCTCAGCCTACTGAGTGTTGGGATTTCAGGTATGGATCCCAGGCTGGTGCTAACTTTTTGATGAACAATTAACAAAGAATGAGAAAAGAATTGTAGGTATAAGGGAACCTGCTACTAAGGAGATCCAAGCTTGTTATCTTTGAAGACGTGGAGAAAGGAAGGAGGAGGAGTGGGTCCTGGGTGATGAGATATAACAGGATGGATGAACATAGGTCAGTCTGGGTGTTTGTGCCCCAGGAAAGAATACAGTATTACAGTAGAAGTCTCCAAGTTTGATGTCAACAGCCTGGCCTCGGAGCTCTGTTCAGCTCCTGTGTGTGAGAGTCAAGGGGGGGACAAAGAGTAGTTCACCAGGGAATGGGGTGGGATTTCTCAGGATTAAGCTAGAAGCTGCTTTCCAGCTGGACACAGTTGGAGCTTGATCCTCTGTGCTTGAGCCTTCCATTGTAAGGGGCCTATTGGGGACTCCCCCCCCGTTTTATTCTATCATCCTATGGTTCAGCCCTGGAATGTTTCTTGGAGACCATGGAGGGTTCCCCGTAGCCAGTTCTGTCTCTTCAACTGTGTGCCTCAGCTCTTATAGGAAGAGAAAGCTATCCTGGAAAAAAATGGAGCTTCCTCTTAGAGCCTTAGTCTAGGTTTGCTACTGTGGAATGAGCCTCCTGCTCAACCTGTACATACTCTGGCTACATCTGAAGTAATGTGGCTGAGCCTAAGTAAGGAAACTAAGTCATAGCCATTCCAGCACCTGCCTGACTGCTCAGCCCTCTTGGCACCTCTTGCTAGGGGGATGGTATTCTCCACTGGGTGCTGGAAAGCCTAAGGATGAAAAGAGACTATTCCTTAAATGCAGTCTAGCCTCAAGGTGAGCTGGGAGGGCTCTGCTTATGAGAAAACTCTTGTCCTGGAGTCGGGGAAGGTCAAGCCCCCCTCTCCCAGGTGATGGGTGGTGCCTGTGTCCCTGGAGACAGTGGTGGGCACCTGGCTGATAGGTTCCTAGGCCTTTCAGTCCAGTACCTGAGACTGGGAGTTTCCTGTGACCCTGCCCCCTGCTCTGACTCTATTTAAGACTGAACCAGGTTAGGCACCTTGGCACCACACCACACGTGTCCCTGTTCGGGTCCTGTGCCCTGTCTCCTGGCTGTTCTTCGGGCACCATGGCATCCCAGTTCAGCTCTTCATCAAAGCTGAATTGATTTGTTGGTATTGTATCTGTTGTTTCTGTCATCTCTGACCTGTTTCCTGACTGTACTGAGTGTGTGTTCTAACTGCTGGACTTCGAGGTAGTCACTGGCCTTTTAATCTAAGACTCCAAGATTTGAACCTGCAAAGAGTGGCTTCTATGTATCCTGTATATTCTTGCCTTACAACTCATCAGCCACAAGTTAAGGTTGTTGGTTATCATGTGATGTGATGTTGGCATTCTCATGTGAATGTCAGTTGCAGCAGAGGCTACCATGGAAAAACCTAAATGCTTAATATCTTATCATCTCTCTTTTTCTTTTATGCTAGTACTGGATGGTGAACTCAGGGCTTGGGTGCTTTCTCAAGGCCGATACTCTACCACTGGAGCCACACCTCCACTGCTGGCTTTTTGATGGCTAATTGGTGATAAGAATCTCATAGACCTGTCCACCTGGGCTGGCTTTGCACCTCAATTCTCAGATCTCAGCCTCCTGAGTAGATTATAGGATTACAGCAACGGATGCCCAACCACATAATTTTACAGTCAGGGAAGTAGTTTGAAACCACCATCCCCATTTGCAACAACAGCATTGTTGTAGCCAATATTGGCATTTACTTGAATTCACTGAATAATGTTTACATAACCTATTCAGCACAGTAATAGGATCCCCATCTTAGAGATTGTGAAGACTTATGCTCAAAAAGGTTCCTTTATTCACATGAGGCCAGAGGTGTACACATTTAAAACTGGAAGGCCAAATACAAGCCCCTGCTTGATTTGGTAAATAAAGTTTTATTGAAATGCAGATCTGTTTGTTTCTTATATATTAATTTATGTCATTCCTTTAATACAGAATCATATTGTTGCATATGATCTGTAATACATACCAGTTGGCTCTTTGCAGACAAAATTTTTCCACTGTCAGGGGGGAAAACCAAGAGGGGCGGGGGGGAGGGTAATGGGACCAAGACATGTGGAAGGGTATCAATGTATGTGAATTAATGCACCTTCTATCTGGCAAATATCATGTTACCCTTTTATTAAATACAATAAAAAATAAATAAATAAGAAAAAAAAATTTCCACTGTCACCACCAGTAGTTGTCAGTGGCAGAGCTTGGGTCCCAACCAAGTTTATCTGTTTCTTGAGCTAACAGTCATAACTCAGATATAAATAAACCTTAGGGAGACTTGGGTCTTGTTGGACTGTCAGAACAGTTTCCCATTTCCATTTTCCCAATTATGGGTCTTTTTTTTTGGGGGGGGGGTTGGTCTTAGGGCTTGAACTCTGGGCCTGGGGGCTGTCCTTGAGCTCTTTAGCTCAAGGCTAGTGCTTTACCACTTGAGCCACAGCACCACTTCTGGTTTTCTGGTGGTTAATTGGACATAAACATCTCATGGACTTAGCAGGGCACACTGGCTTACACCTGTAATCCTAGCTACTCAGGAGACTGAGATCTGAGGATTGTAGTTCAAAGCCAGCCCAGGCACAAAAGTCTGTGAAATTCTTATCTCCAATTAACCACGAGTAAACTAGAAGTGGTTCTGTGGCTCGGGGGTAGGGCAGTAGCCTTGAACTAAAGAGCTTAGGGACAGCACCCAGGCCCAAAGTTCAAGCCCCACAATGGACAAAAAAAAAAAAAAGTCTCACGCTTTAGTGCCCGAGCTGGCTTTGACTGTGATCCTCATATCTCAGTCTCCTAAGTAGCTCAGATTATAGGCGTGAGCCACTGACACCTGGCTTGTGTGTCTTTTCTTTACATTTTTCTTGAAGTTTATATCCTCTAATATGGCAAACTTTATTCTTCCCCAACAGCATCTTTTAAAGGCTGGCTAAAATGGACAGCTGACTTGGCAAGATAGTAAGTCAACTTAATTCCCAGTGGCCAAAAATGAAGTAGAAGCCAGAAGCCAGAATCCAAAATGAGCACAGACAAACACATGCTCAAGCAAACAGGAGACTGTCAGTGCACTGATGTAAACTCTATCCTTCAATCTGTCTTCCTCTCTCTCTCTCTCTCTCTCTCTCTCTCTCTCTCTCTCTCTCTCTCTCTCTCTCGTGCTAGAACTCAAGGTCTGGGCTTCTCTCTCTCTCTCTCTCTCTCTCTCTCTCTCTCTCGTGCTGGAACTCAAGGTCTGGGCTCTCTTTTGTAGTTAATTAGAAATAGGTCTTACAAACTTTCCTCCCCAGGGTTGGTTTTGAACTGTGATCCTCTGATCTCGGCCTCCTGAGTAACAAGATTACAGATGTAAGGCACTGATGCCCAGCTCCACTTGGCAGAGGGGGTCTGGAAAACCACCACGGGCAGGGTAGTGTCCTTCTGGAGAGAAGTTACAGTGAGTCCTCAATGGCGTTACATTGCATTCCCAGTAAAAGAGAACTAGCCAATATTTACTGTGCAAAGGGAATTAGCAAAGAAACTTCTGTACCTCTAAATTTTAATTTTGGTTGGAAGAAAAAGTACAAGTCCCTAAGCCCTACTATAGGTATTAAATCAAAACTGGGTTCAAGCCAGGCATGGTGGCTTATGCCTGTAATCCTAACTACTCAGAAGGCTGACATCTGAGGATCAATGTTCAAAGCCAGCCCAGGCACTAAAGATCATGGGACTTTTTCTTTTTCTTTTTCTTTTTTGTTGTTGGGGTAATATATAGAGGGGTTACAGTTACTACCTGGCGGTAGTAGATGCATTACTTATCACACATTGATACCCCTTCTCATGTTTTTGTCCCCATTTCCCTCCCTCCCCAACCCCTCAATCATAAAACTCTTATCTCCAATTAAACACTGGACAACCAGAAGTGGCGCTGTGGCTCAAGAGGTAGGATGGTAGCCTTGAGCCGAAGAGCTCAAGGACAGCACTCAGACCCAGAGTTCAAGTCCCACGACCAATTAAAAAAAAAAACTGGTTCAAATTTACTTTGTGTATCCATTCAGTAAATATTCCACACAAGAAAATATTACTTGTAAATGGATGGACATTTGACAAAAATAATTATAAATAGAATAATCTTCAGTCCATGCTATGTAATAGTCTTACAGATAATGCTCAATAAAAAAAAATGAGTTCTTAATACAAACTACACTTCACCTAGAGTAAGATATTATCAGACAGTTAACAGAATCAGAGACACAAGTCTTTAGATTTGTGCAAGTGGGATTAACACTTAAAGCAGAAGTTGGCAAACTTTCTCCTCCAAAGCCAGATAGCTTTGCACCTATAAGACCCTGTCAGGGACTCAGCTTTGCTGTAGCAGTGAATAAATGAATGAACTTATTTGAGTTTCCAAAAACTGTATTTACAAAACAAAGGAGCAAGCTCAATTTGGCAGGCAAGCTATTGTTTCCAAAATAAATACATTCTCAAAAGCTAAAGAATTTAAAACACAAGAAAGGAAAATACCAGGTGAACATAAAGGAAGATTTTTAACTTTTGGAACTGAAACATAAAGTGGAGAATTTTACAGTTCAACACACTAGCTATTTGAGAAGCAGGACCAGGAAGATAGCAGTTCAAAGCTATCCCAGCCCCCGCCCCCCCCTCCGCAAAAAAAAAAAAAAAAAAAAAAAAAATGCACCTTCTCAAAAACTAAGCCGGGCCAGGGAGTTTGGCCTAGTAGTACAGAGCTTGCCTAACTAGCATGCACGAAGACCCTGGTTCGATTCCTGGTACCACATACATAGAAAAAAGCTGGAAGTGGTACTGAGGCTTAAGTGATAGTGCTCTGGCCATGAGAAAGTTCACGGAAAGTGCTCAGGCCCTGAGCTCAAGCCCAGGACTGGCAAAAAACCCCAAAAAACCCCTAAGCCAATCGTGATAGTACATACCTGTGATCCCTGTTGGGGGAAGGAGTTTAGGCAGAAGGAATGTGGTCTGAGACTGGTCTTGGACAAAAAGCAAGAGATCCTCTCAAAATATAATGACTAAACCAAAAATAAAAAGGGAAAGAGTTAGCTGGACACGGGTGGCTCACCCTATAATCCTAGCCGATCTTGAAGGTCATGAAAAGCCCATGAGACTCTCATCTACAATTTATCACCAAAAAGCCAAAGTAAAGCTGTGGCTCAAGTGGTAAAGTGCTAGCCTTGAGTACAAAAGTTCAACCTCCAAGCCCTGAGTTCAAGTTCCAAGGCCAGCAAAAAAAACAAGGGGAGGGGTACATGACTCTACAAATACAAGGGCTTAAGTTCAAACCCAACATGTGAGTAAATGAACAAGTTAGAACTAAAAAACATAAGCTAAAAATTAGAGGAGTTCTGAGATTCAGTTTCAGTGGCATGACTGAAGAGAATAGAGTAGAAGCTTTGCTCCCATTGTGTTGGAGACAGCGTCTCCCTTTCCAGTCATGCATGCTTCCTACATAAGCCATCGTATCTGGCCTTTTCTATCAGAACGGGGTCTGGCTAATTTTTGCCCTGGCTGGCCTGGAATTATCAACTTCCCAATCATTATATCCTGACCAGTTAGGATTACGGGTGTGAGCCACTGCACTTGCTCTACCCAGTGTTTCATGTACATCATATAAAAGTTGAACTATGTAAATTAAAGATAGGGACGGGATGGGGGGGCAATGGGGGAAAGAGATGAAAGAGGTAACAATGGTTAAGATGTGTTGTGCTCATAACGTGACTTTTGGAACTGAAACCCCCTTGTATAAAACTATATAATTAAATTTGAAAAATATTATGAATCCTGAAAAATATTCACATCTAGATATATCCTGGTGAGACTATAAAACATTAAAGGCAAATGAAGTAACTTAAAATTAGAGAAAATGATAGGTTACTTATTCTATAGCCTGACTTGTCAGCCATACAGAAAACAAAAGACTGTAAGTCTTCCAAATACAGAAAAAAAAACCAGGCACTAGTGGCTCATGCCTATAATCCTAGCTTCTCAGGAAGTTAAGATCTGAGGATAGCAATTCAAAGCCAGCACAAGCAGGAAAGTATGAGACTCTTATCTCCAATAAACCACCAGAAAACAGGAAGTGGTGCTGTGGCTCTAAGTGATACAGTGCTAACCTTGAGAAAAAGAATCTCAGAGACAACACCCAGGTCTTGAGTTCAAGCCCCAGGACTGGTGCCAACACAAAACAAAACAAACAAACAAAAGAATGATAGTAGAGCAAATATTTGCTAGTAAAGTAATAGGGAAATTAAAACTACATAAGACAAATTTTTCCCACAAGCAAAAAAGTAATAATAATCCCTGTTTACTCTCTGGTGTGAGCATTGATTTTCATCTAAATTGACACAATAAAACTAAGGGCTAAATGTGGAGGAGAAATGAGAAGTGACCTAGATTCATAATGTATATTCCTCTAAAAACTCAACACTCTGAGAAAATGCTATCATTGCTACACTTGAGGAATTCAAATAAATATTAAACCCAGAACTTAGGCAATTCAAAAATAAATAAAACTCATCATTACTCAAATTTGAATCAAACTTGTTAGGAATGGAGTTTACAAGGTAATCCAGATAACAAAAGTACAAAAATTATACCTAAAGATGGATACCTGCTGTGTTCAAATGTCACCCATTTCTCTATTTTAAGTGTCTATAATGGGATATTTTCCTAATTAGTTATGAGAAATGCCCATGATCTAAGTAGTCAACAATGAAATAGTATACAAAACTACAAATAAACAATAGCAAATAGATTTAGGTGTAGTAAATTGTGCCTAGGCATTGACTGGAGAAAATATCCTGTTATTTTATTTCCCAAATCAGTTTTTAAGAATGATGAAATGAGAGACTTATATTAGCTACTTGTGCTTTACCTATATTCTATGTTTTTCAAGATTTTGTCTTTACAATGAACACTTTTTTTGCCAGTCCTGGGGCTAGAACTCAATGCCTGGGCACTGTCTCTGAGCTTCTTTTGCTCAAGGCTAGCACTCTCCCACTTGAGCCTCAGCACCACTTCCAGCTTTTTCTGTTTATATGGTACTGAGGAGTTGAATCTAGGCTTCATGCATGCTAGGCAAGCACTCTACCACTAAGCCACCTTTCCAGCCCCAATGGACACTTTTACAACAAGATAACAAAATGATATCATCTTCTACTGTTCATGTTCTATATTACATATGTCGTTTGGTGCAGAATTCCAACAGATGAAGAAAAAGGTGGACCAGGAACTGTGTGAAGAGAGCCAGCCTCTAAGGGAATGTTTGAAGAGACAGGAAAATCCCAGCCTAATTAGTAGGTAAATTCATATAAAATAACTTCCTCGTTTAAAGTTTCAAGAATGTACAATGGAGCAATGCCCTACAGTTGCTATGGAAATGGAGGTTCAGCTCATTAGGCTGGCATTCACTCAGCTTTTGGAGGTGAGATTCGGAATGAGATAAATCTCCCCCTTGTCCCCTCTTTTTCCTCTTGCACCTTAAGCCCCACCCCTGCCATCTTCTATCACCCCCAAACCCAGCTCGCCCCTTCTCCCATTGCTTCCTTCCTACTTTATAGCCAAGACTATAGTTAACACTACCAGACCTGGCACTTCCTGGCCCCTCCTTTCTAGGGGCAGTGACTCATACGTTTCCAATATTCTCATCCAGGACCTGTCTATGGAAAGTGCCTGGCAAACATGGTTGGATGTAGAATGAATGAATGAATGAACAAACCTATGAATGAATGAATGAATGAATGAATGAATGAATGAAATAGAATGAATGAACATGGCCTCTTCTGTAAGTTTATTTCAGTGAGAACATTCTCCCCCACTTCGTGTTCGGTTCCTCTCCTTTACATCCTAGACCTTTCTCCTGGATGATCTTTCTTCCTCTTCTATCTAACATTTTGAATGAAAATGAGCCCCTACTTCTCAACTCCTCCTCATCTTTGTTTTTGTTTCTCTCTCTCTCTCATTAATATTCCCAACAAACTGTCTTTGATTTGAGCCCCAGATGCTGCAGATTGAACATGTCCAAAAACAAACGCATCCTTCTCTCATTCTTCCTGCTAAGTGTTCCAACTCCATTCTCACCATCCTCCTCTCTTCACTGTTCTGGACATAAACTCAGAGGAAAACCATGTGTGGTAGTACATACCTGCAATTGCAGCATTCCAAAGGCTCAGGATTGAAAGTTCAAGGCCAACCTGGGCTACATCTTGAGATCCTATGTCACAAAGTTCAGAGAAGCTTATTTCCCTCTGATGCTCCCCACTTCTTGCACCCCTTTTTTGCTCTCACGGGTCCTTCTCACTATCAGAAGCAAACATGGGAATTTTCCTGGGTTTTACTCTGTACTTCATGCAAAATTTGCTGGATGCATTTTATCCATATTACTCATTATCTGCCCATCTTGTTTTAAAAACAAATGCTATTTTTGTGCCAGTTCTGAGGCTTAAAAGGCTTGAACTTGGGGCCTTGAGCACTGTCCTTGAGCTCTTTTGCTCAAGGCTAGTTCTCTGCCATTTTTTTTTTTTGGTTGTAAGACTTGAACTCTGGCCTGGGTGCTGTCCCTGAGCACTTGAGCTCAAGGCTACTGCTCAACCTGTTGAGCCACAGAGCCACTTCCAGAGTGCTTTGCCACTTAAACACAGCTCCACATCCAACCTTCTGGTACCTAAACGGAGATAAAACTCTCCTGCTCACGGTATCTTCAAACTTGGATTCTCAGATCTCAGCCTCTTGAGTAGCTAGGATTACAGGCGTGAGCTATGGGCACCAGGCATGGACCAATTCTCTTGGCAGCACCAGGTGTGGCCCTTAGCCAGTGATGCAAGGGAGGCTTTAAAGAGGGTCAAAGGAGTCAGGACGTAAGGAGATGTGGGCCTGGTGTCTCTCAGGCTTCTCCAGGGGAGGACTGTGCTGGCAGGACCTTCAATTTCGGCACTTGGGTGGTGTCACCTGGCCAACACGGGGAGTTTCTCCTTCCATTTACCCTGGATCTGAACTGCCCTAAAGGCTTCTCCTCCATAGTACTCAGCAGAAAGCCTTGAGGAAGTAAGTGAACTCAGGTAAGTGCTAAAACATACAGAATGGACAGTCCTACAGAAATTGCTCCAGCAATTGACAGGGCTAACCTACAACACATTCCCCAAGATCCTTTTACATGTTATTTTTGAAGCTACTGGTACTTGAACTCAGGGCTTTGCACTTGCTAAGTAAAATACTTGAGCCACCCCATCATCAACTCGTATATGCTCCTTTCTAAGGCTGTCGTTATCTGTGATTTGGGCATCTGTCATGAACTGCGTTGAAGAGTCCAGGAACACCCATAAAGTCTATTTTCAGACATACAGGTTGAAGACTGATCTACCCAGCATGACAAGTAATATACATGGATGACAGCCAGCCAGCCAGCCTCACCACTTTAGACACTCACAGATCCTACTCAAAAAGCTTCAGATAAGAACGAACGAGCCATGGTTGCATCTTTTGCACAAGACCAGAGCTGGTAAACCTTTTGTACATAGCCAATATGTCAACAAGTGGGTCTTTCTGGATTCCAGTATAACATTCCTTACAAACATAGGTGGTAAGCCAGATCAAGTTTGCAAGCCACAGTTTGCTTACCCCTGCCTCAGGCCGTGAGTGTTTCCAATCAGAGAGGGTGGATTTCCACTTTAGATCCAGCAGCTCATGCTCAGCACATCTTGCTGGCTCACTGTGCCTGTCTAATGTGTGGAAGGCCTTCCTCTGAGCTGACCCTCCACGGGAGCCATGTAATAGTCATAGCCAAAGCATAACCACCCTTCCCATGGGAAGGCGTCTTAGACAAACCTTCCTCTTCAGGAAAGAGACACGTCACACACGGCATCCAGGTGACACGTTTCCATTAGATTTCTGCTACAGTGTAATAATCTCTATACCTACCTGAGCAGCCACGAGGACAGTTAGCATATCCAAGCTGTGGGCCCAGAACTAGGAGAATAATGCAGCTATCCTGGGCTGACTTCCTCCCAAGAACACTTATTCAGTAAATACCTGTTGGACAACTCTCTGTACTAGTGGACAATTGTGAACGAATTTGACAAAACCCAGTTGCTTCCTGAAGAAACTTTCAGGAAACAAAATGAGAATATAAAGCCAAGGAGACATACTATGGACTGCAAGCTCACCATGGCCCTTTCAGTATCTGCCTGTGGTACCACCTGCATCCTGCTGGTGGATGGAAGTTACCACCTTCCCTCAAACCCAGAGGGTCTGCCATGGCTATCTGTACTCAAAGAGCTTTCTGCAGCTGGCATGTGGCAAGGCAGGGAGGGGGAGCTATCAAGATGCTTTACTGGTCTGTTCAGCACTCATGACCAATCTGGATAGCTTTAGAATACAATGTACAGCCTGGAGCTTCTTGAAACGTGAGTTCAAAGGACCAGAGAGAGAATTACTCATCTTCAAAACCTCAGTAGGAGCCAGGCACCAGTGGCTGTTATCTGAGGATCAGTTCAAAGCTAGCCCAGGCAGCAAAGTCCAGGAGGCTCTTAGCTACCAAAGAAGCTGGAAGTGGAGCTGTCCCTCAGGTGATAGAGCACTGACCTTGAGTACAGAAGCTTAGGAACTACATCTAGGCCCCGCGTTCAAGCCCTGAAGCAGAACTGGTACACACACACACACACACCCCAAAAAAGTAAAAAGGTAGAAATGCTTAGACTTGGCAGGTATATAGCAGAACTGCTGTCAGTGGCCTTGGAAGGTGTTTTTGTATCTCATGCACAAATATGCATCTAGCTGCACTAGATACCAGAAAATGTCATCCATAATGCCAACCTTTAAATGTGCAAAGTACTTCATCATGGTCTTTTTCTCTCTTAATCTATTCCATAAAGAAGAAATATGTCACATCCCCTGATCTCACCAATTTGTGAAGAATAATTAAAATCAGACTCCACTCACAGATGCACAGTGGTTCATGTCTATAATCCCAGCTATTTAGTGGGTGGAAATACGATCATCACAGTTCAAGACCAGCTTAGCAAAATGCTAGCAAGACCCTATCAAAGCACAACATAGGCTTGGTGGTAGGCCTGCAATCCCAGCTACTTGGGAAATGGAGGTAGGAAAAGCACAGTGCAAGGTTCGCTGCAGGGGGGTGGCAGGGGGTGGGAGACCCTATGTGAAAAATAGCTAAAAGTAAAGAGCTAGGAGTTAGCACAAGAAGATAGAGCATTTAACCAGAAAATGCACGATCTCGAGTTCAAACCTCAATAGAATAGAATGGAATAGAAGCAATGATTTTGCTCCTTCTTCAGGTAAGACTTGGTCACCCCAGCCCTAAGCCCTATACAAGTCTCAGTTCTTTAGGCTGGGGGCGTGGTCAGGAACAGGGAGGCAGAATTAGGAAGGGGACAGGGCAGGGGACACCGAAGCTAGGCTGCCTTTCCATTGTTCTCCTGTCACCTCTTGCCTTTCCCTCATCGAAGGACACTGGGAAAGTCCCCCTCCTCTTCCATCCAGAAAAGGAAATTCCTTCAACATTCTATCACATTCCAACAAATGGCTGCAGGGAAAAGACATCTCGCTCACGTCTAGTCTGGCTATGCCTCCGCCAGCCCGCTATCTAGACATTATCTCCCATTTTTATGGTCAAGAACACGGGGATTTACACCTCATAAAAGTGAGTGAGCAGGAGAATGGGGTTGCACTACGACTAGATATGTGAACCTTAACATCTTCTCCTCTGTCAACAAGATGGTCCGTTTTCTGTTTTAAAGGTTCTGGATGCTTCTTCCTCCTTCTATGTCCTTGGGTGCCACAGTTATTTGTCAGAATCAAGAAGCAGGAAGTTAAGCTCATTGGCTTCAAGACAAGTGGTTGCTAGGAGCAGCTAATGCAAAACCATTTTTTTTTTCCCCAGAAGTGATTTTGGCAGAGGCTAGTTGTTCTCTTTGTAGATGTTTTAAGCAATCAAAACAAAGGTCATGACTGTATTACCAAACAAGTTAAGACTGCCTCTAAGCCAGTGCCTCCTCCCTGTAATCCTAGATACTCAAGAGGCTGAGATCTGAGGATTACGGTTCAAAGCCAGCCTGGGCACAAAAGTCCATGTATGTCCTGTCCTCTTCCTTTCTTCTGCTTGGGCAGACCCTGCCCTTTTCAGCCTCCACCTAGAGTCAAAGCACACATGACTCAACAGGAAAAGACACATATGCCAGAGGAAATAAAGGGCGCACAATGCAGTACATTCAAGCCATTGTCTCCAGTGTTTAGGGTAACTCTAGTCTTTAACAAAGCAAATCTGAAGCAGAACAACTGTATCACAAATGCACCATGTACAGTTTTTGAAAAGAAGGCATCTGACGATGACAAAGGCTGTCCAAGTTCAATGAGGTCCGGGCAGGAGTGTGCCGCTGGAGAAAGCAAGGTGCAGAAAGAGCATCCCAGAAATGGAGGGACAAAAGGTAAACCCCTACAGCAGAGGCACTCACTAAACACTGTGCTGAAACCAACTACACAACTTGTTAGCAGGGATGGGAAGGAAAAACTGGCAGAGAGCAAGGAAAGGGGTAACATTGTCTCAAAAAAAATCTACTCATGGGCCTGCAGTGTGGTCTAGTGGTAGAGTGCTTGCCTAGCATGCATAAAGCCCTGGATTCCATTCCTCAGTACCACATACACAGAAAAAGCTAGAAGTGGTGCTGCAGGTGGTAGAGCGCTAGCCTTGAGCAAGCTCAAGGACAGTACCAGGCCCTGAGTTCAAGCCCCAGAACTGGCAAAAGAAAAGAAAAGAAAAGAAAAGAGAAGAGAAAGAAAGAAAGAAAGAAAGAAAGAAAGAAAGAAAGAAAGAAAGAAAGAAATTACTCATTACCCAATTTAGCTGTAATCCCTCTGTACCTCAGCTGTATAATAACAATGAAAGAAAGAATAGAAAAGACAAGACAGTATCTCCCCCCATATCACATGGCTAAGGAGAGGTAGCACCATCTCTCAAATGTCATCTCAAACCTAACTAAATTACACTAGCCAGTAGGGGATATATGTATATATATATATATGTATATATATATATATATATGTATATACACATATGTTATGTATACATATACATATATATCCCTCACAATAGCTGTTAATTAGGGATATAATTAACGGTGTTCATTGATTCCATTTATCTTCCCACAAGTCAATGCAAATAATAGATTGCCCTTCATCCATTTTATAGACAAGGAGAACGGACAGACTGGGGGGTGAGTACCACAGTCAGCATCCTTGTGTTGTCTGCATGCACACTTAAGCAATACTTCTTCTTACCCACGGGGGCCATGATGAAGTCACTCCTTGGGAAGAGACAACACTTGGGTGAGAATCCAACTTGGCTCCTTCCAAGTTCCCGTCCCACCACCACACTAACTATAAGTGGGCCGTTTAATGAGCCTCAACAGCGCATGCCAGCTCCCAGGGGTGTGTCCTCAGGTACAGTGGATGGGGCAAGGCAAGACAAGCAAGGATGGCAGAGAGAGCTTGGGGAGAGCAGAGGAGGGCAGATGGGGGAGAGTATGGGCTACAGGCCGGGGTAGTGCTCTCCTGAGGCAAGAGCAGAGGCCACCAAAGCACACAAAACCGGAAAGTAAGATGAGGGCAAAATCTGGAAACCATTGGTGTAATGTAGATGGTAACTCCTGTGTTAGTCTTTAAAAAATAAGATTCTTGGGGTGGGTGGGGGGGAGGGTAATGGGGACCAAGACATGCGAAAGGGTATCAATGTATGTGAATGAATGCACCTTCTATCTGGCAAATATCATGTAACCCTTTTATTAATTACAATAAAAAATATAAAAAAATAAGATTCTTTTCTTTTGGGAGGGGTTTAGAACTTGCAACCACATCTGTTGAGCCATATCTCCAGCTCTTTTTTGAATTTTTTTTTTTTGTGTGTCAGTCTTGGGGCTTAAACTCAGGGCCTGTGCTCTGTCCCCGAGCCGGTTTTGCTCAAAGCTCATGATCTACCACTTCGAATCATAGCTCCACTTTTCGTTTTCTGGTGGTTAATTGGAGATAAGAGTCCCACAGACTTTCCTACTCGAGATGGCTTCAAACCACGATCCTCAGATCTCAGCCTCTAGAGGAGCCACAATTACAGGCATGAGCCGCAGGCACTCAGCCTATTTTTTTTTTTAATACAGGGTCTTACTTCCTGTATGACTATTTGCCTAGACTGTGAGCCTTCTATTTTAGCCTTCCAGGCACAGCCGGATCATGTGATATTCTTTGTTGAAATTGAGAGATTCTTTGTTGAAATTGAGAGAGTCTTAAGAAAAACCCAATACACCCAAGTATCTCTGACACTAACTAACAGACCGTGGATGGAGATGGGGGAGGGAAGAAGTTGGAACATAATAAGCCTGTCATCCTAGCTACTCAGGAGGCTGAAATCTGAGGATCATGGTTCAAAGCCAGCCCAGGCATGAGTCTCTTATGTCTAATTAACCACCAGAAAACCAGACGTGGCACTGTGGGTCAAGTGCTAGAGCACTAACCTTGAGCTGAAGAGCTCAGGGCCAGCAATCAGGCCCCAAGTTTAAGCCCCATAACCCACAAAAACAAAAGTGATCACCTCAAAAGAAACGGGGAGAAGTAGCCTTGTTTATAAAACAGGAGTGCAGGAAGGCAGTAAGAGAGCAAGCTGGCTAGCACGTCAGGGCCAACACAAACTAGAACCTGTGGGGTGGGGGATTGCCACACACCGGGAGGCAGAGGAGGCATGCAGATGGCAGATACCTAACCACATGCAAGACTCACGGTGCCAAGAATTTGTACTAACTTTACCTTTCTTGGAAGTTACTCCGAAGTTTTCTCATACCCAACAGGTTAATTGAGAGGAAAAATGTATTCGGGATATAATTAACCAATGAGAAGTATGCCTTCCATATTAAGATTACAGAGTGAGAGGAAAGAGAACATTGCTTAAATTCCACAACACTACATCGGTTCCCTTTCCCGGCTGACACTCTACCACTTAAGCCATGCCTTCATCCTCCAAAATACTTTTTTGCTGGCTATTTTGGAAATAGAGCTTCATGGTCTTTTTTGACTAGGATGGCTTCAAACTTTAATCCTCTGAAACTCAGCCTCCTGAAAATGAACTACCAGTGCCCAACTCATGATTCTGTGTGTGTGTGTGTGTGTTGTTGTTGTTGTTGTTGTTTTAAAGGACATGGGCAGTAATGAAGGGCATGTATCTAAGAACCAACAACAACAACCAAAAAAAATTCTGGAAAGCTACATACCCAAGCTAATAGAACAAACAAGATTAACCAGATACCATTCAGTTCAAAGAAAGAACAATCAAAAAAAAGAAGGCAAGAGGGATTGGAGACAGGAACAGAGGAGAGAAGAGAAGACAAACTAGAGAAGGAAAGGAGTGGGGAGAGGAGGAGGAGGAACAGGAATGGGGTAAATCCAAGAAAATGCTGTGGTGACAGTGATGACTCTTGTGAGAAAGTTGAAAGCCACACCATGCCTGGGACTACTGCGAGATGTGGACAGCATGGAACTCAGAAAAAAAGAAGTATCTCCAAGACTGGAAATAGGAGCTTGTACACAAAATCCATTAAACCATTTAGATACTCTAGAAAACGAGAATCAATAGTAGAAATTGTAGGTTAGCCAGTTTTCTTTGAATCTTCAAATGGATGGCTCTGCTCATTTTTTTATTCATTCAATGGTACTTTGTGATAAATTCTGTGTGCAGCACTGAGGATACATGATAGGTGTGGTTTCTGTTTGCAAGGGCTTTATCTTGGGGGTGGGGACTACTCAGGGAGGGGAACACATACTAAATAAGCAGCATAATCACAGATTGTTGCAAGAGCTGGGACTGAAATAGGGATAGGGAATAACAGGAAATACTTTATGATTTCATTTTGTTTCATTGAAGGTATCTGAAGTGGGAGAGGGAAACTTTCTCCAAGAAGGTAACTTTGGGCTGGTAGATTTCTGTGAACACTTTGGGACAGAGAAAAAAAACAAGGTACTAAGACTTGGGGACAGGAAACAGTTTGATTTGTGTCTAGTACTTTCTGAAAAGTATCAGGACTATATCATATCTTCCAAGAGGAAAAATAAGAGGAATGCAAGATCATGGGGTAAGGTAGAAGAAAGACAAACATCAGGATCTTGTGGCTCATGCCTATAATTCCAGCTACTCAGGAGGCTGAGATCCGAGGACTGCAGTTCAAAGCCATCCTAGGCAGGAAAGTTGTTATCCCAGTTAAAAAGCCAGAAGTGACACTGTGGCTCAAAGTGGTAGATCATTAACCTTGAAAAAAAAAAGCTCAGGGACAGTGCCCAGGCTCTGAGTTCAAATCCCAAGACTGACAAAAAAAAAAAAGAAATTTTATGCTGCTGTTGTAAGGAAGCTGTCTAAAAGATATCAAATTTTATTTGGTTTTATTTTATTATTTTTATTTTTTGTCATCCCTGGCTTGAACTCAGGGCCTGAGCACCATTTGGGGACTTTCTCAAGGCTTGAATTCTACCACTTGAGCCACAACACCACTTATAGCTTTTTCTATGTACATGATAGCAAGGAATCGAACCCGGTCTTCGTGCATGCTAGGCAAGCACTCTACCACTTGGCCAAACTCCCGGCCCCCATTTTTTTTTTTTTTTTTTTTTTGCAGTACTTGGTTTTAAACTCAGAGCTTTGTATTTGGTAGATGATTGCACTTACTACTTGAGCCACACCCTTAGCTCTGCTCTTTATTCTGCCTGGACGGTCCTTGAACCTGAATCATTCTGCTCTCAGTTGCTCTAGTAGCCAGACCAAGCTCTGCTGAAATGTGTGAGCCAGAGCCATTCAAACTTTTGAGCCAGAAAGTCCCAAGACCTGCTGCATGTGTTTTGCAGATACCTGCAGTGGCTTTTTAACCAGTGCATCACTAAGGGTCTGGAGGGGAGGCAGAGCATTTTAAGGGCTTTACAGGCTCCAAACAAGAGGTGGCAATGGTACCAAATGAGGCATGGCATCCAGCTGAGAGAACAATATGTGAAATGCCACTGAGGTAAGAGAAACAGAAGGTACTGATGGATCAAATAGAGAATTTGAGGGATCTTGGGAACCGAGTAACACCATGTCTAATAACTTTCTGCTGAGGCTTGTAGTAGGGATAAAACACGTGCATCTCTTTGTCCTGTCCATCTTGTATACTGATAGGCTCCCTCACCCAATGTGAGGAGGAATTTAGGGACTAGAAAGAGAGAGATCTTCCTGTCTTGATGAAGCTGTGTGGTGTCTCTGTTCGTGCTCCAGGGTAAGAAGGCCAGGTGCAGGAGGACATTGGGCCCCTTCCTCTCTCGGCTTGGCCTGGTCTGGGTGTGTTTTTCCCCATCCCCCCTACTAATAGAGAGGGACAGGGGACAAAGGACACCAACAGAGGGATAGGGAAAAAGTTACCAGAATGACCCTCAAATGGATTTCCAGGGTAGACACTGATGGCTATTAATGAATATACAGTAAAGTAGACCTGGAACTGGATGGACAGAATGGACTGCAGACAAGGCTGCATTTGGTCCAGAGCTTCTCAGACCTAATGTCAAGCATCAACTCATGTTTTTAATAGATATACCAAGAAACCTCCAGAAAATAGGCCTTCGGGTTTGGCACATTTTGTAAACTACAAGCAGTTATAAACTTTTGTCACAAACACCAATGAATCATGTGTATAGAAATGTACACTGTTTCCAGCAAAAACATACAAATCAGCTAAGTTGCATACACACTAGGTTGTATGCATATATTTATCTAGATGATATATAGTGAGCTTAGAAAGTTGTAGACATTTTCTCATAGCTTAAATTTTCTAAGGCATCCATGCTTCCAAAACACATAATACATGTTAATATCCAACAGAGACAGATACCACATGTCTTACTAAACACAGCAGAATAGCATTCTTGCTATATCACCAGGAAAACTCTCTTGAAGGAAAAAGCTTTTGAAATGCAATAATTTTAAGTTTTATGACTGAAAAAAAATGACAGAATAAATCCAAAGCTAAAAAAAAAAAGAATAAATCCAAAGCTAAGTTCCTCCTATTTCTAATCCACCCACAATAATCTCACTATTGACCTATGAATAAACTCCTGTCCTCATGTCTCATCAGTATTGAGACCTAACAGCAGGACACAGACATCTAACTAGGGTGGTCTTACTTGGGGTATAGATTGATCTTTAAAAGATTACCAGGTCTAAATCACAAATAGTTCTTAAGACGAATTTATTGGGTTGTCACACATTGTATGTGACATCAACCTGGTTAAAAATGAAATACAAGGATTTCACTTCCATACCACAAACAGCTTCAACTAAACTCCATCTATCTATAGTTGTTACATAAAATATCAAGAACTGAGTTAAGTTTATGTGACACCTTTGCCATAAGTCCTTTCTCAACAACAAATTCATTTTGCATTAATTTTCTTTGTGGAAAAGGAAAAATACATACATGATGCCGGCTAGCAGGTATGATTTTACATATTTCCTACTCAGAAATCAAGGCTGTAGTTTTGACTCCATATTGTGTTTTGTCTGCTATGTGGAGTTTCACATACACAAGAATTGCATATTTAGGGCACTGAGACAGGACAAATTATCTGAGAAAATGTGCTACTTTTGTTAGTTATAATAATTGGCCACAGGTAATTTCTTGGATCAAAGGTCATGAAGCCACCAGGACTTTGTACACACTGGGTAATAGTTGATAACCTCTCTGACAGAGGTCATTCTAGAAGACACGCATGTCAAAAATCACAAAATAAGCTGGGCACCAGTGGCTTATACCTATAATTCTAGCCACACAGGAGGCTGAGATCTGAGGATCATAGTGCAGAACAGTTCAAAGCCAGCCTGGGCAGGAAAGCCTATGAGACTTTTTTCTTTTTGCCAGTCCTGGGGCTTGAACTTAGCTGCGTGAGCTTTTCCCCTCAAGGCTAATGCTCTGCCACTCGAGCCACAGCACCACTTCCTGCTTTTCTATGTATGTGATACCAAGGAATCAAACTTGGACCTTTGTACTTGCTAGGCAAGCATCCTATCACTAGGCCAAACTCCCGGCCCAAGTCTTTGAGACTTTTATCTCCAACTAACCACTAGAAAACCAGAAGTACTGCTGTGGCTCAAAGAGGTAGAGCATTAGCCTTGAGCACACAAATTTCACTAAAATACCTCAAAAAGGCTAGAAGTGAAGCTGTGGTTCAAGTGATAGGGTGTAGTCTGGAACCAAAGAAGCTCAGGGCAGCATCCAAGCTCTGACTTCAAGCTCTAGGATGGACACAACAGCTCAATCAAAATGAGTTTCAGAGAGAGTAAAGGAGAAAGATGGAAGAAAAAAAGGCTGAGCCTGCTCTTTCCTGGTTTCCCTTTTGTTGTAATGACTGTTTACAAGGCTAGAAAGAGTTCTTATTTTCATTGGTAAAAACCAACCAACTAGGAAAACAATTTCAGGTTAGTTTTTATAACAAAGAGGTCCAAAAATTCTTAAGATATGAAGAAAAGAGGTAAATGCAAAGGGGAGAGAAGACCCAGTCACAACCACTGTGTTCCAAGCAAGACTATTCCTTGTCTTCGCTCCTGGCCACCTGGGCGCCAGCCTTCATCTTCCTCGGGAGTGCTGAACAATATGTCTGCTTCTGAGGTCAGTCAATTAAATAAATCTGTACTGAATATTTACTACAGCCTCCCCGCAGATTTAGGGAGCTGTGTGGCAGCACAGTCCTTTGATCTGAGGGCTCTGACATCTGTTCTTGTCATCTGCACTTTCATACCCCGGAGCAAGACTCTCAGTGAGGCCCTGGACCAGCCATCTGGGCCCCAAGGAACGCAGAGCCATGTCCCACACTAGCAGAGTTGAAAGTTGGACTTAGTGACATAATAATGGTATCTCATGAATAGATGACACAGTGTTGAATGCACTACTAAACAGAGCATGTTATTTTAGAAATAAATCCCAAGCCAGGCGCTGTGCTCACACCTGTAATCCTAGCTACTCAGGAGGCTGAGATCCGAGGATCAAGGTTCAAAGCCAGCCCAGGCATAAAAGGACCTGAGACTCTTATCTCCAATTAGCCTCTAGAAAACCGGAAGTCAGACTTGGCTCAAGAGTGGAGTGGTAGCTCAGGGACAAGCCCCATGACCCCAAAATAAATAAATAAATAAAAATACAAAAAAAGAAAAAGACATCCCAAATTCTCCAGGCTCTCTGATCCTTCATACAGGAATAGAATGGCACACATGTTTGTGGCTTTTTAGCTTCCTCAAAGGTTCTCACCAAGCCAAGTGGCAGTGGCTCTCACCTGTATTCTCAGCTACTTGAGGCTGAGACTTGAGGATTCCAGCAGCTTGAAGACTGCAGCTACAGACAACTGGATATACTTTTATCTCTAGTTAAATAGAAAAGGCCAAGCAAAAGTATGAAACCCCTAGTACTAGCACACACACACACACACACACACACACACAGAAATGCCAACGTTTCTCCTGGTTAACAATGGGGTGTCAGTGTTCAATCACTCTGAAAAACAGTGTGGCAATTCCTCAAAAGACTAAACATAAAGTTCCCCTATGACCCAGCAATCCTACTCCCTGGTATTTACCCAAATGTACAGAAACAAGGGCAGACTAAACTTACTAGCACAACGATGTTCAGTGCAGCATTATTTACCATAGCGAAGATATGGAACCAACCCGTAGATGATTGGGTCAAGAAGATGTGATACTTATACATCTGCTGCCATCAGAAAGAATGACATCACCCCATTTGTAAGGAAATGGAAAGACTTGGAAATAATCATATTAAGTGAAGAAAGCCAGACTCAAAGGAACATAGGCTCCATGGTTTCCCTCATCTGTCATACAGGATGAGACTAAACAAAATGGAAACAAGAGGCTTATCTTTGTGATACTGTATCTGACTTTGTTTCCTGGTATATTGTATATGTTTGTTTGAAATAGGGAAGGGAAGGGGGGGAAACAAGATGATTGGGAAGGGGGTGGGAAGGGAAAGGATTAAAACATGAGAAGGGGTATCAATGTTCGAGAACTAATGCACCACTACCTGACAACGTAACTGTAATCCCTCCATGCATTACCCTGACAATAAAAAAAAGAAATAATCATGTAAATTTTCCAGAAATTCAAGTCCCACAACCGATTTAAAAAAGGAGGAGGGTGGGGAATCCCAGAATTCCTAAAAGTAGTGCAGTGATCTTGTTGATGGGGAAAGAGCCTTAGTGCGCTCCATCTTCAAGTTTCTATGTAATTAGCTGGTACTGTGGGATGAACCTCTTATTTATTCCATTAAATAAAGGGAGACATATATTCTGTCCAAAAAAAATGGGGTGCCAGGACATTTGCACCTCACAGCGTTCCAGAGCAAGCTCACCATCATCTCCAGCTTCTCAAGACACGGCAAGGCATTGGTGCCTGCTTTGAGGGCCTCACCTATCAATGCCTCACTTTCCTCTGAAGGGGCCACCCTGAGTCCCGGGAAGGCCAGACCTACTCCATGGACCAGGGACGCTGAGTTGTGCATAGGTGGAATCTTGCCCCCTGCACCAGAAGCCTCTGCTTGACCCTGGCCTCCATGCACCCTGCTCCTGAAGCTTTGTCTTGAGCTCTATTGCAGATAGATTCTGCCTTCCAATTTGCAAGCCTGCTCAATTCACTCTCTCATTCCCCAGATCATTCTCTCATTCCCATAGACCATTCAGTGGGGAGTCAGCCAGTAAGGGGGCGTGGTTTGGGGGAGATTTACCACTTTCATGGGAGGACTCTCCCTGACTCTGCCCGTTGTGTGGTACACACACACACACACACACGTACTAGAACTTGAACTCAAGGCCTGTGTCATCTTTTAGCTTTTTCTCTCAAGGCTGGCACTCCTCAACTTGACTCCTGGCTCCACTCACAGATTTTTTTTTTCTGGGTAATTGGAGGTAGGAGTCTCACAGACTTTCTTGCCTGGGCTGGCTTGGAACCATGATCCTCAGATCTCAGTTTCTTGAGTAGCTAGGATGACAGGCTCAAGCAGTTACGCGCAGCTCCTCCCTGCCTCTTAAAGGTCTGGCAGCTCTCCCTGGGTAAGCATCATGGCTAAGGGACGGGAAAGGGTACATGAGTGGGGTGAAGTCTTCTGTGCAGGTCTCAGCCACCCACTGACTGACTCACCTACGGTGGTCCCCTCCCCTAGGCCTTGTCAATAAGATCAGGGTCTTACCTAGCATGTAGCTTAGGTTCCTTTAAACTCCAGAATGTTCCTCAAATAAGACATGATGTATATATAAAAAAAAATAGAATTCGTTTTCTAGCCAAGTGCAGGTGGCTCCCGCCTGTCATCCTAGCTACTCAGGAGGCTGAGATCTGAGGACTGCAGTTTAAAGCCAGCCTGGGTAGGGAAGTCCATGAGACTTATCTTTAACTTTTCAGAGACAATGCCCAGGACCAGAGTTCAAGCACCAAGGACCAACAACAAAATCATTTTCTGCCTTTGGTGAGAAAGTTTCATATGTGCCAAGAAAAGTTAGCAAGATTCCAACTCAAAAACAAAATATAAACAAAAGTGTTAGGGCATAGCTTGAATGGCAAAATCCTTATAAGATGTTGAGCTCAATTCCCAGGACTATGAACTAAAAAAATGAGTAAGTAAAAGAATAAATAGGGGCTGGCAGTTTGGCCTAGTGATAGAATGCTTGCCTCGCATGCACAAAGACCTGGGTTCAATTCCTCAGTACCACATACACACAAAAAAAGGCCAGGAGTGGTACTGTAGCTCAAGTGGTAAAGCTCTAGCCTTGAGAAAGCCCAGGGACAATGTTCAGGCCCTGAGTTCAAGCCCCCAGGACTGGCAAGAAGAAAAGAATAAATAAATCAGGCAACTTTTTAGTTTTTGAAATGCACACACACACACACACACACACACACATATAATCACACAAAATTTATACATGAGGGCATATGGCAACATTTTTCATAGGATCTAAAAACAGACTCAACTAAATACCCATCAGGAGATTAACTGACAAAATGTGTTTTATCTAGACAATGTAAATTTCTCTGGCAGTACAAAATCATAAACTAATGACCTTATGCTGCATTATGGATCATCCTTGAAAATAGTATGCTGAGTAAAAGAAGACAGACAGGTACACACACACACACAGAGGCAAAGTCAAATGCCAAATATCATGATTCCATTTAATTGAATGTCCAGTATAGGTTAAGACCATACAAATGGAAAGTAGATTACTGTAAGAAGTTTTTTCTTGCCAGATACTACAAGCTCATGCCTGAAACCCTAGCTACTTGGAAAGCTGAGAATAGGGGGATCAAGGTTTCAGGCCAGTGTTAATGTAACCACACAGCTGGGCACAGCGGGCACACCTGTCACCTTAAGCCACATAGGAGCCTGAGATCAAGAAAATGGCAGTTCCAGGGAAGCCTGGGCAGAAAAATCTCCTAGACTCTATTTCAATGGGAAAAAGCTGGGTGTTATGGCACACAACTTTTATTCCAGCTAAGCTGGAAGGCTTAAAAATAGTAGATCACAGCTGGGCCTGGTGGCTTACACCTGTAATCCTAGCTACTCAGGAAGCTGAGATCTGAGGATCGTGGTTCAAAGCTAGCCTGGGCACTAAAATGTCTGTGAGACTCTTATCTGCAATAAATCACCAGAAAACTGGAAGTGGCACTGTGGCTCAAGGGGTAAAGCAGTAGCCTTGAGCTGAAGAGCTCAGGGACAACACTAGGCCCACAGTTCAAATCCCACGACTGACCAAAAAAACTAATAGTAGATCATGAGAGCAGGCACATGCCCTGGCAGGAAGCAAGATCCCTTCTCAAAGATAACCAGTATAAAAGTGGGCTAAATAGGCTGGGAGTTTGGCCTAGTGGTAGAGTGCTTCACACATGAAGACCCGGATTCAATTCCTCGGTACCATATACACAGAAAAAAGCCAGGAGTGGTGCTGTGACTCAAGTGGTAGAGCTCTAGCCTTGAGAAAACCCAAGGACAGTGCTCAGGCCCTGAGCCCAAGCCCAGGATTGGCAAAAAGGAGGGGCTAAATAACTGGGCACAGTGGCTTACATCTCGTAATTCAGATTACTTAGAAGGCAAACATCTGAGAATTCTTATTCAAAGCCAGCGCAGGCAGGAAAGTCCATGAAAACACTTATCTTCAATTAACAAGCAAAAAGCCAGAAGTGAAGCTGTGGCTCAAGAGTAGAACAGGAGACTGAATTGAAAAGGCTAAGGGATAGGACCCAAGCCCTAAATTTAAGCCCCAGTACCACCATACATACACACACACACACACACACACACACACACACACACACACACACACACACACACACACAGAAATAAGCTAGAGGAGAGGGCTCAGTGGTAGAGCACCTGCTCCCCTTTTGCCTGATTGTATGTTCTGGTTATCGCACACTGGCTGATGGCCATTGGGTTTTTGTCTTGTTTTGAGCAGTGCTGATGGGACCGCACCCACACAAGCTTGTGCTTGAATCTGTATCTTTAGTTCTCAACTACACACCCGGGAGTATGATGGTGGAGCTATGACATAACTTTATGTGTAACTTGATGAGACACTGCCATGCCATTTCCCAAAGTAGCTGTCCTTGGCATGTTATCCTCGGCAACAGGCAAGTGTTCCATCTTCGTGTGTATGCCGACCTCCATGCCAAAATGTTTCATTTTCTGGTGGAAATTTTATCATAATGTATGATAGGGACAAAGTGGCTTTCTTAGGGGGCTTTGATTTGCATTTTCTTCAGGGCTCATGGTGGAAGCCATGTTTTCACATGCTTAGTGGCCCCTTGTGGAGTTAGAGGCGTGTCCATTCTCCAGCTTGGCCCATGCCAGCAGCGGGACATGTCTCTACTGCTGAATTACAACCATCCTTTGCATACTAGATCTTTATCAGATGCAGGATTTACAAATATTGCAGCTCAGTCTTCAAGGAGAAATACTTTCTTGACAGTGATCTTTGTCATACTATTTTTTTTTTTTTTGCCAGTCCTGGGAACTGAACTCAGGGCCTGAGCACTGTCCTCGGGCTTTCTCAAAGCTAGAGCCCTACCACTTGAGCCACAGCACCACTTCTGGCTTTTTTCTATATACGTGGTACCTAAGAATCGAATCTGGGTCTTCATGTATGCTAGGCAAGCACTCTACCACTAGGCTAAACTCCCAGCCCTATTTAATTTTGACAAAGTCCAACTTACCTTTTTTTTGGTTGTATGGGTGTTTTGTTTTTTAAGTTGTCTACTTAGAAATGCAAAGGAGTTGCTATTCAACAAAGCAATTTATGAATGCAATGCACCTTGATCAGTGTTACCGCTTTCAACACGCTCCCCACTCCTCCCAACCCACCTCTTCCCTTACATTTTTTTAACTTTGTAGGATATACATTGAATTTTTTTTTGCTTTATTTTTTTATTGTAATTAGTAAAAGGGTTACATGATATCTGCCAGATAGAAGGTGCATTAATTCACATACATTGATACCCTTTCACATGTCTTGGTATACATTGAATTTTGACTGAGTTGCTCCCTCCTCTCTTCTCTTCATCTGGCTCCCTGTCCTTGACCCTCACCTCACTCCTTTCAAGTACCCTAATGTTTGTCTTGTTGACCTTTGATTCAGACTTTCAAAGAAATTACACTGTTGAGTTCGCCCCTGAATCTATCTGAATCCTCTCAACAAATTTAAATTTTTTCTCTTTTTTTATTGTGATTAATAGAAGGGTTATATTATATATTTACTTAAAATTTATAAGTTAATTCTACCTTCCATTTTTGTTTTGTTTTGCCAGTTCTAAGGCTTGAACTCAGCCGACACCCTTGTCCATGGCTAATGCTCTACCACTTGAGATATGCCTCCAGTCCAGCATTTTGATGATTAATTGGAGATACAATCTCCAATCTGCTTGGGCTGGCTTCAAATCTCAGTCCTCCAAGTCTTATTCTCCTGAGTAGCTAGGATTATAAGTATGAGCCTCTAGCTCCAGACTTATATGTGCTTCTGATGTCATATCTCAGAAACCATTGCCAAATCCAAAGATTTGCACCTATATGTCTTCTAAGGGTCTCATACTGCCATGTGCAACTGCGTGTGTGTGTGTGTGTGTGTTTATGTTCTATAAAGATTATATGCCTTCACAAATGTATCTGTAATCTGTTGTATTTTTTGTGCTTAGTATAAAATTCACATTCATTTATTTGCACATGAATATACAATTGCATCAGCAGTATTTGTTCCAAAAAAAAAAAAAACTTTCATTATCAGTGAATGGTCCTAGTGTAACCGCCTACAGATATGTGGTCTATTTCTGGACTCAGTTCTATTCTGTTTTGTCTATAGGCCGATTCTATGCCAGCACTAGATAGCTTCGGTTGTTGTAGCTATACAAAGTAAAGCATAAGTAGGTTTTAAAGCTGGGAAGCATAAATCTCCATCCTCACACTTTCAAAACTGTTTTGCATGCTGGGCACCGATGACTCACGTCTGCAATCCTAGCTACTCAGAAGGCTGAAATCTGAGGATCACAGTTCAAAGCCAGCCCAGGCAGTAAAGTCCGTGAGACTCTTATCTCCAATTAACCTCTAGAAAACAGGAGGTGACACTGTGGCTCCAAGGATAGGGTGGTAGCCTTGAGCTGAAGAGCTCAGGGACAACACCCAGGCCCAGAGTTCAAGTCCCACAACTGACAGAAAAAAAAGTTATCTCCAATAAAAGCTATTCAGAAAAAGCCAGAAGTGGTGCTGGTGCTGTGGTTCAAGTAGTAGTGTGCTAGCCTTAAGCACAAAGAGACTCAGAGACAGCACCGAGACCCTGAATTCAAACCCCAAGACTGGCAAAAAGAAAAAAAAAGCTTATACCTTCCATTCATTTGAAATTTTGTTCCCTGCCCCTTTCTCCCCTATCTCTTTCTGGCCTATAAAGAACACAACTAGAAGCCAGTGGCTCATGCCTGCAATGCTCCCTACCTGGGAAGCTGAGAATGAGAGGATTATGGATTCAAGGCCAGCACGAGCAGAAAAGTCCATGAGACCCCATTTCAGTGGCATGCAGCTGTCACCCAGCAATGACAGGAAGCCTAAAATAGGCAGATCACGGTCCAGGGGCTTGTCTAAGCAGGAAACAAGATCCCATTCAAACAAACAAATAAACACAAAAACAAAAAGAGAGGGGCCGGGAGTTTGGCCTAGTGGTAGAGTGCTTGCCTAGCATGCATGAAGACCCGGGTTCAATTCCTAGGTACCACATACATAGAAAAAAAAGCCAGAAGCGATGCTGAGGCTCAAATGGTAGAGCTCTAGCCTTCAGAAAGTCCAAGGACAGTGCTCAGGCCCTGAGCTCAAGCCCAGGACTGGCAAAAAAAAAAAAAAAGAGGAGCAAGGCAAGAGGCATGGCTCACTGGTAGAGTACGTGCCTAGCAGGTCAAGGCTCTGCATTGAAACCTTAGGACTATGAGAAACAAAAGTAAATACAACAACACTATCATAAAATGTTTGTTTATATTCTCACTTCTCTGATTCAGTTGTACTGTTGTCTCTTAAAGTAGAAAACACTCCTCTCCCTCCCCTTCTTTCCCTCCCCCTCTCTCTGTCTGTCTCTCCCACATCCCCCCATCTCCCCTCCATCCCCCCCATCCCCCTATCTCTCCTCCATCCCATGGGCTTGTATGGCATTCTCTGTAAAGCTCAGAATCCACATTCATATAACCATGCTAAAGGCACCTATGTTCCCTTTCTGCCAATGTCTTGCTTCCTGAGCAAACCCTCTGATGGCTCTAAAAAAGACTGAAGTCCTCTGAGTCTCATATTCCTCATAAAGAACAAATTTAGGCCTTTGGCCAAATCTTTCCACTGTGGGTGAGGGGCTGTAAGAAATTTAACTCTTTCTAGACAATGCAAATAGCACCCAGCAATTACAAAATAAAAGCAAGAAGAAAACTAAATGGAGCACATGTAAGACTGAGAGGTGATTTTTTTTTTCATTTCTGGAAAGGAAAACTGTTTGTCTTGTTGAATTTATGATCAAGCTGCAATAAAGTAGGGTACCTGGTATACTGCTGTTTGTGCTACATCTCCAGTGCTTTTTTGCTTTTATTTTTTAGTTGATTATTTTTTAGATATCATCTCCCCCTCCCTTTCTTCTCCCCAACCTTGCAGGCTGGCCTCAGACTTCAATCCTCCTATCTATGGCCTCCTGAGTGGCAGGGATTACTGAGTCACACTACCATACCCATCTTCTTTGCCGAGATTAGTATCTTACTAACTTTGTTTTGCCCAGGTTGATCTCAAACTTCCAACCTCCTAATCTCTGCCTTTCAAGTAGCTATGATTACAGTAGAAGCCCTCACACCCAACCCAAGATCTTTCTGTTTCCAATCAGTACACTTTAGTGCAAAAGTAGCAAGAACAATCTGGTACTAGAGGGGCTTTCTAGTTATTTTACAGTTATCTTGAGGGCTATAGATTGGGTTCTAAGGGCCTGCTCTGCTTTAACTAGCTTTCTTAGAGCATACCCAAAGGTCCTCATAAAAGAGAAAGTCTCAGATGGAAATAACCATAGCTGAGAAACTTTGGAGAGACTGGATGTGTTTCATTGTAAACAGAAAGCATTATAGATACCAGGACCCTCTAAATCTTGTGCTTTGCATGGGGTAAAATGCAGCCTAGCTTTAATTTATAAATGCATTCTTCAAATACCAAGCCATGTTCAAATAGACAGAGTCTACCATGAGATGGGGAATTTAATATTATTACTTAATTCCCCAAAGGGAAGTAAAATGGGCAACACTGTGTGGCTGCAACCCCAGTTGTGAGGTTACGGCTGATTTAGAGGGAAAGGGGTATATTTTTAGCACGTGTTTCAGAGGATATCCAGTAATATGGCTGCCATTGGGGTCAGCTCTGATGACAAATAGCGCTGGCTACAAGGAGGAGCAGGTGGTGTGGTGCTAAACACGGTACGGGTGGGTCTCATTATTAAAATATTCTAGACTTGAAAGGTCAAGAGATGGAATCACCAAATACTGTGGCATAGTAGCCATGGAAGCCCAAGGCTGTGCTCTTCTAATCCACTTCAACGTTTCTGCCTGATTTTGTTTTTTAAGATTCTCTTTCTTCTTCCCAGCTTTGATCAACCACAATGCCTCTTTGAAGCAAGGGGGGAGGAGATGCTCCTGAGAGGGGATCCCTCTGTCCTTTGTCCCTCTTCTTCCTCGGCTTCAGTCTGGGCTTCATCCATGAAATCTTTCCTTGGGAGTTTGTCTTTCTTCATCTTTTGTAAGATCAGACTCCCAGAGAAGAGGTCAGAGGAGTGTGGCCCAGTGACCCAACAGTCTGCTTGGAAATGACCTTCAACCGGGCAATGTCAATCACCACAGACTTCCAAACAGCCAGTGATTCCTCATCTCCACAGGAGACCATCAGCCTTAAATGGACGCACATCACAAGAAAGCCTTCAGCTACACACAAGCCAAGAGCATCACAATAACCGCCACAGATTTGTTCAGACGTTACCCAGAAAAAGCACTCAAACTCTCTCCCAACTACTGACACATGGTGATAGAGACTATGAGGGTTTCATACAGGTCTAATTAGTAAATTAATAAATACAAGGATTTTTAAGGTGAGCAAGAAATGGGTGAGGTATCTTAAAGTTAATTTTTGCCCTCCAAGCCACATAGTACATCCCCCGGCTATGTGGTCCAGTAGTATAGTCATCTCTTACCCACAGCAATGTTCATTTGAAATTTGGACATTATAACCAAGAAGTTGAATTTTAAGTTGTATTTGATATCATTTCACTTACATTTCAATTATTATCCTATTATTTCTATACAATTAGTTCATGTTAATAAAAGTGGATTAAACAAAAAAGACATCAAAATTCAGATGTAAGAACTCAGCAAAACCTAAGTAGGAAGGAAGAAAATTTTAAAAAGAAAATTGTTCAAGAAAAACACAGTCATTGAAGACAAATGACAGAGGAGAAAGTCATGAAAGATTGGGGGGACATGAGCTGTTTTTTTTTTCCAGTTCTGGGGCCTGGGTACTATCCCTAAGCCTCTTTGTGCTCAAGGCTAGTGCTTTACTACTTGAGCCACAGCACCATTTCCAGCCTTTTCTGAATAGTTAATTGGAGATAAGAGACTTTCCTGCCCAGGCTGGCTTCAAACTGTGATCCTCAGATATCAGCCTCCTGAGTAGCTGGAATTGCAGGTGTGAACCACTGGTGCCCAGTTGGTAAATGTACCTTGTATTTGGGGAAAGGAGATGGGAGAGGAGAAGGTGGGATGAGAATGACAGCTGACTGTCATCAGACATGATGGAATCTAGAACACAGTGGAATAGCTTCATTTAAATGACAAAAAGGAAAATAACAAATCTCAGCCCAGCATTCTATGTTCAGTGAAAATACAGTTCCACATGTGGATAAAATCAGTGTTTAATGACACAAAAACTGAGAAAATAGGTTATAAACAGATCTAAAACATAAGACATAGACTGTTTTGTTTATACATGATTACAACCTTTGAAGTTTTGGTAAGTTGAAGTTGTCCTAGACGGAAGCCTAAATCTATAAGATGACATGAAAGGTAAGCTAAATATACAAGGCAATGCTTCTTATTTTCTTAGAAGAAGCTTAAATGTTTAAACAAAAGTAACAGAAATAACCAGGCACAGTGGTTATACCTATAATTCTCAAAGGCTGAAATCAAGAGGATTCTGTTTTGAGATCAGCTGGTAAAAAAAGTTCAAAGGATTTTTTTATTTTAATCAATAGTTGGGCACATAACCTGTCATCTCAGCCCTGTAGAAAATATAAATTGGATGATTGCTGTCTAGCCCAATAAGGGTTTGAAGGAATACCCTACTCAGTAAATTTTAAAAAAAGGAATATGGTTTAAGTAGTAGGCTATTGACCCAATAAGTACAAGGCCCAGAGCTCTAATTCCAGTGCAACAAAAAAAGTCATATTATGAGACAAATAACACAGGTAGGAGAAAAACATCAAAAATAGCACAAAGAAATGAGAGAAGTAGAGGAATTGTTACATTTAAAGCTATTAAACTATTTATGAAATGTTATGATACGTGTTAGCGATGTCACCTGAAGGTTTCATATTGCAATTATTAAAAAATAAAGCAAAGAAGCATAGCTAAAAACTAGTAAAGATCCAAGTGCTCATAGCTAAGTATGAGGATCATATTTTAAAGCCAGCCCAGGCAGGTAAATCTGTGAGACTCTTTATTTCCAACTAACCAGAAAAAAGCCAGAAGTAGGGCTGTGGCTCAAGTGGTAGAGTGCCAGCCTTGAGATCAAAGCTAAGGGATAGTGCCCAGAGCCTGAGTTCAAGTCCCTGTATAGCCACAAAAGATCATTAAATTGTTTTAATAGTAGAGGAGATATTTTTTTTTGCCAGTCCTGGGCCTGAGCACTGTCCTTGGGCTTTCTCAAGGCTAGAACTCTACCACTTGAACCACAGCATCACTTCTGGCTTTTTTTCTATGTATGTGGTACCAAGGAATCGAACCCAGGGCCTTCATGCATGCAAGGCAAGCACTCTACCACTAGGCCAAACTCCCAGCCCCAAAGAGGAAAATTTTTTAAAAAAGGAATATGAAAATAATTATTAATCTAAGAGAAGACAGGAAGAGAACAAAGAATGTATGGCAGAAGTAGAAATAGAGCAAGAAGATTCACAAACCAAACCCACCAGAAATTTCATCCAGTTGAAGAGACTACACACGACACTTTTAGAAAGGATAAAAAGGAGCAGCCACATTCACTTTTTCTTTCTTGACAGTGCTGGAGTTTCAACTGAGGGTTTTCATGTAGTTACTCTACTGCTGAGCCATGCCTCTGGCTTTCTTTTGCACTGGCTGCTTGGGAGACAAGGTTTTGCTTCCTGTCTGAGTGCTCACCTCACCCACCTGACATCATCACTGTGATGACAGGCTGCTGGAGTCTCATGGACTTTTCTATTTGGCCTGGCTTAGCTCAAGATTCTCCTGAGCTCAGCCCCTCCAAGAAACTAGAATGACAGGCATGAGCTATCAGCTCCTGGCAACAGCCAAATTCTATGTGCCCCTTACAAGATGTGCACTTTATTCTGTTCTTTGGAGGTGGAATTTATTCAAGTTTTCACTATTTTCCCTTATCTTCTACATTCCCCTTCATCTTTTTTTTCCTACTTGCTCCATGAGTTTCTGTGAGAATATTGAAACCTTCAATTAAAATCTTCTATTCTCACAAACATCAAAGTTTCTAAGCATGCTAGTTGTGGTAATGGAAGCACAGGAAAACAATGAAAGAGAGTTCTTGTGGTGTGAAAGGGGTTCCAAAATATGAGTAAGATTTTGTTGTAAGTGTTATGAAAGCCATTTTAATTAATGAGCATTAAAGAGAGGATTGCTATTGTTCTCATACACTCACTACGATAAATTTTCAGATTCTAAATAAGTAAATAAAATTTCCCATTCTCTATTCTATCAATATTTTTTCTTTTTGTAGTATGTTTTTCAAATCTTTGTTATTACACTTACATATGTTACAGGCTGGTTGGTATATCCTTTTGATTAGGTGGCATTTCTCTCATTGCACGTTTTCCTCTCTATCAATGATTATATTCATTTTTATTGAAAGATTTTACTAACACTAATTTTACATCATATTTCAAATGTCATGTTTGACAATACCCACGAAGGGAATCTCAATATGCAATCACTGGCACACAGATTTTAGAACATAATTAAAATTAAGCTGAGAGTTTCTATGTCATAGACACATATCAATCTACATAATATAACATTATGTCTATATAAATCCCATCATAGATTTTTATGCCTATGTAGTTATATTTGTATCTCCAAGACCGTGTCAATAATCTTGGGTACCTGAATATTGAGTTATCACACCTGTATTGTTTGGATCCAATATCCATATATCAAGGAGACCGTGCACCTTTTGATCCTTTGGTCTTGACTTATCTTGCTCATCATGATTTGCTCTAGTTTAATCTACTTTCCAGCAAATGCCATTATTTGATCTTGTCTGTTGGCTATGTAGAATTCCATTGTATATATGTACCACATTTTCTGTATCCATTCATCTGTAGTGGGACATCAGGGTTGTTTCCATTGCTTGGCTACTGTGAATACTGCAGTGTATTATATCCATTTTTCATGAACCCTCAATGGGGATTTTTCTGCAGAACACATTTGTCGTCTCAGTTTGCTTATTGGCTTGTGAGGTGCTGGGGTTTGAACTCAGCTTTTTGTCTGAGCCAGACTCAGACAGTGATCCTCTAGTCCTCTCACATAGCAGGGATGACACACCTAGCTTGTTTATTGAGATAGGATCTCACTGATATTTTCTTCCCCTGGCTCTCCTCAAACTAAGATTCAAACTTCCATCTCTCTAAACAAGAGATGGCTGCCTCTACCATCCCTCATTCTTTTGGGGGTATTTATTGACAGCCAACCATGAATACCAACTATGTGGTATTCACTGACCTAAGCACTGTAAGCCCAGTAGTGATGAGAACAAAATTCCTGCCCTGGTGGTGATGGTCTTAACAAGGCAGTATGTTAATGTGAACACACATGTTTCACTTAACATCAGAAACGATTATTTTCCTTAAGGGTTATGCCAGCATAAGCTCAGAAGCAGCCTGGTTTTTACTTGCCTTGCCAGAAATCAAAGAGAGGGAGGTGGGTGTGTCCTCCTCAAGAACTGAGGCTCCTCTGGTCCCCACTGTACACCCCCTTCTTCCTTTCCTTGTGCCGTGGTCCTGCCATCCTGAGCTGTCCGCCATGGCAGTTGCATCCCCAGGGAGAACTCCAGATGCCTATTGGATATACACTTGTCCAGCCAAGGTTAACTGGAGCACGAGCCACTGCCGAGAGGGGATGTGCCATTCCGAGCTGGTGCAGGAAGAAGCCAACAAAGAGAAGAGCACAGCCTAGGAAGCCACAGAGAAGGAGCACTTGGTGTGTCCCAGGAACAGCACAGCTGCTTAGCAGGGAATGTCTCACACCTGTCATCCTAGCTGCTAGGGAGGCTGAGATCTGAGGATCAAAGTTCAAAGCCAGCCTGGGCAGACAAATCCAACAAACTCTTATTTCCAAGTAACCATCAAAAGGTGAATGTAGACATATGGCTCCAGTGACAGAGTACCCAATTTGAGGGGAAAAAAAGCTCAGCACAAAATGTGGGGCTGGGAGTTTGGCCTAGTGGCAGAGTGCTTGCCTAGCATGCATGAAGACTCAGGTTTGATTCCTTGGCACCACATACATACATACATGATGCTCATGCCCCAGGACTGGAAAAAAAAAGGAAAGTGTGAGTCCTTGAGTTAAGCTTATGTGGTAAGGCTTAAGCCATGCAGAGCGGTAGCTGCATGTGTAGCTACTTGCAGCTAAAATCATCCTCTGTGACACAGCATCCCAAAGACTCCTCATGATGAAGACTATGCCTGGGAATCTTTGCAATAAGCCACCCCACTCCCAGAGCTTCCTGCCAAGAAATTCTTCCACAAACTAATGAAATGCTCCTTCTTTGGGGTTGGGTGCCCTCCGTCTGCCCTTTCCTTTTCCTCAGCTTTGTTCCTTTAGACAACTACTGGAAGATACGTGGTACACCGAAATCATGCTAGCATTACCAAAAGCATTTTATAAGGCTATATGATGTGGACTGGAGATACTGGAGAGAAACGATGCTTTGAAGTAAAGCATGTTTCCTAGAGCTGAATAACACACAAGGACCCACTTAGCCATTGTGTCATTCATCAACAGTGCATTGCTGAGTGCCAGTGGGTTTCTTTCCTTTCCATCCCTTCCCTTGATTACATTCAAAAGAACTCAAAACAAACAAGGAATGTTAATGACTAAGTATATTCATTCTTTTGTCCAGTGCCTCCAGCTCTGAAGAATCAATACAATTTATTTTCTGAATTCACCCACTTAGTTTCCCAAGGAGATGGCATGGAAGGATCATTAGGACTTGGGGAAAATATTCTTTCACTGTCAGCTGGGTGTCCTGAAGCAGCGTTGCCCAGATGGTCCTGGGAACTGGAAGCAACCATCAAGTGTCTTGGGAACAACAAGCAGTGATGACTGCATGGAACAGAGAAGCCCCATCGATTCCCCTCAAGTACAGAGAGCAAAAAAAGCATCACCTGAATGGAAAGAGGAGATGTGGGCAAATGCAGTCATAATACTCAATGTTCATCTGGGAAAATGGAGGGAAAGGGCTGGGTTGGGAGAGAGCTAGGGGAGAATAATGAAAGGGATGACGCTGACCAGATCACATGGTAGTCACAAACAGACATGGTGAATTCAAGCCCTCTTAACAACAACTAAAAGATAACAGGAAAAAAAGTTAACCCATGTGGCAGCCAAGATGGTTTTACAAATGCCACTTCCTTGCTGGAGTTGCCTCACACATAGAACTGTATCTGTCTTTCCCGGACTCACCAGATAATCTTGTTTTGTGAGTGCCAACAGTTCCATTGCCATTTTTCTATGTAAAGATTATTTACAAGTAAACTTTTCCACTCATCATGGATGAGTCCAGACCAGATATGATCATAAACACTCCAAATGGAACTTGAATCAAGTTGCTCTGCCGCCTGGGTTGATGATGACTGGTGAGAGAGGCCATGTTGTGTGCACACTGGGGACAGGCTCTATAAGCACCAAAGTGACCAGATCTGAGTGTCACACACTTCTGGGGGGCCGGGAAGAGCAGAATTCCCAGTCACTCCGATCTGCACTTTGTTGATTTCTTTTACTGCATACATACCCATCCACAGGTTGAAGGGTAAAACTTTAAATACTGAACTCTTACCTGTTCTCTCAATTTACCTCCCCAGCCAGAGTTAATCATGAAAATAACTTTCTTCCAAATATGAATCATAAAGCTCCTCACATCTCCCATGTCAACCATATAGTTCTGCTGACATTTTTTTCCTAGAGCATTTATAATTTTTTGACACTTTCCTTGGCTTATAATCAAAAAGTAAAGTTCAAAAAAAGGGTAAAACACAATATGAGACAGAGACCAACAAACTCAATGAAAGCTAGTCTCCAGAATATTCTACCTTTCTAGGCAGGAGAAAAGCAAGCAAAAAAATTGCTCATCTCCGCAAAATTATGTACCTTTTTCTCCTGTATGGGACTGAGAAGCTTCTTAATTGTGGCCTCTCAATACTGTATACTGGAGACAGTTAAAATAGTATAAATCAGTCAGGTGCCAGTGGCTCACACCTGTAATCCTAGCTACTCAGGAGGCTGAGTTCTGAGGATGGCAGTTCGAAGCCAGCTGGGAAACAGAAGTCCCTTGAGACTCTTATTTCTAATTACCCACTCAAAGATCAGAAGTGGTACTGTGGCTCCAGTGATAGAGCACTAGCCTTAAACACAAGAGGCTCCCGGAGAACACCCAGGCCGTGAGTTCATGCCCCACAACCTTCAAAAACAATTAGAAATCGAGCTAGAAGCTGGTGGTTCATGCCTGTCATCCTGAATCCTCGCTACTCAGGAGGCTGAGCTCTGAGGATGTTTGGGAGCCAACCTAGGCAGGAACATTCTTGAGATGCTTTTTCTCCAGCTAAAACCAGCAAAAAAAAGTCAGGTATGGTTCATGTGGTAGAACACCAACCTCAAGTGCAAAAGCCAACTAAGAACACAAGGCCCTGAGTTCAAGCCTAGTACCAGTACACACACACATACACACACACACCATAATTAAAAATTGAGTTCTATAAAGAATAGTGCTGGTTAGAAAAGAAAAATATTGTGAATATACTTAATGCAACTGAATTGTATATTTTAAATGGGTTACAGTGGAATTTTATGTCTGTTTTACCACAACAAAAAAAAGTTTTAATTAGAAAAAAATCACAGCATGTTTAAAAAAAAGTTGCATAATAGTCAAAAAATTTAAACTAACTTTCTATCATGGATTGTGAGTAAACCAAGCACTTTCAGAGTTGACAAGATGAAACTTACGAGAACCACACTTAACTCTGTTTCTCAGAGGCCCGCGGGCTGAGGACACTCGTGCTTTCGCTTTCTCAACCAGAAAAAGAGTCTATCTGATGATTGACACAACCAGGGATCCCAAGTTTCAAATGTGGTTTCACTCCGTTTCTGAACTCTGCTTGTTCGCTGGCCTCACTGTGGGTACTTCTCGCCACAGTTAGTTGCCTATCTAAATCCATGACATTATTTTATATTGAGAAATACAATTTTTCCAGGTGTCAGTGACTCACACTTATAATCTTAGCTTCTCAAGAAACTGAAATCTGAGGACTGAGGTTCAAGGACAGCCTGGATAGGAAAGTCGATGAGACTCTTTTCTCCAGTGAACTAGCAAAAGAAAACTGGAAATATAAGTATGGCATAAAGGTAGGCTTTAAGAAACAAAGAACAACAACAACAAAAAAGTTCAAGCCTCAGTACTGAGAAACAAAAAAAGAAAAAGAAAAGAAATACAATTTTAGTCTATGTGAGATCATCATACTTGCATAGTTTGAAATGCCTTTTCTATGAGCACATTGTGCCAGTCATATAGGGTAACATAGAGAAACTATCAAGACGTGTACAGCCAGCCGCGCCCGGTTCAGCTCCCCTCTTCCTTGACCCAGCGTGTGGATTGGACCCATAGCCGGGGAATGACGGTGGAGCGTGTGGGCACTGCCCTGTCCTCACTGAGATGCAAATGTCCAGCCACCAGATGGCCACCACCAAGTGGCTCCCAGCCTCTTCGTCTTCTCTCCCGCTGCCTTCGGTAATCTGGAGAATCTGGTCTTTGGCAAAGAATTCCAAGCAAAGATCTTCCCAAGATTCTCCTCAGCCTCCTGTTGGTGCTTTTGGCATCCGGCCTCACTCACCAAGTCTGTGCATCTTCTCCATGGCTGGTCTCTACTGCATCACCAAGATCTCCTCTGCTCTATACCAGGCAACAGCTCCAATCCTGCACCAGCCAAGGTGACAGGCCAGGGTGAAAAGAGAAGCTAACCCTGAGGGTTCAATAAACTTGACTGTCTTTGTTAGGTAAGCACTCTACCACTAGGCCAAACTCCTGGCTTGATTGTCTTTGTTTAAAAACAAACTGTAGCAAGAGATTCCGAGAACTAAGGCGATGATCCTGTTCATTGCATTCCAGGGACATGCCGCTGGGGAAATGTGTCTCTCATGTGCCTCAGAAATGCCTGACTACAACCAGAGAGGAAAAGAAACCATTGGACTTCCTGCCCGGCATGGCCTTAGTTTACAACCGGCCAGTACGTGATGAAAGTCTGCCCTTCTTTCCACATAAGTTGTTTTTCCAACTAAGAATTATTGCCCTGGCCCAGATGTGCTGGCAGCTGGGGCAGGGAGGACCCTTCACAGGTGATGCAGCCCCCAGCCCATAAACTTTACACAACTTGTGTACTGCTGCTCCCCATCCAATGCTGGACCTCTCACATGCTCTCCCACACTCGGCCACTACCAAGCAGCAGTGCTTTCCTGACACACTTGAAAGGGAATGGAGGTGATATCAACCCAAACTTAGGGGAGCCTTGGACTTCAGAAGCAAGAGCAAGATGAATTACTTATTTTTCTCCTCCCCACAGAAACACAGCCTGCTTTGACCAGAAATAGCTCCAGAGGGGAAGTGGCCCGGGGCATCTGGCTCCCAGCAGAAATCAGTTGTGATCTCTGAGCGAGGGTGGGGAGTTGCCTTCAACTTTTAGCTTCTCATTGTGCTGTTCTGGAAGGTGAAAGCTTTCTTTTCTCCTGGCTGTTTCAATGCACAGCCATTTCTCTTATGAGAGTTGTCACAGTGCCCCCCCCCATTACATTTCTCCGGGAAGTGGTGTGATAATCCAGGCAGGGGATGTTATGGGGCTAAGCGCACATCCAGGCATCCCTAGGGCCATTCGACCCAGTTCACATATCAGAGCCTTCCTGTGAAAAGCAAAGCCTGCCTCCTGTCTTGGAAGTCAGAAGGGAGGACAGGGATAGGAGGCCTCTGTGTGGCATTCTCAGCCCTCACCAATCTCTCTGTGCCTGTCTCTGTCTCTCTCTCTCTTTCTCACTCGCACTATCACTCTCTTCCGTTTTCTTCCCTCCCCTTCTTTCTTTCTTTTCTCATGGTAGTACTGTATTCTGAACTCATGTTCTCATGTTTCCTGGGCAGGCAGCCTACCATCTGAGCCACCACCCATATCTATTTCGTTATACTCATTATTTTTATTTTTATTTTTTTGTCAGTCATGAGGCTTGAACTCTGGGCCTAGGCTCTGTCTGAGCTCTTCAGCTCAAGACTACCACCCTACCTCTTGACCCACAGCCCCACTTTCCATTTTCTAGGGATTAGAGATAAGAGTCTCAAGTTCTTTAGTGCTTTGAACTTCGAGCCTCAGCTCTCAACCTCCTGAATAGCTAAGATTACATGTGTGAGCCACTGCACCCTGCTTTCCATTATTTTTATTTTTTATAGAGTCTCTCACTTTTGACTGGGGCCAGTCTCAGAATGTGATCCTGCCTTCTGCCTCCCACAGAGCTGGGATTATAGATTGTAGACCACACCCAGCTTGTTCTTTGAATCTTGTTAGAATCTTGCAAACATTTTCGCCCAGACTTGACTGGAACTGTAGTCCTCCTATCTCTGCCTCCTAAGCAGCTGAGGTTACAGGCATGAGCCACCATACCACGCTTTCTCATTTCAACTTTGGGTAAAACCTGGAAGATCAGCAGTATTCTACTCTACTTTTTCAGTTGTTTTCTGGTAAAGTGCAATGACCATGCTCTTGAGAGGATTCCATGGTTGCTCCTCCCTCACCTCCCTGTGAGGTCCAGAGGGTCCCAGAAGCTTCCGTCACAGAAGTGTGAGAGGGTAAAGGTGAGGTTCGCTGGAGGATATTTTCAGTGAAACATCCACATGTTAACAGTGGAGATAACCATAGAACTTGCATCACGTTGCACAAGGAGGTAATCATACGAACCTGGCAGGCCACATGAAAACCGGAATTGGCCAGCGAACAGGAAAAGCATCAGCGTTTGCTTCCAAAGCCGGGAATCACTTTAACTTCCCTGTGCCCTGAAACCACACAACACATACATGGAGCGAGGTAGGGCTTCGGGCATTCCATGAGCCATCATTCTCCACTTAGACGCAATGGCTGTTCAAAAGTAACTTCTCTATTCCCAATTCTTGATATTTGTGGGTGTAATTGGAAACATTATGTATTAACTGCTCACAAGTGTCCTTTTATTTGGGGGGCTGGGAGTTGTACCGGGACTTGAGCTTAGGGTCCTGTGCTCACTAGGTACACTGAGTGCCCTTTTTTCAATACAAAGAATTTCAAGATGGCAGCTAGCAGAAGGTTTCTCTGGTAGCCCTCTTACAAGGTCTTACATTCAATTCTTTGCACTGCAGAACAAAAATGAAAAGTTAAAAATATATATATTTCAAGATGGTAACAGTGAACTTTAGACCAAGATTAATAGGACCTTTTCAACAAATAGAAAGACCTTAAAATTCACTCAGTAAAAGCCAGGTTGGGGAGAGACAATGAGAATTAGAATAGCACAAGGTTTAATTCTGAAATTCTGTAATGGTCTCCCAGCTATCTTGACCTATAAGGAGAACATTTTGATTTCCTATTTTTATTTGGCTAAATTTAAATTCTGTCTTGGAATAAAATGTAATTGAGAAGGTGAACCATTCAGAAAAACCATAAATAGAGATGACTATTGGCAAGTTGTACATAGACTTTTTTTTTTTTGGCCAGTCCTGGGCTTGAGTCCAGAGCCTGAGCACTGTCCTTGGGTTTTCTCAAGGTTACAGCTCTACCACTTGAACCACAGTACCACTTCTGGCTTTTTTTTTCTATGTATGTGGTACTGTGGAATCAAACCTGGGTCTTCGTGCATGCTAGGCAAGCACTCTACCACCAGGCCAAACTTCCAGCCCTGTACATAGACATTTTTATCAAAGAAATCTTCCTGAACAGAGGCCAAAATTACCTGAGAAAATATTTGGATTGGATTATTTGCATTTCAATATTTTAAGAAACAGAATTGGGAGCTGGGAGTTTGGCCTAGTGGTAGAGTGCTTGCCTAGCATTCATGAAGACCCAGGTTTGTTTCCTTGGTACCACATACATAGAAAAAAAAAAAAGCTGGAAGTGGTGCTGAGGCTCAAGTGGTAGAGTTCTAGCCTTGAGAAGGTCCAAGGACAGTGCTCAGGTCCTGAACTCAAGCCCAGGACTGGCAAAAAAAAAAAAAAGAAAAAAGAAAAAAAGAATTGGGAATAAGCTTTATTTTGTAGAATTATTCTTAATTCCAGAAGTTCTACCACAACTATAGAGGATTTTCTTAATTAAATATACTATAGTCAACAGAGAAGAGTCAGCTGAAGTATCAACAATTTCATATTGATGAGGTTCAGATTTGGGGGAAGAAAAAAAAGAATAAAAGAAAAAGTATACCAATCCTTGAGCTTGAACTCGGGGTCTAGGTCCTGTCCCTACCTCTCGAACCACTTGCAGCTTTTTTAATAGTTAAGAATCTCATGGACTTCCTTCTTTCCTGAGTTAGCATCAAACCACGATCCTCAAATTCGGCCTCCTACATAACTAGGATTATAGACATGAGCCACTGCAATTTGCAAAAGGTAAACCTGTGAAAAACAGGAACTGAGGAAAAAGGCCAGGCCAGGACACTATACTGAAGTACACAATTCTCTTAGAAATTCTACTTGCTTGTTTTAACAAAAAGGGCTTTTGCTTCCGTGTATCCTAATACACTGATAAAGTTCCAAAGAACTTTATTTTTTTTATTGTAATTAATAAAAGGGTTACATGATATTTGCCAGATAGAAGGTGTATTAATTCACATACATTGATACCCTTTCACATGTCTTGGTACCCGTTTCCCTCCCCCCCCACACCCCCCACCCGTCTTGGTTTTCCCCCCTTCCCTATTAAATTTCAAATATCCAAATACAAATAAGTTCAATATATCAGATAACAAAGTGAGATACTATACCAATATGAGATAACCAAGGGACAGCAAAGGAGATGAGAGACAACATAGTACATTAAGGACAACAATCATTCATTATATGGCTTTTGTTTCAATATCCTGGAGGTCCTTTCAATTAGCTTCATACTATATGGCCTTATGTATCAAGATTTTGCTCTATTGCAAATCTCTGCTAGTAGAGCCCAAGGTTTCTACTGATTATGACAAATGAGGGAAACCATTGAGCCTAAGTTCCTTTGAGTCTGGCTTACTTCACTTAATATGATTTTTTCTAAGTCTTTCCATTTCCTAACAAATGGGGCGATGTCATTCTTTCTGACAGCAGCATAGAATTCCATTGTGTACAAATACCACAACTTGTTGATCCACTCATCAACTGAGGGACATCTAGGTTGGTTCCATATTTTTGCTATGGTGAATAGTGCTGCAATGAACATTGTTGTGCTAGTGGGTTTAGTATGTCCTTGTTTCTGGATGGTTGGGTAAAGAACTTTATCTTTCAGAGTAACTTCAGGATCACTTTAGAAGTTCAACAATACAAAGAAGGAAGAGGGGGAGGAGGAGCAGGAGGAGGAGGAGCAGGAGGAGGAAAAAAAAAGGGAGGGAAGAAGGAAAGGAGGGAGGGAGGGATCGAGAAAGGAAGGAAGGAACAAATGAAGAAAGACAGGCAGGCCGGCAGGCCACAATCAGCAAATCTTAGAAAATTATCATTTAATCATTTCTTGTCCCCTTTCCACGTATCTTGATTTGGTGTTTTTCTTTTCCCATTCCTATAAATATTATGTTGCATGATCAGAGGCACAGAGGCATTGTGCCTTTATGGTCCTCTCAGGAGTATTCTCCCTTGGTCTCACTGGGTGTGAAAGCTTAGAGTCCTGTATAGTGCCTCGATTTGAATGGCATGGTACATGTGCTGACAGGTGATATAATAGCCAACACAAGGCCCCCAACTTACAAAGACTCAGTAGTACACAAGCTATGCGTGCCCAGGGAAAACCATGATTCTGAGTGTTGATCACATGTCTCTGGGGCTGGCTGCCTTCAGTCCCATCCTCTCTGAGCTGTGGGCAGCTGCAGTTACCAAGGCTTCCCCTGCCAGCCCCTCCTTGGAAGGGTGATGGGGGAGCATGGCCGAGCTGGCTGCTGAGCACAATGTTGCTAAGCTCAGTGCGCATGCTCACTACCGATGGTGTAGCTGTGTCTTTTCTTCTTCCTTTCCCTGCCACCCCTCACTGTTGAGTATTGAAGCCAGGGTCTTGCGCATTCCAGGCAAGTACTGCACCCCCTGAGTCATGCCCCCATACTCCTATAGTGAATTTTTTACATATTCTATTTTCAACTTGCCTTGGGTGAATTAGAACATTTTTGGTGGTACTGGGAATTGACCTCAGGGCCTCACACTTGCAAAGAAGGCGTTCTCCTACTTGAGCCACTCCTCCAGCTCTTTTTGGCTTGGTTTGAATTGGTTTTGAGATCATGCCTTCCTTCACATTTGGGCTGGCCTGCATTCATCCTATTTTCGCTTCCCTGAGTGGCTGAGATGACAGGCACACACCACTAAACCCAGCCATTGGTGGAGGAGGGAGACCACGTTGGCCAGAAACTGTGATGCTCCAGTCTCTGCCTTGTGATTCGATAGGATGTAGGCTTGAGTCACTGCACCCATTGACATGACCCTTCATTTAGACAACAAGCAGCGGTGCTGAGTAGCTGGTGACCCCCACACCTTGCCAGCCGTCCTTCATCTTCCATAAAACAAGCTTATGGAAGGAAGGAATGCCAATAGCAATGAGTTCATCAGTCAGTCCACTGTACGTCCACCAGCCACACTGGTGACAATGGCTCAGGCCTCATCTGACTCTCGCCCTACCCCACTTTAACTCATCCATTAGATGATTTCACTAAGGTGTTTCTAGGAATGAACCCAGATTTCAGATGGATCCATCGAAAGCCCGCTGCCTTGAAACCCAACTCATTCACTGTGTTGTGTTGTGAGTGGAATTTTTTTTTTGCCAGTCCTGGGCTTGAGCTCAGGGTCTGAGCACTGTCCCTGGACTTTCTCAAGGCTAGAGCTCTACCACTTGAGCCTCAGCACCACTTCTGGCTTTTTTCTAGGTATGTGGTACCAAGGAATCGAACCCGGGTCTTCATGCATGCTAGGCACGCACTTTAACCACTAGGCCAAACTCCCAGCCCAAGAATTTTTATTCTCAAACAAAGGCAAACAGTCACAGAGATAGCGGGATAAAGAAGTGTGTTCCACTGAGACCCACGAATGAGGAAAATGTGTGCCATCTGTGAACTGACGATGGTGCTTTCCTTAGGTCTTCCTCACCTCAGAGGAGATGGGATGTTCCTGTGATGCTTGTAAATCCCACTACCCAGAACCAAGATTACATGGGGCTACCGGGTTCTCAGTCAGGCTGTGTAGTGCTGGACGTTCACCCGTGTCTTCACATTTTGTCCATATGCTGTGCGGAGATGAGAACTACGGACCCGTCTAGAGAGAAGCGGCATCTTCTCTGGCATCCCTCTGGGCCTCAGCTCAGCCTTCCAGGCTTGCAGAGCTTTCTGAACAAATGCACCAGCTTTCTAATGCACAGAGCCACCAGCCTGGCAGCTCGGGAACTGCCACTCACTTCAGGACCCCTCACCCAGAGCAAGGCAGGGCTGGCTGTGAAGCTGGCAAAGAGACTTGAAAATTTCCCTTTAGCAGATACATATGAAAAGAAAAGGAGGATCTGTTGTTTCTCTTTCCTTCCTCCCCCCCCAAAAAAATTAGCTGAGCCTGAAGATGAAAACGGTTCCTCTTAAAAAAAAGAAAGAAAAGAAAAAAAAGAAAAAGGCAACAGCCTTTGCCTTTGCCGGATCCTCCAGCCATTCACACGCCCAGGCCGAATGTGGCTTGCACGTGGGAGGACGACACATCCGTGATTAATCGCCTCCCCTTTTGATGTCCCCTTCCTCAAAGCCATCCAAACAACCGTGGCTGTGGTAGACTCCCTGTCAGTCAGAGCGCCTGGTCCCCCAGCTTGGCCCCGGGCCAGGGCCCTCCTAGAGCCCCCTCCCAGCCCCCCAGCTGGTGCCCCAGCTGCTAAGGTCCTCAGCCTGCCCTGGGGTCCTGCTCTGCGCCGGAAAAGCCACCCTGCCCAAAGTTAAACCTTCTACCTTCGCCAAGAACCTCCACAGGCAATGCCCAGCAGGTCGCTTGTAGAGACATTTAGGGGTCAAGATCCAGCACAGGGGCTCCCCACTGAAACCGCAGCTACTCACAAGTGGACATTGGAAGACTACAATCTGAAGCCAGCCCAAGCAAAAAGTTAGTGAGATCCCATCTCAATTAATAGCTGGGTAAGTCGGTATGCATCTGTCACCCCAACTGTTTTAGAGGTAGAAATGGGAGGATCATGGTCCAGGATGGGCAAAAATACAAGATCTTACATGAAAATATAACTAAAGGAACAGGAGCATAGCTCAAATAGTAGAGTGCCTTTGTAATGAGTACAAGGTCCTGATTCCAATCCCAATACAGGAATGATAAACATTTTTTTCAGTGCCATCCTGGCTCCCCAAAGGATCACCTGATGCCTCGGGTTGCAGTTACACCACAGTTCATACTCTGCCTCCATCTGCGCCTGCCTCCTTTCCAGCTCACAGACACCAACCCCATGAACACTGCCCCCAAAAGCTGCCTGCACGGGCATCCATCCCATCCCAGAGTCCGTTTTCCTGGAGAACTCAGCTGAACACAGAGACCATGGACAGAGCACCTGAGACGCACCAGACACTGCGCAGGCTTAGGAACTAGATCCTTCAGGGTCTCAGAGACTGTGCTCACGGACCCAAATCACACCGCAGGAAGTCGCCCAGGCAGCATTCACAGGATCCTCACCAGCCTTCACGAGCTTATGAGAGCTACGGCACTATTCCACCCTGATGCCAGCCAGAGGTACTTTTGGCAAGCATAACTTTGAAATAAAAGGATGAGTGCTGGGTCTGAGTTTGGCCTAGTGGTAGAGTGCTTGCCTGGCATGCACAAAGACCTGGGTTCAATTCCTCAGTACCACATACATAGAAAAAGCCAGAAGTGGTGCTGTGGCTCAAGTGGCAGGCCACTAGCCTTAAGAAAGCCCCCAGACAACACTCAGGCCCTGAGTTTAAGCCCCAGGACTGGCAAAAAAAAAAAAAAATGAGTGCTATATAGCTATGAGTTGGTAGCACAGGAGAGTTTCTGTGTAGAAATAAAATAAGCTCTGTAGTTTAGTTAATAGCACTGTGTTTGTGCCTGTTTCCTGATCTGGATGATGTGTTACAATTCTGGAAGACACTCTTACCAGGGGAGATTGTGTCACAGAGACAGAGGAATTCACCATGCTGTTTTTACAAGTCTGTTTGTGTGTGTGGGGGTGGTCCTGGGGCTTGAACTCAGGGCCTGGATGCTGTCCCTGAGCTTTTATGCTGAAGGCTACCACTCTATATCACTTAAGCCAGAGCAATACTTCCATCCTTTTACTGGTTAGTTGGAGATAAGCCCCTCATGGAGTTTCCTTCCCAAGCTGGCTTTGAACCATTATCTTCAGATCTCAGTCTCTGAGCAGTTAGGAATATAGGTATAAACCATCGGTGCCAGGATTTTGTTTTGTTTTTACGTTTTGAAGGTAAAATGTTATTTCAAAATAGTATTTTTAGCTTTAAGGCAAAAAATAAAGACATAAAACATTCTGGTACCTCTTTGAAATGGAATTGAAAAGGTATTTCACAATAATTGCTAAAGAATAACATTAGTCAGCTGTCAGTAAGAAGCAGCATGAGTGCTTCTCAGGAACTTGCTGAGGCTGAAAGAGCCCTGGTCCCCTGCAAACTAAAGATGCAAGATTAGGCTCAGGCCTATGTTGTCATTGTAGCTTCAAATAAAAACCACCTGCTGGATAAGAGGTCTGCGCCTCCCTTCCCCCACACTGGAAGTAAGCCACTGTGTTATCCCTTTCCCTTCCACGATGTCTCCCAAAGTGGGACTCCAGGCAGGGGCAAGGAGGTGAGTACAGAGACACTGTGGCATGGACCTGCCAGCTTAGGGTACCAGCTGGCCCACTCCTGGGTTGAACTCACCCCCCCCCCCTACTCTTAGGATCCAACAATCCACCCCTTAAGCCAAGGGATCAGCCAGCTGGCAGAGTTACCTCCCCAAGGCTGTGGGCCAGAGGCAGCTGGACTGGATGGGCCTGGCCCCTCCTCCGGGGTGTCTCCACCTGCCAATCAGTGAAGCTCCTGAGTCTGGGATGGAGCCTGCATGGCAGATGGGAGTAGGGGAAAAGAGGACGAAGGGTCAGAAGACACTGGTGTTGGGCACAGGGCTGCCACACTGGAGAGAGGGAGCTGTGTGTGAGCAGTGGTTTCCATGCAATCGTTTCTCAGAGGGGACCCCAAAAAGCAGAAGCAAACAAAAGCAAAAAGTGGACTCAAAAGCTTCTGCCTAACGCAGGCCAGCCTGCAGAGACCAGCTGTGGATTGGGAGAAAATGCTTGTCATCCATGGACTTGTCAACCAACACACATCGGGAACTCCAGCAGCTCAGTAGCAACACGTCAACCGACTGGACTGGAAATCAAAGGACATGAACACACCAATTTTCATCAGAAAAGAAATGAATGGCCAGCAGACTTTCTTAATGTTCAACATCTCTAATACACCACCATGAGCTATCACCTAGAATGGCTAGGCTCAAAAAGACAATGATAGGGCTGGGAAGGTGGCTTAGTGGTAGAGTGGTAGAGTGCTTGCCTGGCATGCATGAAGCCCTCAGTACCACATACACAGAAAAAGCTGGAAGTAGTGCTGTGGCTCAAGTGGTAGAATGCTAGCTTTGAGCAAAAGCTCCAGGACTGCCCCCCCCCCAAGAAAAGAAAGGCAAAGATGGGTATTAGTGAGGATGTAAATCAGTGCAGTCACTGTCGATAGGACTGTAACTTAACACCATCCTTCTGGAAAGTAGTAATGAAGGTCCTGTGAGTACAGGACACAGCAATCTACTCTTACTTATGCATCCAAAGACACGCATTGGTGCATTGAATAGATATTGCAGCACTGCTTCTAATAGCCAAGCTATGCAAACAACCAAATTGCCCATCCACAGAAGAATGGATAATCTGCTGTGTATACACCATGGAATACTATTTGGCTTTTAAAAAGGAGGAGGGGCCAGGAGTGTGACCTGGTAGTAGAGTGCTTACCACAAAGCCCTAGGCTCAATTCCTCAGTACCACATACACAGTGCCCAGGCCCTGAGTTCAGGACTGGCTCAAGTGATCAGAGTGTCAACCATGAGAGAAAAGGCTAAGTGAGAGCACAAGTCCCAGTACTAAGAAGAAAAGAAAAGAGAGAGAGCTCTTATCAGATCCTCATCAACTCAACAATAACAGTGAAAACGGAATGAGATGGTTTGACTCTACAGTCCACCAGGACATACTGCTTCTCATGAGGGAGAAAGATTCCTCTTGGCTGTCTCATGGGGAATCCCAATTGGCTGACAGCAGCATTTACCCATCCGTGAGACCAGTCCTTTTAGGAAGCACACATGCATATCCACTGGGATGTCTCAAATCATGAAAGGCGATACTGGGGCTACTCTTGAGCTATGCAAAATTATCAATATAGACAGATGAGCTACAGGCAACTGATAAGAAACAGCAGTGTTTGTCCTATCCTATACCAAGATGAGGCCTGCTGGGGCCCAATGAGAAAGAAGGATTAATAATATTCAACAGTATAGGCGACAAACTCCCTAATACTATTATTATCTTGTATAGCAGAATATATCTATAGTAATTACTTCTCTCACTGTTGTGACCAAATACCTGCCAGAAGCAACCTAAAGGGTGAAAGATTTGTACCAGCTCACAGTTTCAGAGGTTTCAGTCCACCATGGCAGGGAAGCTTTGGCAGAACAGAGGAGCTCATATCATGGTGGCCAGGAAGGAGAAAGAGGGATAAGATGGAGAGTAAAGGGAGGAGAGTAGGAGATGGAGAGAGAGTCTGGGAGAAGGAGAGAGGGGAGATTGGCTTTCTCCTTTTCCCTTTAATCCACTCTGGCCCCTAGCCTATGAGATGGTGCCACCCACACTTAGGGTGGTGTTTTCCTCCCTTATTTTTTGTGGGGTTTTTTTTCGTTGTTGTTTTGGGGGGGGAGGGGGTCATGGGGCTTGAGCTCTAGGCCTGGGTGTTGTGCCTGAGCTCTTCAGCTCAAGGCTACCACCCTTGAGCCACAGTCCCACATCTCATTTTCTAGTGGTTAATTGGAGGTAAGAATCTCACAGACTTTAGTTCCCAGCTGGCTTTGAACCGGGATCCTCAGATCTTAGCCTCCTGAATAGCCTGAGCCACTGCCACACCCAGCAGAGATGTGTTTTTGTGAATCTCTTAGGTGTTCTCAATCCAGTCATAGTGACAAGAGTAGCCATCACAACATTCTGTATGACTCCACTTTCGTAAAGTTCAAAAACAACTAAGCAAAAGGTAGGTGGTAATGCTGGGTGCCAGAACTGGGTCTAGTTGTCTTTGGAATGATGCCATAAGCCATACATGTGCACTTTTTGTTTTTAACGAGCATATTTTCACTTTCATTAATGTTTACATTTTAAGTCTGTTGTATTAAGATAAAATTAGAAAGTCAGAAAAAAAAAGATTCACTAAGATGTGTTACCCAGCCAGGAGGCCCGACTTCTCAGAATGAATGAGGGATCCATGACCACGTGACCACATTGTAAGGCGTCACTGGAGGAACAATGCAGAGCCAAGGCTCAGGAGGACATCAGGTTTCAAATGGTTTTAATGAACATTTGTTCAGATTTCACTCATTAGCACTATAAAGCAAAAGGAAGGATCTGGAATACAGAAGTGCCCTGTGCAAGTACCAGCTTTTTCCAATTAGGCACACTTCGTGGGCCCAGGAGCCCGCTGCCACCTTGCCGGATGGGCGCTGGGGGCGGGCAGTGGAAGTCCTGCATACACACTCCCTGTCCCTTTCCCTCTCTCCTGGGACCCGGGCTGCATTCGACAGCTTAGAGACGCTTTCTCAACTTTTATAGCCTACACTCGATTCCCTTACTGTGTGGAAATATCTCACACTTTTCTCTGTTATTTGAAATTTCAAAATTGGTTAAACATTATGACAACAAGCCAAGCCACAGGACAAAGTACTGCTTTGTTTGGAGCTGCCTGCTTGGGGGAGGGAGGTGACAAGCCACCCCACACTGTATTCCCCCCCCTCACGAGGAGCCTTGCTTTATAAATTACACACCTTTTTCATTTCCTCCAGGTTTTTGATGAGAGGTTTGGGGATGCGGCCACCGGTGGACCCTGGACTCCACATTTATGAGCTCACGGCCCAGCTTCCTGGAGGGCCAGGGGACCCAGAGGCGCACGTGTGCACTTCATTCTCGATAAACTCCACAGCTCTTAACTTATTAAGAAAGTATCCTGGTCTGGTGATAGCTAGAATTTATTGAGGGCTTCCTGTGGGCGGTGTGACTTACTACAAACCTGGGGTGGGGGTGAGGTGGGCAGGGGTCTCATCATGGCTGCTTCCCGGCGCAGGAACCCACTCCCAGGGCTGCATGATCCACCTATTTGATTCCTGGTCACCCTGGCCCCAGAGTGCCTATCCGGAGCAGAGCCAGGATGTGAGCACATGCTGTTCCTGTCTAGAACGTCTTTGTTACACCAGCCTTGTGACAGAATAACTAGTGATGGCTGTGGACAACTCCTGATCAATGGGTAGAAGAGAGCTCCCCGAGAGACTCCCCGGTCAGAAGGCATGTGGAACAGCTTGTTGAAAATGTAGATCTGCCCATGCTCCACAGATGCAGATATCCATTTTTGCAAACTACCAAGCAGTGTGTGCATACATGAAAGTTGGAGAAGCCTTATTCTAACCCAGAGTTCCTGTTCCCTCACCAACACCAAATTCTTTGTCAGAAACAGTAACTCCCATCCCCCAACACACACACACACACACACACTGCACTGGTGGATTGTCCATTTCCTTTCACCATGAACGAGAGGTCCCACCTGCCTTCCTAATCCTCCCTCTCTTCCCCTCCATCTCTGCCAGTCTTGGGACTTAAACTCAGGGCCTGGCTGCTATTCATAAGCTTCTTTTGCTCAAGGCTTGTTTTCTACCACTTGAGCCACAGCTCTACTTCCAGCTTTTTGCTTTTGTTTTCCCCTAGTCCTTTATTGAAGGATCTCGCAGATTTTCCTACTGGGGCCGACTTCCATCTGTGCTCCTCAGATCTCAGCCTCCTGAGTAGCTAGGATTCTAGAGGTGAGCCAGCAGCACCCAGCTCTGTATTCTCCCTTCCCCCCATTTATTTCCCTCCTCCTGGGGTCCTCCGCCTTAGCCTCTTGTCACACTCTGCCTCTGACGCCTCTCAGCTGGCCTTTCGCCACTGCCCACCACCTGACTCCCAGTGCTTGCCTCGAGTGTACTAAGCTTCATCGCACCACACTCCGCTCGCCCATCCCCTGCCTGAACCCCATCCCCCTTCTCTGCAGATTTTTGCCCATATCATACCTGCCTCCCCCACTCCCTGCTTCCCACTGTAGCAAAGCATGTGACCCTCAGCAGTGGCTGACAAACTTCCTCTGGTGGCTTTCCAGTTTGGGGTAATCTGTGAGCTGCCCTGTCACTGATTTCCATCTACCTCCGAGAGCGCTGGGTCCATCTGCTTCCTGTTGCTACCCACAATGAGCAGGTCAAAGCAGGAACCCAACTCATGACACCTCCACCATATTGCTCCTAACCAAGGTTCTAAGACATAGCTGAGCCAAACTCCAAACCTGGAACACATAATTCAAGCGCCACCTTTATTTTCTAATTTGTCAATTAGACAAACCCCAAGCATTTCAACTGTCAGGGTCCTTCGTCCCCAGTCCCTCTTGAGGGATGAGGAAAAGCACACCCCAACCAGTCCAAGCCGCGAGAGGAGAGGGCCCACCGTCCTCCCGCACTCAGCCTTGCTTCTCCGGAGCACGAACAGAGACGCCACGCAGCTTCCTCAAGGCAGGAATCTCTTTCCTCTAAAACTCCCCTCCTTATATAGGGTGTGGGAGCCTATCAGCACAACAGGTGGGCAGGATCAAGAGGTCCACTTGTTTACCCCTACTACAGATCTCAGCAGAAAATTATTAGAATGGCGATACTCGGCCCCCAACATCTCCCGTTTTTATCTTAAAAAAGACAAAACTTAGGATATGTGGGGCTACCATCATATTAGATCGGCTGTGCCTGTCTTAGGTGTCTCCAAGCTCATTAGTCTTCTTACCCGTCATGGGATCACCAAGTCCTTTTTACTTGGCTAGGTTGATAGGTACTTGGCTCCTGTCTTAAGTTGATAGGCTAATAGCTGGGGCTTTCCCGTCTTTGACTACCAGCCGTCTAAGCAAATCAGACCTGAGGGGCTGCATCTATTTCCATGGGAGCAAATGCCCGTCTCATTAGCGCTTTCTGCGTTGACTTTGTAGGCAGGCAATAGACATATTACAATTATAGTGCATAAAAACAAATCCAAACTGATCAAGCCCAAAATAGTGTCAAGATAACAATCACCCAAAGTTAGAATAGTGTAACAATTGTGCACATAACAATTCCAGTCCTCACATGCTGACTAATGGCTTCTGAGATCTACAACACAGTATTCAAATCATTTTCTGTAGAAACTGCAGTGGCAAGGGCAATACTCGCAGCAAAGTCTTTTACTGATGAGCGGAAAAGCATTCTCCTCCGCCTGAACAGGCACTAGTATATACTGAGTGGCTCTGACTACAACAGAGAAAATATTCACACAAGCCATAGGGAATAGCAGGGCAATGGAAGAGTTAGAGTCTTCCAGTCCCCCCTTTTTGTTTTAAACTACTGTCCAAATATGACTCTGGTCCCTTCATTTTAAGGGGGTTATGGGCGAAGATCCATTTTCTGTAACTTCTTCAAGCTGATTCAGGGGCGTCGTCTCTGTATTTTGTCAGGGACTTTAAAAAGCTTTAGCTTGTTTTCAACTATTCTGAACCCGAGCACAGGCTTTCTAAATCACTACCACTTAATTCTTTCTCAAGTCTGCCCTTTTCACCTGTACTCCCGTATAGACTTAGATTTACCGTTCACACACACATTCGCAGTCGTTCCAGTCTGAACCCATTTGGTTCGATTCTAAAATCTCTTGAAAAATAGAAAATAGGCCTCACGCTACTGCTCTGGCCAGAGACTCCTGCGAGGTTCCTCCCTTCCTGGGACACTGCCTCGCCCTCCTCCAGGTTCCCCCCTTCCTGGGACATTGCCTTGCCCTCCGCGAGGTTCCTCCCGAAGTGACCCGCGCTTCGGAGGTGATCTGGGAATGATTAAAATCCCTTTCTCACACACACACACATTCACTGGTTTAGTCTGAGTTTTCTTTCTCTTTCTCCCTGTGTCTTTCTCTTTGTCTTTTTTCTCTTTCCCTGTGAGCAATTTCAGCCTGTATTTTTCCTTCAGGTTTCCCTGGCCTTTCTCTCCCTTTTTCTTTGCATTATCTTCCTTTCAGGTTTCTCTGGCCTTTCAGTCCCTCCTTTTTCTTTTGTGTTTTCTTTCAGGCTTCCCTGGTTTTTCAGTCTTTGAGGAGTTTTTCTTTGACTTTTGTAGGTAGTTGCCTCCCTTTCTCTTTTTTACCACCTTTTTACAAAAACCTTTTTTCTTTTTCTCTTTGTCCCTCTCTTTCTCTTTGTCTTCCTCCCTGTCTTTTTCTTTTTCCCTGTGAGCAACTTCAGCCTGCAAAATCTCTTCAGGTTTCCCTGATTGTTCAGTCTTTTTGTGCCTTTCAGGTTTTCTCTGGTTTTTCTTTTTTAAGCACTCTCATGCCCCTTTCGTGCCCCACGTTGGGTGCCAATATGTCGGGGTCCTTCGTCCCCAGTCCCTCTTGAGGAGGGATGAGGAAAAGCACACCCCAACCAGTCCAAGCCACGAGAGGAGAGGGCCCACTGTCCTCCCGCACTCAGCCTTGCTTCTCCGGAGCACGAACAGAGACGCCACGCAGCTTCCTCAAGGCAGGAATCTCTCTCTAAAACTCCCCTCCTTATATTGGGTGCGGGAGCCTATCAGCACAACAGGTGGGCAGGATAAAGAGGTCCACTTGTTTACCCCTACTACAGATCTCAGCAGAAAGTTATTAGAATGGCATTGCTCGGCCCCCAACAACAACCATATTTAACAGATGGTTAATGTATTACCTTTATAAAAAATATCAACAATTCATTAAATAAGGTTATCTTGGAAAACCTAATCTATTGGATCTGAAACAGCTATTCAAAATTGCTTGGGGAACACTGAGAGCAAGTGAGTTTTCCTCTATGTAGAAGAGTGCTGATCTTACATCTCCACTCTGCACAAGCTACATATTGAGTTTTGAAGTGAAGCAGGCGGGCAGCGTAACACTTATGGCCTTGAGGAAAGGAGGAAGTAAGGAGACTCAGCCCTCAGAGGTGTTCCAGGTGCCTTGAGATGGGCTGGTGTGCCTGAGAGCGGGTGGACCTCCTTTTGTTGTTGTGCAGTCACACGCAGGAATCCTTGTCACACTTCTCTAGGGAACATGCTGACTCCAGACTTCATTTCCCAAACTGATTTAAGCTCGAACAGCATCTGAGCTGCTACTGAAGAGAGGCCATTGGCAAGCAGGGAGGAGGAAGGAGGAGGGTCCAGGAGGGAGAAGGAAGGAAGCCAGCTGTGGGTTATCCAGCTTCTCGTGGAAGGCAGAAGGGAGCTAAAACAGAGACAACTGGGGCTCTGATCTGTGGAGAACTAGGTCAAGCATCACTCTTGGCTGTGGGAAATCACACCTGGACCTTTACTTGTGCCTTCTTCATGTTTGGAAGTACAGGCTGCCTGCCAGCCTGTTGATCCTCAAGAATTAGCAGCTGAACACAGCTGATTTTTCATCTTGGTAAATGAAATGACAAAAAAATGCTTGGGGTTTTTTTTTCTCTCAAAATACTAACCTGTCTTTTTAAAAAATGCCCTGCAGTTTTGCTCTTAGCTCAGCAGCAGATTGGGGATGAGTGGTAAATAAACTGCCCTTGGCATTTTGTCATTGGAAATGCAGCAACAACACAAAACACAACTCAAGCAGCTTTAGTGTGGGGTCACTGGCTACACTCTGGCTTTGATTAGAAACATTCCCAGACTTGAGGATTTGTTTCTAGATGCTAAGTGCAACCAGTTTTCGGGCTGGATGCCTGAGAGGTCTGCATTCGATAGGCCTGAGGAGAAAGCCACAGAGCCTGCCACCTGAGTCCCACTGTCAGCCCGTCGAGGTGCTGGCTAATTAGTCTGGGACTCTTTCCATGAAAACCATTGAGGAATTCAAATTGGCTAAATTAACAGCTAGAGACACAGCCACAACTAAATTGTGCTCCACTGTTTCCAATTAGGTTAGAAATCCTGGGTGTCATCACTACCAACCTCACAACATTTGGAATCAATGCCAGAGATAAACTCCTTCCATCATTCCTCCATCGTCAACAGCCTTGCTAAGAGTGTCAGCTCGCTGAATGTGTGCAGAAAACTAGAGTCAAGCAAGCCACTTAAAGGCTTTCACTGAAACATTTCATGCCAAAGCCTGTGCTAGGTCCGGGTAAGACATGAACTACTGTGTGAAACAAGAGCCCTCCATCTCTGTACTTGTTATAGGTCTGTTTGACTTGTGTTTCCAGGTTTTTATCCCTATTTGAGTATGACCCTGTCCTCCATTCCAGGCAGAATTGAAGTCAAAGAAAAGACAGAACAGTCCTACGGAGAGCTTTATTTCAAGCTCTATTTCAAGCTCTCTGTCTACAACCTCCACTCCAGCAGCAGTGGCTTTTGTTTGGATTCTTCTAAACAGAAGTATCAATATGGCCTCAAGGCCACCTAAGGCCGCACCTGTGTGTGCCAGCTCCGAGTCACGGATAGATCTGCGAAGCCTGCAGAATTGGGATGTGCTGGCCCAAGCCTTCCTGAAGTTAGGGCGACGGAAGAGCCTAACTTACTGCATTTTTTTATTGGGCCAATTCTAGTCATTTTATCTATCCAGGAATTGGTCCAAATCATCTGTTTTAATCTAATCCTATGTAGTTGTTCACAGATTTTCTTATAATTCTTTTTTATTTGTGTAAGGTTGATAGTAACATTCCTGGTTTAATTCCTGGTTTTATATATTTTAGGTTTTTTTCAACATTTTTTGGTCAGTTTGGCTAAAGGTTTCATCCATTTTGTGAGCTCTTTCAAAGAGCCTACTTTTGATTTTTATTTTTTTTAATATAATTTCTATTCTATTCCATGTTGTTTTCATTTCCACACTAATCGTTACCATTATCTTCTACCTGTAGGTCTCTGTCTTTTTCTGTCTATCTCTATGTCTCTTTCTGTCTCTGTCTATCTCTCTGTCTCTCCCTGTCTCTGTCTCTCTTTCTGTCTGTCTCTCAGTTTCTCTCTCTCTGTCTCTCTCTCTGTTCCTCTCTCTCTCTGTCTCTCTGTCTCTTTGTCTCTGTCTCTCTGTCTCTGTCTCTCTCTCTCTCTCTGTCTCTCTCTCTGCCTACCACTAGAGTGCCAAAACCCCACTGCTGTTTCCATTGTCAACTAAAAAAACAGAGGTTTCACTTAGAGTTCATAGCTGGTACATACAGTCTACCAAGTAAAAAGGCGTAACTGACAAATATTACCACATGTCACATTTCCCAGTTAACCCATTAAGAAAGGATTTATATTGGTTAGAAATTTATAGACAAAATGATGAAGACAAAATGAAAATCTACATGAATCTTTCCAGGTTTACCAAGCACAAATTAAACAGACAGTGTTATTATACTTTGCCAACTCGCTCAGACAGAATTTAAAAAGAAAAAATTACTAGTTAAGGAAATTGGCAGGATGTATACATGGCCTGAGGCATCTTTGTTCAAGAGCAGAACTGAATGTCCTTTCAATTAGCTCACTTATGCTACAGAATGCCTCACTCGGCACCCTCCCCCACCCTCCTCCACCTCTGCCCTCACATACCACTTCTTTCCCTTTGCCAACTTGCCCAACTCCATAACCCACTCACTCATCTTGCAGGGTGTCTTGCTGGACAGCCATGACTGTCTCTGCTCCATCTTTCTCCTTCGGATCCACTTCTCCCTTGGCTCCAAGCACATGGTTCCACTGAGGCCACCCGCCCTCCAAGATACACATTTGACCAGGCCCCTCCCTAGAACGTCTTTGGCTTAGAACTTAAGAGAAGAGAGGCAGCTCCTTGTCAATAGCGAAGAGTGAGCTGCAATGGTAAGCTTCTCCATGGCTTTGTTTTCTGTCGTGTGAAGAAAATAAATCAGAGAAAGGGTGAGGTGGCACAGTGCCAGGGCCTACTCCTTCCTGGTTCAGGTTCTCCCTGGAGCTGGCAAAGTGAACCCTGCACATCTGCCCCTCTGTCCAAGGTAAACACAGCCACGTTTGCACCTCAGAGTTACAGTATATGATGAACGCAGAAAAATAGATGGGCAAGGTACAGGCGGGCAGTTTTAATAGAGAGTATAGCAAAATATACAACTAAGGGGATTCTTGAGTTAGCCTGAAGAGGATGTCCATCTTTGTTTTTCTCTTAACCAACATGTCTTCCAATCTTGCTCTCTAGAATAGAACCATGATTTCTCAGCACCCAAGGCCACCAGGTTGGCTCAGAAAGTACCACTAAGCCTGGAAGGGCCTCGTTTGCATGAGCTTTAGGGGTTGAGGGTATCTCAATTTCTTTCCCCGAGAACTGGGGTCCCTTAGGAGACGTTCCAGTTCAATGCCTACACTATCAAGATCTTCAGGAGAGATGGCAATCAAATTGACAAGAGCAGCTGATAAGAAAGAATTAGGTTGGCAATCCTCATAACCAGCCATCTTTGACCTGTCCTAGAGCTTTCTCTCCAACCAAGCTTAAGAATCCTACTACATGGGAGCATTATGCAGAGGCCTAATTTCCATCCTTTTCCTTCAGTTCCTTGTTCCTTTCTTTTGGATCTCTCTAGTACAGAGAGCTCCCCAAATGGAGAGCCCAAAACCTCAAAGTAACTTGGGAGTGGTATAGGGAGTGGGGAATTATCTCTCAGTCTTACAGGCCAGATCACCAATATGTCCACGTAACGTGTTTTCATTTAAAATAACATACACTTTCTTTCCCTTGACACTTCTAGGATTTCCTGAGTTAAACCACATGTCCAGAGCTCCTTGGTAGACCCTCAGGAGAAGAATGTCAGCCTGGCCATAAAATGAGGTGGAGTGGTTGGCAAAGATTGTTACTAGCAGCACCCAGTACAGTCCCCAGGTGTCTGATGCTACACAAGTCTCCCAAGCCCTGCCATGTTCTGGGGCTTCTCTGAGGATTTTTAAGACCATCTGTTGGAATCCTCTGTGAGGGTCCCTCATTCTTCACAGCATAGCTAAAGAATTCAGTAGTCAGAATTCACCTGGCTGGCAGCTGTGACCCAGGGACATCAGCTCATCACTTCCATTCTGTTAGGCATTTCTGACATGCAACTGTGTTTCACTTCTGTGCCAATGCCAGGCCCTTCCCTGCTTCTGTGAAGGAAGGCTTGGGGAATACAAGAGCAATACAGGTTTTCACAGTTTTCCCCTGCCCTGCATCCTGCTGGGTATCTCTACCCATGGCGAGGAGGCGCTTGTGGCTGTCAAGAAGCTTCATGGCTGGCCAGGGCGGGTGGGGAGCAGGCAACCAAGAACATAGCAACCGAGATGGCAGGCTTGTAGATTACAAGGAGGTTGAAAGTGTCCACAGCCGGTATCGAACACATCTAAGACAACAGAGACACAAGGGCAAAGGATGGGTCTCAAAGTCAATGACTTGAAGAGCAGTGGTGCTGAGTTCTGCCATGTACTCTGGGTAGGTGCAGATACAAAACTGCTACTGATACCCAAGACAGTGCGAAGCTGATCCTGAGAACTAAGAATTGTTCCTCTATCCTCATCCTCACTCCTGCTGCTGCTGCCACCAAGGGTTTCAGTACCCTCCCTGGTCAATATTATGGAGGTTTCTATACTTCAAAGCACCTTAGGGGAGCTTTTCCACACCTACAAAAGCATTTATCCTCAGTCTAATTCAAACATTTCCCATTTCTTTCCTTCCATTCTTCCTTCTTTTCTTTTTCATTTTTAAAAATTTGTATGAATTGGCTAAACAAGAGGATTTCATTTTGACACGCCCATGACTTCTCTTTACACACAGAAAGGTTTGTGATTGGGGATGCTCATTTGGGTTGCAGTTGAACCAAAGAAATAAACACAAAAATCTCCCCTCTGTCCAGGTTCTGGTCCTTGGTGTGAGTGGCACCCTCTGCCCCTCTGAGGTCACTCACAATGGCCCCTGGAGGGCTACGTGGAGGAGCTAGACTGATATTTTCAGAGCTGGGGCTTGGCTCAGGCTCTAAAAGGTTTCCTGTCTTTGCAGTGAAATGAGCAAGTAAGCTGAAAAGTAAGCCAAGACATCAAGAATTTTCTGAAATATTTATTTTCTTTCTCATAACCCCAACAGAACTTGTTCATTTCAAGAAAATTCAAGAAACCCGCAAAAGGGCATGCAGAAGTCCATCGTTTTAGGGGACATCACTATGAGCAGCTATTTAGGAGTCTGTGTAGCAGAGCTGACCTCTCTGTCTAACAATGGATCTAGAAACCCAGGGGCGCAGGCAGGACAGCGCAGGTAGGGGGTTGTATGCATCATTCACATAATCCAGCCACTCCACTGCTGTGTTCTTCTGTGGGGTGCCAGTGTGGCAGAGCAAGTCCCCAGCCCCACAAGCGAACCCTGTCCATGGAGATGATTCACAGATGGGCTTCCAGGTCCTCACCTGTCCAACAAGAGTCATAGTACATCTGTGTTCTGTGGGCAGTGAGGATGAATCAGTGTGCAAGTCTGTGTAAAGTGTCGAGCATATGCCAGACACTAGCTGCGGGGAGTCCCTCATAGAAATACTATGTTCCACGGTGTTCAGAGGAACCGTACAACAGATCAGATTGGAAATTTAAATCTTGTCTGAGTACAGGTCGTGTGTGTGCGTGTGTGTGCGTGTGTGTGTGTGTGTGTGTGTGTATGTGTGTGTGTGAGGAGGGTGGGGGAGGGAGAGGGTGCACTGCACTCTCTTTTTTTAAGTTTTGGGAATCTTTTTTTTTAATATTTTAAAAAGATTTTATTAACATTGATTTTTGCTTCATATTTCAAATGTCATGTTTAACAAACAAGTATTCAAGAAGGGAATCTCTATATGCACTCACTGGTACATAGATTTTAGAACACAATTAAAATTAAGCTGAGGGTTTGTACGTCATAGATACATATTAATATATGTAATAAAACATTATGTCTAAAGAGTATATAGCCCATCACAGATTTTTATGTCTATGTAGTTGTGTTTATATCTCCAAGACCATGTCCATAACCTTGGGTAGCCAAATATTGAGTCCTCGTTCTTGAACTATTTGGATCTAATATCCACATATCAAGGAGACCATGTGCCTTTTGCTCCTTTGGTCTTGACTTATCTCACTCAACATGATTCACTCTAATTTCATTTACTTCCCAGCGAATGCCATTATTTTATCTTGTCTGTTGGCTATGTAGAATTCCATTGTGTATATATACCACATTTTCTGTATCCATTCATCTGCAGTAGGGACACTCTCTGTTTTAAAGGCATCGTTTTGTTGCCCATGGAAGCGCCCCTGACCTCATCTTAGTCAGCAGACACTGAAGGGCTGGCAAGGGCACAGCTTCACTGAGAGCAGAGCAGGGCTTCGGGAGCTTGGGAGTTGGTATAAACGTGCAGACTGGAGGCCACTGGTCAGGGCGGGGCAGACACTGTGCATTCTCACAAGTCCCCAGAGGGTGCTGATGCCACTGGTGGAAGTTCTAGAGTTCTGGACAGTGAGCTTTCTTTCCCCTTCCCCTGCTATGGCCGCCTCTCGTGTTCACATACGTTGTCTGTGATCTCCTTGGTGCCCCAGGTCTGGGGTTCTGGGTTCACCTGCGTGGTTCATGATGGCGTAGGTGGAATACAGGACAAGCATTGTGCTGAATGGCCATGATCCTGGTTAGCAGCCTCAGCCCTGTGCAGTGGGGGCGTCACAGTTTGGGCAGGGAACGCCCACTTTCCATCAGTGAGTCTTCTCCTTCTAAAAGCTCCATGGCCCGAGGCCAGCTCCGTCAGGTCTGGCACCCATTCTCTTTGGCTACCTGTTTCAAGATGCCATTCTTCCCTACGAACCCCTCCATCCGCTATGGACTGTTTGCCTCCAGAACCTCAACACGAACAAACCTCCTTTCCTTCTTAAGTGTCTTGCCTGCAGTATTTCATCCCAACAACAATGAAGCAAAGTTATTCCAAAGTTCATTCCTTTGGATATTCTGTGTGGAAATTTCTTCCAAGGAGTCAGATAGTCTAAGAAACTAAGAATTCTGTGTGTGGCCATGTAGAGTGGGTGCTTGTTTTAGTCTATTTTGTACTGCTCTAACAGGGTGCTACACATTGGGAGAGATTTGTTTCTTGTGGTTCTAGAGGCTTAGAAGTCCAAGACCGAGGAGCTAGCATCTGCAGAGAGCCTTTTTGGTCATCATCCTCTAACAGAAGGCAGAAGGTCAGAGCATGCTTGTACTAGAGAGAGGAGGGAACATAACTCATCTTTTTATCGTAAATCCACTCTATAATTAACCCACTCCAATGATAAAGGCATTATTAATCCATTCACGAGGTCAGAGTCCTCACAATCTACTCATCTCTTAAAAGAGAGGAAGAATGCAGTCAATGATCCAATGCATATTCTACAAAATTAAGAGTGAGAGGAGTGATAAAGGAGGGATGGAAGGGCTGACATTGCTCAAAATGCATTGTATTCATAAGCTGCTTTGTTCAATGGCAACTCCTTTGTATAACTACTTAAAGGTATTGAAGAAAAACATAAGTAACAATATAAAAAGACCCCATCTTCTAACTCAGTTGCCTAGGGAATCAAGTGTTCAACATGTGAGCTTTGGGGGTCCCAGGAAGCCCCAGCAGGATTTGTTCACATATGTGGAACAATCCTAGCCATCCATACCCCCAGACACAAAGGAAAATTCCATCTCCCAAAGATGTTTTGTGGTGCTTTTCCATGACATGACCAGCTTTTTACTCAGTTGTTTATCTCCACAGATGCCATGTGGAGTCCTCACAAAATGAGAAGTATGAAGAGAAATATCCGGGACTTAGGGATTTCTATACCCTTCTTCCTGTGTCTTCTCTGTTTTTGCTGCAGACAGCATCTGCATTTCTTTGTTACTTCAGCTATTCTCACCATTTTGGAAGTAGCTCCCTCACTCCTGGAGATTTTCCATGGTGATATAAATCTCATAGCTTCAGACTAGCAAAGTATACTCATTGCTACCTCAATTAGAACAAGTGGAATAATCTGGAAATTCCCATGGCCTGGGCCAAGACCTTAATAGGGGTAGGTTTTTAAAAGCTCCAAATCCCTTCTTTCCATGCCAGCCAAGGGCACATTTCCCTGGCACAGCATCATACCCCCTCAAAAAAAAATAAACCCTTCTCATTGGAGGCTTTGGTGGAGCCTGCCTATTTAAGCCCCGAGCATAGCCTGAGAATACTCCATGTACAAAAATAAGCAGAGCAGGAAGGTCATTTTGGAAATTGAGCCTCCCTGGCTGGAGGAAACTTCCTGTTACCGGGCATCTGAGGTTGGGGTCATGTCTGGCTGGACTCTCTGGTCCTTATGGCCAGGACACTGGTTCCAAACCAATTGCACAGAGAGGAGTCAAACTTGGGTTCAGTGTCAGGTCTGCCCCTTCCTGGTAGTATGGACTTTTGCAGCTGATGTTTCAATAAGCTACAAATGTCATCTTCTGCCTTACCAATTCTCACAGTGTTTGAGGGTCAGGTAACATATTTGAAAGTGATTTTGATTGTGCATGCATGCATGCGTGTGTGTGTGTGTGTGTGTGTGTGTGTGTGTGTGTGTGTGTTGTGTGTGTGTACCCATTCTGGGACCTGAACTCAAAGCCTGGCATGGTCTCTTAGCTTTTCACTTGAGCCATAGCTCCACTTCTGGCTTCGTGCTTATTAATGGAAAATAAAAGTCTCACAGACTTCCCTGCCCAGGCTGGCGTTGAGCTGTCATCCTCAGATCTCAGCCTCTTGACTAGCTAGGATTGCAGGTGTGAAGCACTGGCACACAACTGAAAGTCATCCATTTTTAACCCATGCATACAATCTGGGCTTCTTGTAAGGATTAAACTGAGTAAGAATACATATGCATATATGCACAATGATGTTCCAGTAACTGTTAACAGCTGGCTTTCTAGAGCATGGATGGTCATTTTTAGCGTTTATTAACTTCCATGGTGTGACAGTTTTCTACCCTGACTGATGTCACAGATGGTGATGAGAAGAAATGTGCATCATTGCCCACGGAGGACTCAGCCTGCCAGGCCCACGGCTCTGTCTCCATTTCCCCACTCACTTCCCGGCTCGCCCATCAGGCCCTCAGCTCAGTACTTGGGCAATCCGTGCTGACCTCCTCATGCAGCTCTGTCCATTTCCCAAACGGAAAACACAGCCCCGCCTTTGCCCTCATCAGAACCTCGGTAGGCATATGCTGTAAGAGCTTGGCTCCCTGGAGTGGGTCTGGCCACAGTGCCCAGGAGCCACGGCTCCAATGCCACAGGAGCCAACCTGACTGCTGACCATCGCAACTCTGGCCCAGTGCAGGGCCAGCCTCCCCTCATGCTTTCCTGAACGAAGCCATGCAACTTCATTCTCTTGAGCTACAACGGCTCAGAAAGGGGCCACAGCAGAGAGGGGTGAGGAGGAGGAGTGCTGGGCCTTGCCGAGTTTCTCTCCATCTTCCCACACTCCAGTCCTACTGACCAGGGCAGCTTTCTAAACACCAGTCACGTCCCCATCACAGCCACCCACCCCGATTCTGCCACTGTCCTCTCCTTCCTCATAGCACATCCACTTCCTTCGGAACCCTTAGCCCAGGGTTCTTCCTTCTCAGTGGGCGCTGCACAGAGCTGCCTACCACGCAGGCGTCAGATCAGACAAGGGATGAAGGTGCAAGGGCGCATGTCCCATCTCTCCACCTCCACTGCCTCCTGAGGTGTGTGAATAGGGGCTTCACCCCTAGCCTGGTATCAGTAACACCCTCTGAATAAAGAAAAACAAAGCCACGGGGAAGGGGCCACAGGAAGGGCGGAGAGGAAGACATTGCCGGTGAATTAATTACCCCAGGAAAGTCCTGAAGTAATTGGGCTTTCCTGGCCTGAGTAGAATTGCAAAGGAAAATTGATTTCTAAGCCAAAATAGTCTCATTTCCATCCATCATTGAAGACATGCCCCATCCATTTTTATGTTCTCTCTCACTCATGTCTGCCAACATAAATATCCACTCTCTTGTCTTTCTCCAGGAGAAAATGGGAAGATGCGCTTCTCCAAGAATGGAGCCAAAGTGTCCTGAGCCTCTGTTCTAGGCACAAATGCAAAAACCCATTGTTCTCAACCATTACATGTCACAATAGCCCTTACAGGCAGAGGGGAACAGCTACATTTAGCGTACAATATTATAGAACAGGATTTCTTTTTTTGTTTTTCTTTTTTTTTGTATATTTTTATTGTAATTAATAGAAGGGTTACATTATATTCACCAGACAGAAGGTGCATTACTTCACATACATTGATACCCTTTCTCATGTCTTGGTCTCCATTTCCCTCCCCCCACCCCGCCCCTCATCTTGTTTTCCCCCCTTCCCTATCTGATTTCAAATAACCAAATAATCATATATACAATATATCAGATAACAAGGTAAAAATACTCTAACAATATGAGATAACCAAGGGACAGCAAGATGAGAGATAACATAGTACATTAAGGACAACAATCACTCAATCACTCATTACATGACTTTTGTTTCTATATCCTGGAGGTCCTTTCATTTAGCATCATCCTATATGGCCTTCTGTGTCTAGGTTTTGCTCTATTGCATATCTCTGCTAGGAGAGCCCAAGGTTTCTTAGAACAGGATTTCTTTATGTGGCCCTGGCTGGACTCAAGTTCAAGATCCTCCAGCCTCAGCCTCCAGAATAGATTAAGGGTCCATATGGTTCAGAAACATAGTATGTCTTTATAGTAAGCGGTCTTTCTGGCTGAATGTCTCAGCTGGAAATGAAATGTTCTCCTTATATACTCAGAACAAGTGTGGTTTCTACAGCTTAAACAAAAGGAGGGATTTGGATTTCTTAAGCACATTCCATACTGTTTAGATGGTGTGCTCAGTATATGGACACTTATCTATACACAATCTCAAGAATGATTAACTTCTTAGCCCATCTTAAGAGATGAGGGCAATCTGAAATTTAGCAAATGTGCTAAGAGCAAAACACTAAGAGCCAACAGTGAGCAGCAGGATTCACATGTATAATTCTAGCTACGTAAGAGGCTGAAATAGGGAAGATCATGGTTTAAGGCCAGCCCCAGGCTGAAAGGTTCACAAGATTCCTTCTCAACCTAGAGCTAGGTACAATGGCATACACCTGTCATTCTAAACTACCAGGAGGCTGAGATTGGATAGATCATAGTTCTAGACCAGCCCAAACAGAAAAGTCCTTAAAACTCCATCTCATAGAAGAAAGCCCAACACAATTGTATATGCCAATACCCAGAAACCATGGAAACCCCAGTATAGATGGATTATAGCACAGATGCACAAGCAGCCAAATAGGGAAGCCTACTTTTCCCCCAAAAATAGCCAGTGAGAAATAGGGCTATGGTATTGCTTAAGACCCCAAGTTCAAACCACAGTACTGAAAATATAATACAGTGATAGGGCTGAGAGTTTGGCCTAGTGGTAGAGTGCTTGCCTAGCATGCACAAAGACCGGGGTTTGATTCCTCACTACCACATACATAGAAAAAAGCCGGAAGTGGTGCTGAGGCTCAAGTGGTAGAGCTCTAGCCTTGAGAAAGTCCAAGGACAGTGCTCAGGCCCTGAGCTCAAGCCTAGGACTGGCAAAAAAAATGTAAAAAAAAATAATACAGCGATAAAACTACCACAGATCCTGTCTGCGGAATCCAGGGCTCTTTGCAGACACAGCTACTGGCTTGGATTTATGATAGCTTCTCACAAAGGAAGTATAGCAAGTCACTGAAAGAACCAAACAAGCAAACTTTCTCTTTTTTCCTATCTTTTCTACTGCCTCTTCCTGCTGCTATTTGTGGAAGACAGACAGGAGGGCTGTGTTTATGTCAGGACCGGGTGATCACTGACTATACAGCTTCTAAATGAATAGCTATTAGGACTGCAGGATAAGACACCCAGAGGAGAGGAATGATGCTGGCTCTTGAAGAAAAACAGATCTAGCTAGGCATGGTGGTTCACACCTTTAATCCTAGCTACTCAGGAGGCTGAGATCTGAGGATTATGGTTCAAAGCCAGCTTGAACACTAAAGACCGTTAGACTCATCTCTATTTAATCACTAGAAAATGGGAAGCCTTGAGCTGAAGAGCTCAGGGACAGTGCCCAAATCCAGAGTTCAAGCCCCATGACTGACAAAAAAGAAAAAAAAAACAGATATGAGGCAAGAAATGATGATAAAGATTAAAAGTACGACCTATACTTGGAAATGTCATACAATCCTTGGATTTTCCAGTGTCACGTGTCAGTTCCCATGAGCCTCAATTGCCCTTTGCCCTGCCAGACAAAGTCCCGGAAGGAAAGGAGTGGGTCCCATTCATCTTGAGCCCTTAGAACCCAGCTGACAGAGTTGCTGACAGAGAGTTTAGTGGTTTAAACAAAATTCTGTCAGATTGGCTTTTGTTTTCCACTGCGTTTCCCAGAGTAACTTGTGCGTCTCAGAGCTAGCTCACCTAGCCCTCTCTTCCCTGTTGAGTGTCTCAACAGGCAACCTCTGACCCATGGACAAGAGATGGGAGAGTTCTCACATCCATGGGAACACACTACTCAATCTGCAGATGTTCTCAGTCACACAAAACATCTCTAGCAGGAAAGCTTTATTCCATTAAATTAAATTAATTAATTTTTGGTACCAATCCTGGGGTTTGAACTCAGGGCTTAGGCACTGTCCCTTAGCTTTTTCACTCAAGGCTGGCATTCTCCTGCTTGAACCACAGCTCCATTTCTGGCAGTTAATTGGTGATTAATTCTTCAAACCACCATCCTCAGATCTCAGTAAGTAGTTTGATTTTTCAGACATGAGCTCCAGGTGTCCAGCTCAGGAAAACTTTATCACTGAGTTTCACCCTAAACTAAACACACAGCATAGGGTTTGACACATAGGAAATACTCGGCTGGAAATATTTGGTGGAAAAATGAGTCTCTCATATCTGAAATCTTTCCACTTTACCAGAAAGTCCCATGAACACAGAGGTCCTGGCACCCTGGTTATCAAATACAATGTTCAGTTAGAGCTAGATTGCTCAGCTCTTAGCAACTGGAGTTCTGTACTTTTAGCTCAGCATCCATTCAAACATCATCAGTTACAATCATGTATCACATGCTGTTCTAAACAGCATCAGAAACTCACAGGGTTACAGAGAAAACCCAAAGCATGCTGTACTGACTCTGGGATGGGCACTACTTGAGTAGGAATCCCATGGAGAAGTAACAGGGCTACTTCCAGACCTCCTGACCCCACTCAACGCCTTACAGGAAGCCAGAGCTGGTAGTTGGGCTGCACCTATTTCTCTCTGTAAGACTTCTTAGAGACTCTTGCCACTTTCATGAAGGGAAACAGCACGTCTAAGGTTTTGATCATCTTCTGGCCACTGAGTCCCTTTCTATAGATCATCTGGTAGCATCATTTGAGCAAGGCTGTACCACATAATGACAGCTTCATCAAATCCAACTCCATCGATGTGAGGTGATCATGGTTCAAAGCCAGCCTGGGCACTAAAGAACGTCAGACTCTTATCTCCAATTAACCACTAGAAAACTGGAAGTGGTACTGTGGCTCACGGGGTAGGGCCATAGACTTGAGCTGAAGAACTCAGGGACAGCACCCAGGTGCAGAGTCCAAGCCCCGCGAAGCCAAGCAAAACAAAATAAAAACACCAGAAAGGGAGAGTCTGCTAGTAAGGCACAAGTCACTATGTTGCACCATTTCCTTACAGAAATAACATCCTTTTAGATACCAATTGTTTATTGAAGCAAGATACTTAAGGGGGAGATTTCATAAGGCTGTGGACACAGGACGCAGAAGTGATTGGATGCTGCCTTGGAGGTCACCGACATACCTATGCTCCACAGAGCATCTGGGACACACAGGATAAACAACTCGGAGCACTTCAAAAATAATGTTCCCATGAGGGGGCTGGGAGTTTGGCCTAATGGTAGAGTGCTTGCCTAGCATGCACGAAGACCAGGGTTCGATTCCTCGGTACCACATACATAGAAAAAAGCCGGAAGTGGTGCTGAGGCTCAAGTGGTAGAGCTCTAGCCTTGAGAAAGTCCAAGGACAGTGCTCAGGCCCTGAGCCCAAGCCCAGGACTGGCAAAAAAAAAAAATGTTCCCATGAGCTTGTTGAACTTGGGATCAGTGCAGGGAAGCGCTTCATTTGCGGGAAGGTTGTAGTCAGGTATAAATAACCTGGTGTCAATCCCTCATTACTGCTCCCTTCCTAAAATGGGACCCTAATAGTAGAATAATGACACCCCCTTCCCTACCCCCCCATCTGTCTTAGTGACTAAGCTCAGCCAGTCTGCTTCCACTGAATTCCTCAGAGGAGTGCAGGCTCTTGTAAAAGAAAGAGAGAGGCACTCTTTTGTTCTGTGCAGATGAAATAAGATACTCTTCATTCTGTCTGGTTCCTACCCCTTCCTAGATTGCCTCCTTACATGAAGAATGTACCAGCTACATTCCTGAAGATGAGAAACCAAATGCTGTCAAGGCTGATTTGTGATTCTTAGAGGAAGAAAGTAAAGGAAGACGGGGGAGGGCCTGGGTGACAGTTGGACAGTAGGATTGTCGGTCAGGAGACAGCTCATAAATACAATGGCTTTGATCTGTAGGTCACTGGTTTATTTAGGGTTGCCCTGAGATATCCTCTTGAAATATACATTTTTGGAATTCTTTTAGAAATGCTTCAAATCTTAGGATTATTTTTTTTTCTCTTTTGGAGTGTAGTAAGTTTTGATTTATCATCCCCTTAATGATGCAGATAAGATTTCACCTTTATTTTTATTTTTTTTCAAAAGTAACACAGGCACAATTAAGTGCCAGTCCTATAACTGACAGTATGTGGATCTTGCCAAGATGTGACATTTAGTGTTTCCATGACAACTTAGAAATTGCCATGCCAGCCCAAGCTGTGAAGTAGAGGGTCTCGAAGCCTTCCTATTCAACTTGGCCTTCAGACAGTCACAGGGACTTTATTTCCCCTCAGACAAGAGTTTGGAAACGGCATGGGATTTCAACATGTCAACACTGTGCTTTTCAAGAAGAAATGTGAGAAGCTGGCTTCGATCACCAAGATGCCCACACTCAATCAACGACTCAAGGCTGGCCCCGGCTCTCTGAAGCTATTATCTCGCTATTTATTCAGACAGCAATGTGGAAAGGCACAGAATCACCTTAACTGTAATAAAGAAGTGAAGAATTGAGAGTATCACATCAAATAATGCTTATTTTTGCTTTAGAGTAAAACAACCTAGGAGCTGTAAAGTGTTGTTGTGTTTTGTTTAAGGGGGTGTTTGGTGGTACGGATAGTAGGGGAATTAGGTGAGGTATAGTTTGGGCTTCAGTTGCCTGATTTCACCTCAAATAAGCAATGTACTTCCTCAAAAGTCACGTTTGTGGGGCCGGGAGTTTGGCCTAGTGGTTAAAGTGTTTGCCTAGCATGCATGAAGACCCGGGTTTGATTCCTCGGTACCACATACATAGAAAAAAGCCGGAAGTGGTGCTGAGGCTCAAGTGGTAGAGCTCTAGCCTTGAGAAAGTCCAAGGACAGTGCTCAGGCCCTGAGCTCAAGCCCAGGACTGGCAAAAAAAAAAAAAAAAAAAAAAAAAAAGTCACGTTTGTAACTTGTAGAGAAGATTACCTTGAGAAGAAGGGGCAGATTGCCCCTCACTCCCCCCAAAACAAAGTCAGACTGGAGGATCACCTCTGTCTCTGTAATTCAAACTACTTGGGAGAGTTAAACCAGTGAGGCAGAGAAGTTCCAAGACTCCTTAACCCTCTGCTGGGCTTTTATCATAGTCTCATGAGAAGCTGAGAATAGGAAGATCAGGGTTCTAGGTCAGGCCCATTAGACTCCAGCTCAGGGTTACAGGCATGAGCCACTAGTGTCTGGCAGCACACACCATTTTTGAAGAGTTGCAGTTACACTAATACACAGGACGAACAGCCATTTTATTTATTTATTTATTTATTTATTTATTTATTTATTTATTTATTTGCCAGTCCTGGGCTTGAGTTCAGGGCCTGAGCACTGTCCTTGGACTTTCTCAAGGCTAGAGCTCTACCACTTGAGCCTCAGCACCACTTCCGGCTTTTTTCTATGTATGTGGTGCCGAGGGATCGAACCCGGGTCTTCATGCATGCTAGGCAAGCACTTTAACCACTAGGCCAAACTCCCGGCCCCGAACAGCCATTTTAACACAGCCAAATTTTTAACTTTCGGTTCTTTGGTGATTTTGAACTTTTATATTTTAACTTACCTATCTATTTTTTGGCCAGTCTTGGGACTTGAACTCAGGGCCTGAGCACTGTCCTTGAGCTTTCTCAAGGCTGACACTCTACCACTTGAGCCATAGCCCTACTTCCAACTTTTTCTGTGTATGTGGTACCAAGGTATCAAACCCAGGGGTTAGTGAATGCTAGGCAAGCACACTACCACTAGGCCATGCTCCTGTCCCAGTTATCTCTCTATATATATTTGGTTTTGCCAATCCTAGGGCTTGAACTTAGGGCATGAGCACTGTCCCAAAACCTCTCTGTGCTCAAGGCTAGAGCTCTACCACTTGAGCCACAGTACTACTTTCATCTTTTTCTGTGTATGTGTACTCTACCACTAAGCACTCTAAGCTATATTCCCAAGCCCTTGGCTCTTTTTTGCACAATAATCAGTCTGATAGTTGGGTTGTGTTTTATCTTAAACAAGGCACTCATCTCCACAATGCCAAAGAGGCCTGCTTAAGTAAGAAAAACGAACACACACAAATGTGTATGTTGTTTTCAGAAGTATTGGAGTTTGAACTCAGAGCCTCATGCTTGCTAGGCAGGCACTCTACCACTAAGCTGTGCCTCCAGCCCTTAGTTTTTTTGTTTTGTTTATTTTTTTTAAGCCAATTTTCTGATCTGTATACAGATTGATTTAACTTGATTTATGAGGGAGTTTCATTCTGATAAACCCATTGTTGAAAAATGTTGAAACAATGTCATATTGGAAAACTCAATTCATACAACTCCCACACTAACATCACGGATTAGCAGCGCAAGGCAGGGCAGGGTCAGGGCTTGTTCACCACTATGAGCACATGCTGCCTGGGGGCAGGGCTCCCGGGCCATGTGATTACCAGCCTGCATAGAGCAAAGTTTCTACTCAGTGTATTACTACAGAATGCTTAGGGCTTCTGCTCCACTGGAAAGTGGAAGAGTCACAAGCTGTGGCCCACAAGTACATGTGTAGAGCCAATAGTCTGGAAGTTCTGGAAACAGGTAGGAAAATGTTCACGTTATCTTCTCCAGGAGTAGAATTTTTGCTACTTTTTTCTTATTGTTTATTTGCATCATCTACCTTATTTGTAGAATGCAGCACTCTCAATTATTTAGAAGGAAGGTGAGCTGAGTACCAGTAGCTCATGTCTGAAATCTTAGTTACCAAGGAGGCTGAGATCAAGGATCATAGTTTGAAGCCAGCCCAGGCTGGAAAGTCCATGAGACTTTTATCTTCAATTAACCAGCAAAAACCTGGAACAGAAGTTGTGGCTTAAATGAAAAGGCTAAGTGACAGTACCCAAGGCCAGGCACTGAGTTCAAACCCCAGTACCAGTACCAGTACAACACACACACACACACACACACACACACACACACACACACACACACACACACACACGGTGAACATTAATCAGAAAATACAATCCACATCACTCCTGACTATAATCAGGAGTTCAAGCTGGAATACAAGGTTAGTTAATAAGCTGGAAGCCATCTTTGTGTTGTGTGAGCAGGTCTGGTGGCTAGGCAGCTGTAGAAATACCAAGCTACTTTCTCCCCAGACATCCTAAGAACAAGCGATTCAGGAGGGAGTGACCAGGGCACACAGGAGAGAAAGATGTGCAGCACTGTCCTTCAAACCACAGGGTTACAACCCCATGGGGATGATAGAAACTGGAGCCAAGTTGCGGGATGCTCCCATGCAGGGACTCCACAGCCAGATGTCTACAAAGCCCCTTCTATTCTGGTTGCACTAACTCTTCACAAAATATTTCACATTCATCGTCTGACAAATCCTGTGTGTCTTGCAAAAGTGGCTACTTGCATTTCCTAGCCGAGGAAACTGAGGCTCAGAGAGGATCCAGAGCTCAGCTGTGGTCACAGCAGAAGTAGAGATGCATGGAACTTCTGTCTCCCAGTCCTCTACCCATGTCATCATTTAACAGTTACTGTAATGGCCATGTGCGAACCCACAGCACATTCATTTACACACAAGTCCCCTCTCCTCCCCCCTCCTGGCCCTGCCCCACCCCATCCCACCCCTTAATGTCCCTCTTCTGCTCTCCAGTCATTCCAATCTCTCTCTCTTTACTTTTCTTAACTCTGATGTGAACTTTGCTTTTTCTTTACTTCATATCATATGCTTTTCTTTCTCTCTTTCCATACCCCCACTTGCAGCCCAGAAAGGCTGCTAGAGAAAGAAGAGCAGAGACTTACATGAGGCTGTTCAAGAACCCATGCCATCAGGATCCCAAATGAGAAATGGTTTCTTTCCTTTCTTTCTCTTTTTAAAGTGTGTGTCCTCAGATTGTGAGCCACTGGTGCCTGGCATCAAATAGTTTCTAAGGTATACTTTTTTTCCCCTTTGGTCATGGGGCTTGAACTCTGGGCCTGGGCGGTGTCTCTGAGTTCTTCAGCTCAAGGCTATTGCCCTACCCCTTGAGCCACAGCGCCACCTCTGGTTTTCTGGTGCCTAACTGGAGATAACAGTCTCACAAACTTTAGTGCCTGGACTGGCTTTGAACCATAATCCTCAGATCTCAGCCTCCTGAGTAGCTAGGATTACAGGCGTTAGCCACTGCAACCAGCTAATATATACTTTTTGTATTATGCCTTTTGTTTGTTTACATGAATCTTTTAATACATCTAAGACTCCCACAGTAAGAGAGTCTCATGAAAACACGTGAGCATGGGAACACCACTGTCTGCCCATAGATACTGACATGCATTTAAACCTCAGTATGGGAAAAGTCATCAAGGCCTGAGTTAGCTCCTTAACAACATTAACACCATTTATCGTTCCCCCTCCCCCCCCCTCCCCACTCTTGAAGTAACATGAGAAGGGATTTTTTTTCAACTGGCTGATACTTACTGTTCAGAAGCCCACTTTAATAATATCAGCTTTCCGCCTCATAGCCCTTGGCAGAACTTCCTTTTCCTAGATCACAATGTTGGGCATGGGGCCAGGAGATGGTGAGGTTGACTTACAGGCCACTGCAGTTTAGAAGTCAGAATAATAAAAAGGAAGGCACATCTGACGTCACTGGCAAGAGAAAAAATTGTGGTGTTGTGTTAAGCAAACTAATGACAGTTAGCTCTAAACAACACGAGAAGGAAGAGCCTGCTGAGCAACGCCGAGCCCAACAGGAAAACATCCAAATATAAAATCAAACTACTACATTAAGAGCTTGAAAATATTCTGAACTTGAACATTAATTGGTTACTTACCCTAAGATTAAAGAAAAACAAAACAAAAAACACCAGAAACCGCTCAGTTTTCGTTCGCCAGGGTGAAAGAGTCAGCACTTAATTATGATAAAATGGGAGCGTATGCGCGCGTGTGCACACACACACCCACTTTAGAATGGGTCTGCTCTGAACTACATATCCACATTTTTTTTAAGTACCCTTTCATTAAACCACTGTAATAAGAATAGAGAAATTTTCAAGATAAGCTCAGGTTTTAAGTCCACTTGTTGAAAACCAAATGTGGCTACAATTATTATTAGACTTGGAACTGTGGAAGCCTCTGAGGGTTAAAAGCAAAGCAATACTACCTTCAACCACAGCAGGATTCCTCTTTTATTAGTAGAGGGTCAGGATTAGTGGAAATGTCTATCTAATGAATGCAGCTACTATATTTGAGCACATGCCTGAATGAGCTGCTTGTTGATTGAAACCTATCTATTTATAAGTACTTCTGTGTGCTGTGAAAAATCCTTCTGTATTTCCATGGCCTGGCACTCGCCATCTGAATCAAGCCTCTCTGCAATCTCACGATAGGCCCTCTTTGAACAAACAGGCAGAGAAAGCAAGTGTGTTGTGTCCCCTTAGCAGGCTTTATTCCTCGCTTTTGGTTGGCAGAGTTACTTTATTTAAACAGTAGTTTAGATCGATGCAGATACTATAAAATCAAAATAAGAGAAGAAGGGAAAGACTTTCCCTCAGACTCATGCACAATTTTAGCCTAACAGCTCTATTAGTGTAAACTGGATAAATGGTCACAAGTAACCTCACTGGCTAGGCAGATTCTGATGTCAGAATCTTTTAACCCAGTCTGGAAAGTAGGTAGACTGAGTATGCATACCTGTGATGCTTTACCCTTTTGTGTCTGAATGCTACAGTGACAGCACCTCCAACAGCAACAAGGACAACAGAGAAAGAATGTCCTTGGGACACAACAGCACCTCCAACAGCAACAAGGACAACAGAGAATGTTCTTGGGACACAACCAAACTTTGCCTTCAATGTGTGGGGTTCTATGACCATGCCCTCTACCCCTACCTAGGCCTCACAGTCCATTCTGGATTCTGAGCCTCACTCCTCCCTTCCCACCCATCGAGTACACACTGCTCTGAGTTCTAGATGTGATATGGCCATCTCAACTTCTAGAGGCTTGGTTTGGGTGCTAAGAGGTCTTCTTATTCCACTGGAGTTTGTTTCTACCCCTCTGCACTTAGAACCTAATTTATTATGCTACCTCTTTAGGAGGGAAAGGTTGGCAAGGAATTTAATGATTTTTAAGAGGTGTAAATAATCCTTACAAATAACTGGCTAATATCAAACTGAGACCTTAACAACTTATTATTATCATTGGTACCGTGGGAATGCAACCAACACAAGAGAGCACTTCTTTTCTGGTTTTCTAGTTGACAAAGCAAAAGTATGATTCTGGAAACAAAGGTATTAGTGCTAGACAACCAAAGCTGAAACTTATGGAAATGCAAACATTCAATCATTATAGATCTAAGAAACTGCTCTGAGATTTGTGTTCTTCTAAGCCTCCCATGACGATCGGCAGAAAGATAAGCAAGATAAACCTTACTATCGGCAGAAAGATAAGCAAGATAAACCTTACTAACCAACATCTTTAGGGCTCGCAGCACACATCACAAGGAGGTGGCTGTCATTATTACTAGTGGCTAATGGATGAGTTCTAATCTGGGTTTTGTCACTTCTTTTCTTGAGTCAGAAGTTAAATCATGCTCACATTTTTAATTTAGCCAAGCATGTATCTTTCTGACACAAACACAAAGTCGAAAGAAGTACAAATGTTTCTATTGCCAAATTCACTCTTTATCACTCTTGGATAATAGAGGCAGCAGATCTATGGTTCTACAAACTTGTAGACTAAGTTTAGACTAAGTTTTTCCAAAAAATGATACAATTCATGTTAGGCTGAAAGAAAATGAACTCTATGCTAAAAGGAAACTATAATTTTATTTGCTCTTCAGGCTGAAATAACTCAAAAATACCATAAATACTGAATATAACCATAACTGGGCAAAATGAAAAGTAGGAACATTTTTGCTTAATGTACGTCAAACATCACAAACAAGAATGTCACAAAAACAAGAATGTTAGGCATAACACAAATTTATTTTAAGAACAAGTATCTTGTGTTTCAGATATACAGGCATGAGAGATACTGAAGAAGGCTAAAGTCCTTTTTCCAGAACCCTCTCTGGCATGGTCAATACTGATTCCGAAACTGGTTGCTCAGGTCTTGAAGCTCTTGTACCAAAGTATCTACAGCTGCTACGTCGTCCACCAACTCCCCAGAGATTTCCCCACTTGCCACATCTGTAAAGTTTTGCTGCAGCAAACAAAAAAAAAGCATGACCATCAAAACAATGAAAACTTCCAAATAGAATATAGTATAGAGTTGAAATCCTTTGCATAATAACACATAGACTAGCAGTATTGTTTATAGACACATGACAGCTATAACAAGTAATGAATCAAAACAACATGCCTCAACTTAGAATTCAAGAGCTCTGCCATCCAAGTAGCTGCCTTAAATACTAGTCATTCATTTCCCTGTTAAAATGGTTTAGGATGACCAACCTCATCACTCCAAATGAAGACCTGTTTACTATGTATGAGAGCAAAGCAAATATATTTTACATCAAATTCATAAAAATCATGTCATTGTGCTACTTGAAAGTTAATTTTCAGGGCCAGGAGTTTGGTCTAGTGGTAGAGTGCTTGCCTAGCATGCACAAAGACCCAGGTTCAATTCCTTGGTATCATATACACTAAAAAAAAAAAAAAAAAAGCTGGTGCTATGGCTCAAGTGGTAGAGCTCTAGCCTTGAGAAAGCCCAAGGACAGTGCCCAGACCCAAGGACTGGCCCCCCCAAATTAATTTTCACCCGGTGCTAGTGGCTCATGTCTATAATCCTAGCTACTCAGGAGGATTTGAGGATAGAGATTCAAAGCCAGCCCAGACTCAAAAGTCCATGAAACTCTTATCTCCAATTAACCTCGAGAAAACTGGAAGTGGTGCTGTAGCTCAAAGTGGTACAGTGGTAGCCTTGAGCTAAAGAGTTTAGGGAAAGCACCCAGACCCTAAGTTCAAGCCCCACAAAAAAAAAATCAGAACTGGGAATGTGGCTTAATGGTAGAGTGCTTGCCTAGCATGCATGAAACCCTGGGTTCAATTCCTCAATACCACAAAAGCAGAAAAAAAAAAAAACCCAAAATGGTGTTGTGGCACAGCAGTAGAATACTAGCCTTGAGCAAAAGAAGCTCAGGGACAGTGCTCAGGCCCTGGGTTCAAACCCCAGGACTGACAACAAAAGAAAGGAAGGAAGGAAGGAAGGAAAGAAGGAAGGAAGGAAGGAAGGAAGGAAGGAAGGAAGAAAGGAAGGAAGGAAGGAAGGAAGGAAGAAACGGAAGGAAGGAAGGAAGAAAGAAGGAAAGGGAAGGGGGAGGGAGAAATAGAGAGAGAGAGAAGGAGGGAGGGAAGAAGGGAGGGAGAGAAAGAGAGAGATGGAAAGAGAGAGAGAGAAAGAGAGAAAAGAAATAATAACTTTCACATAGGCTCTAGAGACCACAAAGAGTACTGAAATATGATCAAAGCAAAAGAAAAAAATCCAGAAAAATACAATAAAAATAAATGAGTGCTCCTCTAGAAAAAGAATTACCTTGAGAACTTTATCACAACATATTTCCATGCTACCAGAGCTGGATGTACTTTGGACTGTCTAAAAGCCAAAGGAGGGACCCATGAAAATCAGTTTCAACATTTTGTGACCATGCTTTGTGCTGGATTTGGGGGGGGGGAGGTGAGAGAAGGGGGTCTGTGTTTGACTGTATGTGTGTGCACGCATGCATACATATGTAATTGTGTATGACTGTGTATATGTGTGCATTTGTGCACGTATGCATGGGAGTGCACATGCGTATGTTTTAGCCAGAATTTGGCTTGCTATGAATAAATCATTTTCATCAGACTTGAATAAACCATTTATATAGCATTTCATAATAGTGTGGATGTAAGAGCTACTGCAATGTAATTAGCAGAGAAAATAACTTGGACTCAGAACTCTTAGAAGGGCGGAGGCAAACAATACAGGGGTTTAAACTCAGTGCCTCTTGATTGTTAAACAGATGTTCTACCAGTGAGCCACTCCTTCAGCCCTTCTCTATTGCAACTGTTTTTTAGATAAGGTCTTACTTCCTACTCAGGTACTATGATCTACCTATTTCAGGCTCCCCATTATAGAGGGGATGACAGGTGACTACTTTCAATCTTCTATTTAGCTCAGGTTAGCATATACTTGCCGCTGCACACAGCTAGGATTGGGAAGCTATGAGTTTCATGAGCCTTTCTCCATAAGCTAGCCTCAAACCACAATCCTCCCATTCTCAGCCTCGGTAGACAAGATTATAGGCATGAACCACTTGTGCCCAGATTCATACTGCATATTAAAAAAAAGAATTATAGTATATACAAACTATTACAACCCATACCACATTTTTTTTGAGGTAAAGAAAAGCAAAGAGAAACTGAAGCTTAAAAGAATAAATGATCCGTTAGGTCTGAAGTGAAGCCCGTGCTGGCCTCCACCCAGCAGCCCTGTACAATGACAAGACGCTAAAGGCCTAGCAGTTACTCTGTCCTCGGAGAGTGTAGACTGAACAACTTGTAGAATCTACGTAAAAGTTACTAGTGCTTGGCAATTGAGATGTACCTGTCTGTAGTATTTTCTTATTTATATAGCCATAGCAGTTTATTTACACAAAGTCCCTGGCATGATGAGAAAAGATCAGAAATTTATGCAAGCCACATCTACTGCACATTATCCAGTTATTTCCATTCATTTTCACTTTGTATTTTGAGACAGGGTTCCAGTATACAGCCTAAGCTGGTCTGAAAACTGTAAACCTCCTGCCTCAGCTTCTCAAATGCTAAGATATACAGGCATGTGCCACCTCTTCTGGCTTCACTTTCTAAAGTGGGACTTTTTAAATGCAATTCAGTTTAGCAAATCCAATTTAAAAAGAGAAAAAGCATATGATCTACAAACCCAAAGATTTCCACCGTATCCTTTGAGCTACAGCAACACTTCTGGTTTTCTGGGGGTTAATTGGAGATAAGAGTCTCACGGTCCTTAGTGCCTGTGCTGGCTTTGAAACACAATCCTCAGATCTCAGCCTCCTGAGTAGCTAGGATTATAGGCATAGGCCAGTGTGCCCAGAAGCACCTTTTTTTGGGGGGTGGGAATGATTCAGTTGGGGACTAATGAGAACAAAAATCTATGTTCTCATTGTGATGCAGCTTGTTTTCAATATTTGGGAATCCTCCAGACTATGGGATGGTTTTCAGTACCATTCAAGTCAAGCAGGTAAGCTTATAGGAAGATAAGGACACTAGAGGGACAACTCCTGCCCAGTCACAGAATGAAGCACAGGCTGCGATCTCATCAGAAGTAGGGAACTTAGCATCTATTTGGGGGCAGAAAGTTACTGAAAAATTGCTGCCTTGACATTCTTTGAGAATGTTCTTTGGTGGTGGCGGCTCCTCCTCCTCCTCTTTTTGGTAGTACTGGGGGCTTGAACTCAGAGCCTTGCCCACACTTGAAAGGCAGGCACTGTACCATGTGAGCTGTGCCCTCCCCCTCCCCCTTTCAGGTTTCTGAGGTTATGAGGTCAATTGGGAGGAAATGCAGCTCAACAGCAAGGCATGGAATGTTCACAGATTATCTACAGAGATGAAAATCAAGCCTTAATCTGCAAGTGATATTCTCATTCCAGAAAGTTTGGAAGTAAAAAAGTGTCCAAGTGCCATGAACTTGCTTTGTACAATAAATCAAAATCACCTTGCAACCCAAGAGATTCTAAAAGTACTAAATTGCAGTCAAAACTAGATTCCTTTCAATTTTTCCTTCTACCAATATAATGAAAACTCAATTGTGTATTAGAATCATGCAGAAAACTGGTTTTTCGGACTCCACTGAAGACCTCCATCACAGACACAATCCAAAAATCCAAGCTTCAGAAACATTTCCTGGGGGCCGGGAGTTTAGCCTAGTGGTAGAGTGCTTGCCTAGTATGCACGAAGACCCAGGTTTGATTCCTCTATACCTAATACATAGAAAAAAGCCAGAAATGGTGCTGTGGCTCAAACAGTAGAGCTCTAGCCATGAGAAAGCCCAAGGACAGTGCTCAGGCCCTGAGTTCAATGCTCAGGACTGGCAAAAAAAAAAAAAAAATACCTGCTTGGGCCGGAAGTTTGGCCTAGTGGTAGAGTGCTTGCCTAGCATGCACCAAGACCCGGGTTCAATTCTCGGTACCACATACATAGAAAAAAGCTGAAAATGGTGCTGATGCTCAAGCGATAGATCTCTAGCCTTGAGAAAGTCCAAGGACAGTGCTTAAACTCTGAGCTCAAGCCCAGGACTGGAAAAAACAAAACAAAACAGAACAAAACAACAACAACAAAAAACATTTCCCGGGTCATATGATCATGATTCATGTCTGTAATTCTAGCTGGGAAGCACAGATAGCAAGGCTACGGTATGAGGCCAGCCAGAGCAAAAAATAGACAGACTATCTAAAAAACAAGGTGGGTGGAAGGTACATACCTATATCTACCTGGGAAGTAGAGGTAAGATGACACTGATGAGGCTAGAACCAGGCAACATTATTAGTTCAACATTCTCCCTGAAGGCTGGAGGCCTGGCCCCAGTGGTAGAGTGTTTGTGTAGGACCTAAATTCACTCCCTGATAGTACAAACAAAGGAAAACAAAACAAAATCCCTGGGTAATTCTTAGGCATCCCATTGGTGGCCTGTTGTTCTGTGGACTAATGATATATTTAAGTTGTCAAACAGAAGTCAGCCATCTATCTTAACAATTTTTTGTCAAATTTATATAGTGACATTTTCTAAAGCAGTTATTTTCCTTACAGGGAAGGTTTTTTGTTTTAAAACATTCCACTGTAAGTGAAAACCAAGCAGGGAACTGGGAGTCTGTGAGTGTTAAAATATGTGAAGGTCAAAGGCGTGCCCGAGTGAATATGTCAGGCTATGGGAAAAGTGCAATGGAATAGCAGAGCATTGCTTACAGAAAGATTTCAAGCTCACCTGGAGGGTAATGTAGCCATGGCACCAGCAATTTCCTCCTAGACACAATCAGCTGTTGGCTAAACTCTGACATGGGCCTAAAACTCTCCATGATTAGAGGGCAGAAAGCAGAGGCTAGTGACCCTCTACTCCATAGCACATCACAATCACAGAGTGGCTAATCAATTTCTTCCTATCTCACCTTTGCTTTAGATAACAAGCCCCGTAAGTGGAGTCGGACTGAAGACAGCATCTGCACAGCTTCTTGTGGATTCGATTTGCTTTCACTGCACTTTATAGCCACTGCAAGATAAATAGGGGGAAAATTGTCCATCAGGAACTCAAAACGGGGGAAGGGTAACAGTGTTCCACAAAAAATGTACTCATTACCTTAAGAATGCAACTGTAACCCCTCCGCACACAACTGTAATCCCTCCGCACATAAAATTAATTTTTTTTTTTTTTAAAGAACTGTTTCTTCCCTTTAACCCTTTCTTTCTTTGGCATGTGGTGCTGGGGATTGAGCCCAGGGTCTTATGCATGGCAGGAAAGACCTCATCTACTGAGCTATATCCCCAATCTCACTTTTATCCTTTCTTATGAGAAAGCTTTTGTGCTAAGAATTTGAGAGAAATAAGTGAGTTGTGATAACTTACAGATCACCAGTAAGAGACCCAACACACACACACACAGAGTACACAGACCACTAATGATGAAATTCAGTAAGGAGACAAGCTCTCTTACTGAAAACAAGGCAATACACAAGACAAGCAAGCAGGGGCAGCAGCATGGGGTGCCCAACAGCACCATATCCCTGATGGGGCTCGCAGCTGTGGCTCCCCACTGTGCCTCAGCCCCAGGGTTTAGCATCCAGATCCACAGAGCTCTCAATGCCCACTGTGTCTTCATTCTCCATGATTACAGCACCACTCTGGAAAAACTGGTACCAGCCCTCTCCAGAGCCACCCTTGGCATCAGGAGGCAGGTGGGAAGGTTGGTGGGGGTCCTGGAAGTAGGTGGGAAGCACCCAGACCACCCTTCCAGGGAACTCACTTCCTGAGAAATTTGCAGTTAGGAAGGGGGTACACTCCTGTCTGGCTTCATGAGAACAAAGAACTGTGAACAAACATACATGGGATTATTCCACTAATCTGTTCTTATTTTTATTCCCTGAAATTATGCTCGCTAAATTAAAACAGACCAGGGCCAGGAGTTTGGCCTAGTGATAGAGTGCTTGCCTAGCATGCACGAAGACCGGGGTTTGATTCCTCGGTACCACATGCATAGAAAAAACCTGGAAGTGGTGCTGAGGCTCAAGTGGTAGAGCTCTAGCCTTGAGAAAGTCCAAGGACAGGGCTCAGGCCCTGAGCTCAAGCCCAGGACTGGCAAAAAAAAAAAAAAAAAAAAAGTTAAATTAAAACAGACCAATAACCAGATCCTACTTTAAAATTACCAGGGGGGGGAATAGGTGGGGGAGGGGAGGAGGAAAGGAGCAGGGGGAGAGGGAGAAGGAAAAGGAGAGGGAGAGGGAGACATCCTGATGTTTCAAATTAATAGAAAATCCAAGACAGCAGTGCTTCCTCCCTACAAACAACAGTTAAAAGACATAAGTATTATTTTAAGAGTTCAGGATGGTGGAGAACAAAGGAACTCTTGCCCATTCTTTCACAGAAAACACCCTCATCGTAAGAAGCTATAGGAGTTCATCCTCTGGACAACAGGAATAAAGAGCACAGTGACCGCAAAGGTACCAACAGTCTCACATTCTATGGGAGACTGCAATGGCTTCTGGAGCTTGCTGAGGTACACAAGGACAGCTACATGAGCAATTCTACAAGGGACAAGGACTTTAGAATGTTCTAGTTCCTTTTCAGAATTGAGGAGGGGACAGACAGTGTTGGAAAGAAAGGATAACTGAATAATACATTCAGTTTATTATGTGACTGCTGGTGTCCAAATGCAATAAAGACAAGGTTAGCAAGTAAAGGTAAACATCCATCTAAATATGCTTAAAAATTCACGAGCACCAACACATTAATCCGTTACAATCCAAGGAGACCTTCAAAGAACAGACATTTATTTTTAGTAAAGTATGGTCCTGAAACAAACAAGCAAACAGTGCCAACAACAGTTTAAAATGAAGATGCAAAGGCAGGATTTTTCCTGGAATTATTTCTCTAACCTACATATTTATAGTTGGCAGGTTTAATCCCAGCACTGGATCACAGAAAATATTCTGGTTTTGATGGTACAGAGCCAGAAGCTCACAGAAATGATTAGAGTGGGCAAACGAAAGGAGATAAGCTGAATTGTCCAACATAAATCCACCCTCCTAATTATGTACATAATATACCTAAGTGTGGTTTTCTCTAAATATATCCACAAAGGACAGATCCCCTTCTGAGGTCTCTACCATAAAGCCAAGCAAAGCCCCATAAATCACAGACACCCCCAATAACATCCTTCCACAGTGCCAGCCATGAAATTTCAGCCCCACAGAGGTTAGCACTCCTACCTTATCCGCTAACACTAGGTGGTCCAGGAAGTTGGGTATTTATAACCTTTAGGTCAAAGAAATCGAAAGCCTAAAAGTAGAATTATTAACTACCAAGTGCATTTTGAAACTGTCTAAATGGTCTATGACTTCTTTATAGGCAAGCTAAACTTTATCCACATTTTTTACTTTTGTTCTTTTAGGTTGAAGTCCTTATCAAAAGGCTTGGATCCCCTACTTCCAAAGAAATGGTGTAAAATTATGCTGTCAGTGGAGCATGCTGGCTTTACTAAACCATTGATGAACATGACTATGCCACTCGTGGCGGGGGAGGGGGGGAGAGAAGGAATGGAAGAGAGTGAGGGAACAGATGATACTATGTTGAAAAGAAATGTACTTAATACCTAATGCATGTAAAGCTAATCCCATTATGTGTCAGCTCTAAAACCACATTTTTAAAAAAATGGTGCTGTGTTGAGATTCTTTCTTTCTTTTTTTTTTGCCAGTCCTGGGCTTGAGCTCAGGGCCTGAGCACTGTCCTTGGACTTTCTCAAAGCTAGAGCTCTACCACTTGAGCCTCAGCACCACTTCTGGATTTTTCTATATATGTGGTACCGAGGAATCGAACCCGGGTCTTCGTGCATGCTAGGCAAGCACTTTAACCACTAGGCCAAACTCCCGGCCCCGAGATTATTTCTTTTATTCTTCCTAACACCATGGGTAGGTACAATGGGGATAATCAAACTAAGGCTCAGCAAAATCAAATAACTGACTCAATCACCTAACAAGAACTCAGAGGAAGAACGAGTCCCGCTGCTCTACTCTCTTCATTGTTCTCTGGGTGACTCCTCTGTGCTGTCACTACCAGTGCCAGGATTAGGACTGCAGGATAGGGTCACAGAACTGTGTTCTCACAGTAACACATGGACAAATTAAGGCAAATAATGAAAAGCAGTCTTTCCCTGGACTGTACTTATTCAATAAGCAAATCATTTTCTCTTCAAATTATTCTCTCCAAATTTCCAACTTCTTTCTCTCTCGCCCCACCTTACTTCCTCTTTCTTTTTTTCTTTCTTTTATTCTTTCTTTCTTTATTTATTTTTTGGGGGCCATTGTTGGGGCGTGTACTATCTCTTAGCTTTTTCTGCTTAAGGCTGGAACTACACTTCACTTCTAGTGTTTTGCAGGAACTGGCAATAAGAAAGTCTCTTACACTTGTCTGCTTTGGTTATTTCTGAACCCTGATCTTAATCTCAGCCTCCTGAGTACTAAAATTACAGGCATGAGCCACAGGTATCTGGTTTACATTGTACATTTCTTTTACATATGTTACAGCTCTTTGAATATATTACATACTCCAAAAATTTACATATTTTTACTTTTTTATTTTTCAGTACTGGGGATTAGATAAAAGGCTATATCCTTAGCCCATGAACAAGGAAAAATATGAGGCAAGGAAAAGTTAGAATTGGGCCGGGAGTTTGGCCTAGTGGTAGAGTATTTGCCTAGCATGCACAAAGACCTGGGTTCGAGTCCTCGGTACCACATACATTAAAAAAAAAAAGCCAGAAGTGGTTCTGTGGTTCAAGTGGTAGAGCACTAACTTTCAGAAAAGCCCAAGAACAGTGCCCTGATTTCATGGCCCAGACTGGCAAAAAAAGAAAAAAGAAAAATTAGAACTTCCTTCTCACTATATCTCCAACACAGACTGATTTTATATTTGTATTATATACAAGTATAAAAACCAGACCATATTTATACTTGTATATCATATCTTTAAAAGGTTTCTAATTCCTCTCACTTATTCAAATAGTATTTAAGCCATTATCCTGTTTCTTCTTATTGTTCTAATTATACTACTGCTCTAATTGGAATATAAATGCTTTCTGAATTAAATGCAGCAATTTCAACATAATGGAGGAACCTAGAATTTTTTGTAAGGGAGCTTTATTTTTTGACTGTCACTTTATTGTATTAGTAACAAAAGCATTAAAATATGCCATGGCTATCAGATTACCATGTGCAAGTCCTAAGGCTCTTTGAATAACTTCCTTAAATGATGTAATATCTTTCTCCCAACAACTGGACTGTGTGTCACACTTGTAGGCCTTCGAGAGATACTGGAATGCCTAAGAAAAGAAAAAGAACAACATTCAGAATACTAAGTACAATTCACACTTTAAACTCTGCTGCCTGGAAGTCATATGAAACTAATTTCAACTTGCAAAATCAGCATCTGTGGTACACAGCAGTATCTAGGATTCTCATCAAAGAAGCAACAAAGAGGCATATCTAGTAAGAGCAATTACAAGATATTTCCCTATACTAGAAAAATAGAAAGGCCAGGCTTGGAAAACTATAAGAAGTATTCAGATTTTCTCAACATTCGTAGCTACTATCTTAAGACAGAGTTGTTGGAGAAATTAAGAGTTGATGAAAACGATGGAATTGCTAGTGGCTTGTTTAAAACACTCCTCCACAATACTTGGGAATTCTTGGAGGAGAAGCTATAGTTTAACGAACCTTAGTTCTCTATGTGTAGTGAGTACATAATTCAAGAGAAACAGAAGGACAGAAAGGAGTTGTGCATGCATGCATGTGATGTGTGTTCTCTGGGCTGACAAGGCCACAAGAGACGCCAGCTGTGCGAGCTGAGGGAGACGAGAAGGACTCAGAAGCCCATAGATTAGCTGTACCGTGGCAAATTTCAAACCCACGCAAGGACTACATTTGATTTGTTGTGGATGTTTTGAAAAGAAACACAAAACAATTATTCCAGCCTTGGAAACTCTGGGAGCTCCTTTAGGTCTGAAGATAAGAAGCGGATGGTACAACTGGAATATAGCTGGTGTTTCCATTGCTCTTCTGAGAAAGGGGCAGGGCAACCTTTGCAAAGCATTACATGTTTAGACTTTGAAAGTTCTGCTTCAATTGCCTTCTCTAGGCCCTTTACGTTTCCCTTAGGTGATAATACCTCAGATCTAAACACTTTCTTTTGTCTTGTCTTTAGCAATGGGCCTGCAGAAGTGGCGTGCAAATAAATAAGAGCCAATTAGTACTGCAGATGCAGGAAGGGTGAGGCCCTTTAGTAGGAAACAGCAAACAATGACATCAGGGAAACCCACAAAAAGTAAAAAGATGCATGCTACAAGTCTTAACCTGTCCCCAACTCAAAGCTTATGTTAAAGACTCTGAACCCAAACTAAAAACTGAAGTTGAATGTACTAATTCTACCTTCACAGTAGTAAACTCTTCCTTCTTTTATTAAAAAATAAAACAGGATCTGCTGCATGTGAGCTGAGCTAAAGATAATGGCATAGGAGGCTGGGAGGTGGCCTCACCTTCTCGTTCTCCTCAGGCTTTTCACTCTGTCCATCTCCATACACTTGGGCATACAGCCTCCAGATTTCTCCATCGTTGGTCACTCTTGAAGTTACTCTGCCAAGTAACTCCTGCAGCTTTCCTCTGAGGCCAGTAGCAACATCTCCACTTCGATCAGTTATTCCACTAACCACTGCCCTAACTAGAATTTTAAGGACCTTAAAAGTGTACAGAAAAATTTGGTAAGCAAGAAAATCAAGTAACATTCCAATCTCAACATCAATGATAATGACACAAATGACCTCATGAAATCTGTATGGATATCACCGCAATAAGTTTTAAGAAACAAAACAAATGTCAAGCTACTCCAGAGCCACTGTCTAACATGGTACACTGACTATACCCCTGAAAGCCCTGCCTTGAGCCAGATCTCTTCTCTTTTTACTTGACCCATCCTTTCTGAGGCCCTGGCCCATCCACACCTGTAACTTCAACTGCACTCCCAGGGCTATTCTTATAGTTCCTCTGTAGACTCAGCCAAGTTTCTTCCTGCAGCACAGGGCACTTACTTAAACACCTACTGGGCAGACCCTGGTTACATCACATACCTACTTGCTGGAGAGTGAACAGGGATTCACATCTGTTTCCCTCCTGCAGTCTCCAGGCATATCCACCTCACAGTTCCCAGAGGCAGTATTCTGAGCATCAACCTCCACACTTTGTTCTCCCCCCAGGCCTTTTTTTTTGTGGGTCATGGGGTTTGAACTTGGCTTGGGCACTGCCCTTGGGCTCTTCAGCTTAAGGTTACCACCCTACCCCTGGGCCTGGGCATTGTCCCTGAGTTCTTGAGCTCTAGGCTACCACCCTACCCATGAACCAAGCTCCACTTCCCTTTTCTAGAAGTTAACTGGAGATAAGAGTCTCAAGTCCATTTGTGCCTAGGCTCGCTTTGAACCTTGATCCTCAGATCTCAGCCTCCTGAGTAGCTAGGATTATAGGCATGAGCCACCACGCCCCGCTGTTCTCCCATTTTTGCCACATCTGATTCAACTTGACATTCCTTATTAGTTCTTTCAGAAACATCCACTTGCACTACATGACAACATTTGAACTCTGTTTAAAGAGGCCCCATCCCTTCCTAATGATTACATGAGAAACTGCTTAGACAAAGTCTTTCTTTTCCCTCCCACTACTGCAGGTCAGCTTGCCATTTTGTAACTGATTAACTAGTTCGCGATGCTCTGAACTGATGGATGGATCAGATTAAATCAAAAGATTATTAAATCAACAGGTTGTAATGTTATGATGAAACACATTTGTGTTCCTCTAAGAACGCAGATCAAGTGCTCCCTTCATCTTCCTCTCCTTTGATGGGGACAGCACTGTACGACCTTGCTGTTCCGTTTGGTCTGTGAACTAAGGAACTTACTAGAAATGCAAAATTCCAGAAGAGAGGTGTAGGATCCCATTCTGGGGTAATGGGATTCTACATTTCTTTTTGTTTGTTTGTTTTTTATTTTTGCCAGTCCCTGGGGCTTGAACTTAGGGCCTGAGCACTGTCTTTTCCTCAAGGCTGCACTCTGCCACTTGAGCCACAGCACCATTTTTGGCTTTTTTATATGTATATGGTACCGAAGAATTGAACCCCAGGCAAGCACTCTACCACTAGGCAAAACTCCTGGCCCTGGGATTCTACGTTTCTAATGAGGTGAAGGCTAATGTTGATGGCCTTTACAGAACTTGGAAGCAAAAGTCTCAGGAGACCCATTTCAACATCGTGTATCACCAGTGTCTAACCTTGTGCCTACACATAGCACAGATAAACAACTGTCCTCAAAAGGGTGTCTCTTTCCAGTGTTAAGAGAAATGCAACCAAGGTGACACCTTCTTCCTCTAGAACATTCTAGGTCTTTCTCCTCTAGAATATCTTTTTCTTGGGTGGGGGGAGGGAGGGAAGGAATTAGTGGGGATAGAACCCAGGGCCTTGTGTATGCTATTGAGCTACATGTCAGCTACCAGACCATTCTGATTCATGCCTGAGACATAGTTGAAGAATTGAGTCTCCTCTAGAACAAATGTTTTCAGGAATGTAAAAGTCAGACTCACAGACCAGATTACACATAGTAATCAAAGTGAATACTCAATTGTGCTTGCTCTTCCTTATCAGAATAATGGAAATTGCCTTTACCTGTAAATTCACATTACAATTCCATGTGCATAATTTTATGCCTAAAAGTAGCAAAATTCTTATTACAACATGCTCACTTGTGGCTTTAAATCTAAAAGTAGCAAAATTCCTATTACAACAAGCTCATTTGTGGTTTTTAAATCTAAAAGTAGCAAAATTCTTATTACAACAAACTCACTTGTGGTTTTAAATCTAAAAGTAACCATGCAGAAGCAACAGCAGGGTTGTATGCTACTTGTTTCCAGTGATCATTCTATAAGAATTTTGAGGATTAGCACATTTTGAAATGTGCTGCTCTATTAAATAGTGACTAACAGTATTGTGTAAATGTAAGTGTGAATGTAATGCACTAGATTAGTAAAATACTTTCCTGCTTCCTGGACCTCACAGCCTCACTATCCCTCACTCCAGTTTCCTTGGGAAACAATGTGGAGGGAGAAAGTTTATGGCCTTCTTACCACTAAAAAGGGAGGGCTGCAATTGGAGGCAGCTGAGAGGAAAAACTTGTCGGTGTTATTGGAGACAGGGGTGGTAGTGTGTGTGCTGAGGGAGTTGATGAAGGGCTCTGCAGGGAGTGGAATCTGTGCTGGGAGAGCCAAGGACAGAATGGCCTCCATCAAGTCACATACAGATACAAGAAGTAGAGGAAAGCAGAGGGATGCGCTGCATCTGCATGTCTGATGGACAGTTTAAAAGCTAGATTTGGAACTCAGAAGAGTTCTTTATTATTAAGAGAAAAGGCCACAAAAGTGATTCATCACCATGGAAGATGTCACCCAGAGGTCATGCTGGATAGGAATAAGGCTGAGGAATCTTAGGAATACATTTGAGAAGAGGGCAAATGAACTCAATCCGCTGAGGTTAAAAAGGGAGTGGCTAAGCTGGGCGAGGTGGAGCATGCCTGTAATCCTAGTTACTCAGGAGGCTGAGATCTGAGGATCTCGGTTCAAAGCCAGCTCAGGCACTAAAGAACCGAGACTTTTATCTCCAAATCGCCACTAGAAAACTGGAAGTGGTGCTATGGCTCCAGGGGTAGGGTAGTGCCTTGAGCTGAAGAGCTCAGGGACAGCACCCAGGCCCAGAGTTCAAGCCTCACAACTGATTATAAACAAAAACAGAAAACGGAATGGCCAAAATGTGGGGGAAAGTGATATCACAGAAACCAAGAAAGGAGAAACTCACATGGAGATTCTATCTAGAAAAGATTAGGACTAGTAAATTCATCTGCATTTGGCAATCGCAAGGCTTACTAACCGTATCCAGGCTTGCAGCCAGAACAAGGATAACAGAAGAGATCTTGATTTTTTAAGCAAGAAATTTACAAAGAAAGAGAAACATGTGAAAAACAAGGCAGTTATTAACATCATGAAAAACACAGAGCAAAACCCAAAGAGCAGAAACACAAAAATAAATCTGGGGCATGACAGCACACATCTGGAATTCCAGTACTCTGCAGGCTGAGGCAGGAGGATCTGGAGTTTGAGGTCAGCCTAGGCTACAAAATGAGACTCTTCTCCCTCTTCTCTCTCTCTCTCTCTCTCTCTCTCTCTCTCTCTCTCTCTCTCTCTCTCTCTCTCTCTCTCTCTCACACACACACACACACACACACACACTCAACCTCCCCCCCCAATCATAGTATTCTCTAATACTGACTTTGACTATTATAATGGTAATTGAGATTATTCCTGTAGAGAATTCTTTAATGGAAATGTATTAGGAAGATAAGGAGAAGAAGTAAAAGTGCTGGCACAAGAAAGTTAAGTTCTCATTATGACTAGCCAACAGACAATGCCTAATTCTGGTTGTTTTGTTTGTTTTTGCCGGTCCTGGGCCTTGAACTCAGGGCCTGGGCACTGTCCTTCAGCTTCCTCAAAGCTAAAGCTCTACCACTTGAGCCACAGAACCATTTCTAGCTTTCCTTCTACATATATGGTACTGAGGAATCGAATCTGGGTCTTCATGCATGCTAGGCAAGCACTCTACCACTACGCTAAATACTGGCCCCTGATTTTTTTTTAAACACCTGTGATATGTAACTACTAATATAAATTTGAAAGTATGCAAATAGCAAGAGAGAACAGTTTCTCCACTCTGGAAAGAAGGATTCTGAGGAGTTGAGAGGAGATCATTATATTTTGTAATTAACCTTTATCATTCAGCTTAGAAAACCACATACCTATGTTATTTTAATAATATAAAAAAGAATTGAATAAACAGAGAAAAGCAAGAGTAGGTACATACAAAGATTGGAAAAAGGAAACAAAGTGATGGCATCTACAAACAGTCATTCCTCTTAAAAATTATACCGTAGAACAGAGTGACCGTGGGTGTGCAGGTGTGGTGGTAGTGACAAAAAGAACTCACACGTGTGTTCTCTTCATGAAAATTCATGTTTAGTATCTTTATACATTTCTGCATGTACATTATATTCCAATAATGGTAATTTAGAAATTATTTTATGTAATGAAAAAAACTACACTAACTGAAAAAAATAAATCTATTTAAATATATGAACAAATGGAGCTAACATGCAATTTTACAAAGTAGTCTGAGTAGTAACATAGTTACTTTAAAAGCCATTAAAGTGGGGCCGGGAGTTTGGCCTAGTGGTTAAAGTGCTTGCCTAGCATGCACGAAGACCCGGGTTCGATTCCTCGGTACCACATACATAGAAAAAAGCCAGAAGTGGTGCTGAGGCTCAAGTGGTAGAGCTCTAACCTTGAGAAAGTCCAAGGGCAGTGCTCAGGCCCTGAGCTGAAGCCCAGGACTGGCAAAAAAAAAAAAAAGCCATTAAAGTAATTTTATAAGTTACTGGCTAATAGCACCATTTTCATAATCAATTCTGGCTATACAGACTGACTACAAAAAGCAATAGATTGCAACATATACTTAACCTTATTTAACTGGACATTCATAACTTGGAACAAGAATGTTATAATACAATTTCCTTGGCTAACTGTATCATTGAGTGTCATTTCCCTGGGGCAGTCTACAAATGCATCAGCATTCTACTCTTGTCTCATCAAAAATGAAAACAGATTTAAAACAATTAAAGCCTTTAATCCACTGTTATGAGTATGTTGTTACAATTATTTAAGCCATCAGTAACTAACCAACACTAGCCATTTTTTTTAACATTACATCACGTGAAGAATAGAATATTGAAGGTTACAATTATGGAAGAAGAGTAATTCTTAGGAAGGTAGGAAAACAGGAACAAATTGTTGATGTGAAATAAAAAGAAGGGCAAAGAATTTTAAACCTAAAGTATTACATGTGCATCATCTACTGAACACCAAGTATACAGTAACAGCTAAGTCCAGAATAGATAGAACAACCAGGTGCCGAGGTCCACCAAGAGCAGAGAAATCTGAAGAGAATTTTTATCTGTCATTGACTTTTATTTCTACTTTTTTTTTTTTTGCCAGTCCCAGGGCTTGAACTCAGGGTCTAAGCACTGTCCTTGGGCTTTTTCAAAGCTAGAGCTCTACCACTTGAGCCATAGCACCAGTTCCAGCTTTTTTTCTATGCATGTGATACCGAGGAATTGAACCTGGGTCTTTGTGCATGCTAGGCAAACACTCTACCACTAGGCCAAGCTCCTGGCCCCCTGTCATTGACTTTTATCTTTTGTTTTTTGCTAAATGTTGATTCAACAAAAAAGATACATATATGGGTTATGGGGCTTGAACTAGGCCTGGGCACTGTCCCTGATCTCTTCAGCTCTAGGCTACCACCCTACCGTTGAGCCAAGCCCCACTTCCCATTTTCTAGAGGTTAATTGGAGGTAAGAGTCTCAGGTCCTTTTGTGCCCAGGCTGGCTTTGAACCTTGATCCTCAGATCTCAGCATCCTAAGTAATTAAGATTACAGATGTGAGCCACCTACCTGGCTTAAGGCATTTTTGTTTAATGAGTTTTTAGTTGAAAAGTCTCTAAGATATTAAAACACAAAATGAAAAGAGAAAATAGCCAGGTGTGGTGGCTCACACCTGTGATCCTAGCTACTCAGGAGGCTGAGATCTGAGAATTGTAGTTCAAAGCCAGCCTGGGCACCTGAGACTCTGATCTTCAATTGACCACTAGAAAACCAGAATAGGTGCTATGGCTCAAGGGGTGGGGAGGTAGCCTGAGCTGAAGAGCTCAGGGAAATTGCCAAGGCCCAGAGTTCAAGCTTCACAACTGGGCGTTGAGGGGGGGAAAGGGAGAGAAAATAAAATTTCCAATGGAAAAATCAGCAAAGGATAAGTCTATTAACATTAGAGTTTCTTTCTAGTCCTTTGCTATTTGTAAATTTGTAAATATACTATGCAAATAATTTTATCTTGACTTTTCCCATTTACTAGTATATATTAATTACATAAAATACTTAAAATACATAATGTATTTTATTACGGCATTTTTCATACATTTCTAGTGTAATTTAGTCATATTTACTCAATTACTATTGTCTCCCCTTATCACCTTTTTCGTTTATCACTGTTAAAGAATTTTTCATATAAGCATTTTTATATACTCTTTAAATATATCACTTTAATAGAGCCAACATATTTTTACTGGGGTAAGTGCCCATGGCTCAGCCTGTAATCCTAGCTAGACCCTAGGCTGAGATCTCAGGAGCCAACAGAGGCAGTGAAGTCTATGAGACTCTCATCTGCAATTAACCACCAAAAAAGCCAGAAGGAGAACTGAGGCTATCATTGATCAAAAAGCTCAGGGACAACACCCAGGTCCTGAGGTCAAGCCCCAGGACCAGCATACACACACACACACACACACACACACACACACACACTCACACAATTCAACTTTGTCCAGAGAACCGAAGCCTACTTAATAATCCCTTTGCAGTGGTCTAGGCTGTGAGTTGTGCTTGTTAGTAATTGTAGAATAAATGATAAGCCAGTATGATTTAGTCTCTGTGCCTAAAGATTTTTCTCACAGTAAATAAAGACTTCCCTAGGCTATAATTCTAGAATCAAGAGAATAAACTTTATAATACTCTGGAGATACTAGCAACTTGCCAGGAGTGAAAGGCAAGTGGTGAGCATTAGTGGTGCATGAAAACGCACCATTTTACTGCATGTTATCACACTGCAGGTATGAGCTTAACAATTAAGTTTACTATGAATTACTCTTTTTAGTCTTCTTTTAGTGGTGCTGGGGTTGAGCACGGGGCATCATGCTTACCAGTCTTACCACTGTGTCACATCCTAGCCCCCCTTTTTTTTTTAATCTTTGAAATTTTATTCCACAAAAGGTATGTGCAGCTATTATTCTGAACTATGTTTCCTTCATTATTAGTGAAGTTAAACCTTTTCATTTCCTTAAATGCTTCCAAATGTTTGTAGACTAAATATATTTCCTTTCTAAGAAATTCAAATTTTTTCCTTAATATATACTGAACTGATTTTCCCCATTGTGAAAAGTTTTATTGTTCATATAAACTAACACATGTTGCTAGCTCCTTCTTCTCATTCCCAACCAATACATTGCTTGAAAAGTTGGCCAGGGGTTAAGGCGGGAAAAAAGCAAGGCCAGCCTGGGCTACATGGTGAGACCCCAGTATTAACTCACTCCCAAACCCCCAAAATGGGGGAAAAAAAAACAAAACACAACAGTACCAGTGAACACTCCTGATGACAAAGAAACGGACTGGTTCCTGATATGTTGAAAAAGTCACCCAGGGTAGAAGGTTCTAGGTGCCCAAGTTCACAGAGGACATGCTGCCCTATATGCCACCCGTCACCAGTGTGAGCAGCGCAAACCAGGAACTCTGTGAGCACATCACAACAGAGCAGCTGGCTAGGGTAGGGAGCGGGAAGTAGAGGCTCAAGGGCCTGGTGGACTCCAGGGGCTCCTTCCTCCTCTTCTCTCCATGTGCCTAGGTGAGCTGGTGGTTGATGAAAGTTTGGCCAAGGGAAAGGAGGCTTCCTTCCACAGGGAAGGTAACCAAGGGGTGGATGCCCACTCATGGGGCTCAAGTGAGATATTGGCCTTCAGTCCCTCCCTGCAAGTACACATTATAGTACAAGTAAACTGCCAATGTTCTGAACTAGAGAGGAACAAAGACAACTGGAAGAAAAAAAAAAGGGCACAAACTAAATAGACTGTGTGGAAAAGAATTCAAGAGGCAGTGCAGAAAAAAATGTTTATCTTGTCTCACAATACACCTATGCCCTCAGGAAGGTAACAGAAAACCAAATGAATGAACAAGATACACACACACACAGGGAAAAAAAAACTGTGAAGATTCAGCTCAGCTGTCTCACGGAGAAAGATGATGTGAAGTTTAAAGATAACAAGCAGCAGTTGGAGAGGCAGGGAGTATGAATTCCTGCAAGGTACTGTGGCTTATGCCTGTAACAGTAGCAACTCAGGAGACTGAGATCGGAGGATGGAAGTTTGATGTCAACCTTGACAGGAAAGTCCATGAGATTCTGATCTCCAGTTAACCACCAAAAAGCCAAAAGTGGAGCTGTGGCTCAAGTGAGAGAGCACTAGCTAGAACACATGGCCCTGACTTCATGCTCTAGTACCAGGACACACCAAAATAGCATGAGGTCCTGGATGCCATGTGGAGGCAGTGTTCAAGAGGAAGAAGAGATCAATGATGCTTAAGAAGGGTTACAGATTGAGTGAGCCACTGTCAGCTCTCAGACCTTGCTGAGGGCCCCAAAGCATGGACTCCCACACAGGCTGGAGGAAGATGTTTGCCTTGAAGACCAGCAGGAAAGGGGCTGAAAACTAGAAAAGAAGAAGAGGGAAGAGGTTTGTTTGCTGGTTCCTATGGCCTATTTATACAAACTTGGAAAACAGTGATAACTGTCAAAACTAAAGACAACACATAAATGCATGCAGTGATGTCTTTTCATTTTTAACAAATTGTACAAGTACATTTTACATTATAGTAATTAGAAGGTAAGGCCCTACCACCTTCTTGTCTGAAAACTTTGTCTCACAATCTATTCTTCCTAAGATTCTTTAGTCTGCAAACAACTTTCTTGGAGCCTGTGCACCTATTGTGAACCTAAATGACAATTTCAAACCTTCTTCTAAGAATAGGTACACACACACACACACACACACACACACACACACACACACACACACACACACACACACACACAGATTTCTTTTCTTAGAATTTCAGGTAATTTCCTAATAGAAATTTCAGTTTATCCATCATGGTCTGAGACCCTCCCTCCTCCAATACATCAAGTAATTCCAGTTTAAATATTTCATTCATCTTACTTAGTTTGGTTTTAAAAGTGAAACAGAACTTAAAACTTTTGGCCAGTCATTCTACACATACTGAGTATTCTATTTTTATACCACAGCTTTAAAATACAATCATTATTGTATACTACATTTGCAAACCTACTTAAATCTGTTCCTGAATTCTCCATGCAATCCATTTTCATTCCTGTAGCAGATGTTAACTCTTCATATAATAAGGATATTATTAGCTTTTGCCTTTCTTATTTGATACAAATATTTTGTCACATATTTTTTTAATGTGGTCATAAAAATTCCTTCCAGTTTTCTTCTACTGCCTCAGAGTTCAAGAACGTTGGTAAGCATCCACTTCTATTTCTAATTTTACTATGAGATTAAAAAAACCCAAATATTTGGCATATATTTAGTCCATTTGGAGTTCATTTAGAGTATCATAAAATAATCTAAATAAAATTATAAGCATGGATGCTTGCAGATTTCTTTTACCAATATTTTACTGAGTAATATATATATATATCACATAATTTACTATCTTAATCACTTTTAAGAGTCCAGTAGTATTAAATATATTGATAATGTGCTACCATACCCATCTCCATGACTTTTCTTTTCTTTTTCTTTTTCTTTTTGGTGGGTGGTAGGGTTTGAGCATGGCCTGGGCCCTGTCCCTGAACTCTTCATCTTCAGCTCAAGACTACCACCCTACCCTTGAGCCAAGCCCCACTTCCCATTTTTCTTGAGGTTAATTGGAGAGAAGTGTTTCAGGTCCTTTTGTGCCTGGCCTGGCTTTGAACCTTGATCCTCAGATCTCAGCCTCCTGAGTAGCTAGGATTACAGGCGTGAGCCACCTCACCCAGCTTTCTTTTTCTTTTTTATATACTTTTATTGTCAGGGTAATGTACAAATGGGTTAAAGTTACATACATGAGGAACTGAGTACATTTCTAGTTGGACATTGTTATCCCTCCTATGTATTTCTCCCAATTCCCCCCACCCAAACTTGTAGAGTTCATTTCTAACACATTGTCTGTGTGTATCACTGAGGCATTGGCTCACCCTTTGTCTTTTGTCTCACCATTTTGTTGTTACCCTTCGCTTCCTTAATTCAAATAAATGTATATACACCATGTACAAAAATCAGATACAGTGACAGAATAAACCATGGGGGAGGGGGAGAAGGAAAAAAAATGACTTCGCATAGTGCATTAAAATCAACAACCACAAAGAAAAATCTGTTTCCATATCCTGGAGTTCATTTCTTTAGCATTATCTTATATGGTCATATATACATAGCTATTTAGCAATTGTGGTCCTCTGCTAGGAAAATCCTAGACATATATCAGTTATTGCAAATGAGAGAAACCATGGAGTCTATGCTTCTTTGGTTCTGGCTTACTTCACTTAATATGATTTTCCATTTCCTTACAAATGCAACTATGTCATTCTTTCTAATGGCAGCATAGAATTCCATTGTGTATATATACCACATTTTCTCAATCCATTCATCTAATGAGGGTCATCTGGGTTGATTCCATATCTTAGTTATTGTAAATAATGCTGCAATGAACATGGTTGTGCTGGTAGCTTTAATATGGCCTTGTTTGTGGACATTTGGGTAAATGCCCAGGAATGGTACTGCTGGGTCATAAAGGAGCTCTGTGTTTAGTCTTTTGAGCAATCTCCATACTGCTTTCCAGAGTGGCTGAACAAGTACACTCCCACCAATGGTGTAGAAATGTTCCCTTCTTTTACCCTGTAAAACTGACACTCAAACCACTAAATATTAACTCCTTATTCTTCCTCTCCTCAACTCAACACCATTCTCTTCTGAGTCTCTGCTTTTGATTTCTAGGTAGAATCATATAGACTAATCTTTGTGATTGGTCTATTTCACAGTTTAACATCAGGGGGCTCATCCATGTTGCAGCATGCCAGAACTTTCTTCCTTTGCAAGGCCTGAATGTTTCATTGCAGGGATGTACTATATTTGCTTATCCATTCATCCACCAGTGAACCATCAAGCACTGCTCCTCTGTTTAACTTACTGTGAGTAATGCTACCATGGACATGGATGTATCCGTTTTGAGCTTCTCTTTTATTTTGGGGGGGAGGGATCATGGGGCTTGAATTCTGGGCCTGGGCACAGTCACTGAGCTCTTCAGCTTAAGACTACCACCCTACCCTAGAGCCACAGCCCCACTTTCCATTTTCTAGAGATTAATTGGAGATCAGAGTCCCACGGAGCCAGGTACAGTGGCTCATGCCTGAAATTCCAGCTACTCAGGAGGTTGAGATCTGAGGATCAAGGTTCAAAGCCAGCTGGGCACAATAGGACTTGAGACTCTTCTCTCCAATTAACCTCTAGAAAATGGGGAAGTGGGGTTAGGCTCAAGGGTAGGGCAGTAGCCTTGAGCTGAAGAGCTCAGAGACAGTGCCCAGGTCCAGAGTTCAAGCCCCATGACCCACAAAAAAAAAAAAAGAAAGAAAAAAAAAGTCTCATGGCTTTATAGTGCCAGGCTGGCTTTGAACCTGGATCCTCAAATCTCAGTCTCCTGAGTAGCTAGGATTACAGGCGTGAGCCACCGCACCCGACTCCTGCTTCAAATCCTTACAGGTATTTTCCCAGAAATGGAATTACGACCATAGGTTAAATGCATTTTTAGCTGTTTTGAGGAGTTACCATATTGTTTTCCATAATGGCTATAACATTTTATAATCCCACTAACATATACAGGGTTCTAGTCTCTCCACATCCTTGCCAATAGCTGTAATCTCCTGGTTATCTTGCTGTTGTTGGTTTTCTTAATATGAGCCATGCTAATGGTTGTGAGGTATATGTTACAGTTTCATTTTCATTTCCCTAATGTTTGGTGATGTAGAACATATTTTCATTTTCATATGGTTCTTAACAAATGCCTGTTCAAGTCCTTTGCCTATTTTTTAACTGGTTTGTTTTTGTTTGTTTGTTTGTTTTTAATACCAGTTCTGGGACTTGAACTTAGGGCCTGGACACTGTCCTTGGGCTTTTGTGTTCAAGGCTAGTGCTCTATCGCTTGAGCCACAGTTCCATTTCTGCTATTTTGGTATTTAATTAGAGATGAGAATCTCATGGACTTTCTTGCTTGGCCAGGTCTGGAACCAAAATCCACAGATCTCAACCTCCTGAATAGCTAAGATTACGGGCATGAGGGGTACCCAGCTACTTTATTTGTGTGTGTGTGTGGGGGGGGTGTGGGTGTGGTTGTTGGGCCTTAAGGAATTCTCTGTGTAATTTAGACATTAATCCCTTATCAGGTATGATAACATTCTCTCCCATTTTTCTGATTTGCCTGTTTATTGTTGATCACATATATATATATATATATATGTGTGTGTGTATATATACATACATATGTATATGTATATATATATATATATTTTTTTTTTTTTTTGGCCAGTCCTGGACTTAGGGTCTGAGCACTGTCCTTGGGCTTTCCTAAGGTTAGAACTCTACCACTTGAGCCACAGCACAACTTCCAGCTTTTACCCTATATATGGTACTAAGGAATGAACCTGGGTCTTCGTGCATGTTAAGTAAGCACTCTTACCACTAGACCAAACTCCCAGCCCTGATCATATGCTTTGTTTCTTTATTTTTATTTTTTGCCAGTCCTGGGGACTGAACTGAGGGCCTGAGCACTGTCCTTGGGCTTTTTTCCTCAGAGCTAATGTGCTACCCCTTGAGTCACAACACCCCTTCTGGCTTTTCTATGTGTGTGGTACCAAGGAGTCGAACCTGGGTCTGCATGCACGCTAGGCAAGCACTCTAAGTACTCGGCCAAACTCCCAGCCCTGATTATATATTTTGATGCACAAAAAAATTTAACTGATAAAATGCAGTCTGTCTGTACTTTCTTTCATTGCCTGTATGGTTGATAATATATCTAAAAAATTGTTACCAAATCCAATATAATAAAGGCTTTGCCCTATAGTTTCTTCTAAGTGTTTTATAGCTTTAGCTCTTTCATTTGAGTCTTTGGCCCATACTGAGCTAATTTTGGTATAAGGTGTTAGGTAAGGGTTTCACTTCATTCTTTTGCATGTGGATACCAGCACAATTTGTTGAAACTATTGTTCTTTGCCCACTGAGTGGTCTTGGACCTCAGAATCACTTGATCATATGCGCAAGGGCTCATTCTTGGGCTCTCTATCCAAGCCACTGCATGTGCATCTTTATGCTAGCACCACAGTGTTGATTACTGTAGTTTTCTGGTAGGCTCTGAAATCAGGAAATTAAAGTTGTCCAGCTTTCTTCTTCTTTCTCAAGATTGTTTTGACCATCTAAAATTCCTTGAGATTACACTTGAACTTAAAGATAGAGTTTTCTATTTCTGCAGAAACTGCATTGGGGTTTTGATAGAGCTGACACCAAATTCTGTAGATCACTTGTGTGACATTGACAATGTCATAATATTAAGTCTTCCAGTCCATGAACATGGAATATTTGCATTTACCTGTATCATCTTTAATTTCTTTCAGCAATGTCTTACAGTTGTTATTATACAGTTCTTTTACTTCCTTGAATAACATCTTATGCTACTGTAAGTAGAAATGTTTTCATAACTTCCTTTTTGGTTATTGTGGGTATACAGAAATACAACTTAACTTTTTATGGGTTGACTTTGTATTTTGCTACCCTGAAGAATTCAGTTATTGGGTCTAGCAGCTATTTGAGGACTCTTTGATTTTCTGCATATAAGTTCATAACAGTAAAATTTACTTCTTCTCTTTCATTTGTTTTCCTTGCCCAACTGCTCTGTCTAGACCTTGTACTATGGTGCTGAATAATGAATGAAGGCATCCTTAGTCATAGGAAAAGAGCTTTCAGTCTTTCACCATTGAGGATGATGGTCACTGTGGGTTTGTTTCATATGCTGCTCTTATTACGTAAGTTAGTTTCCTTCTGTTCCTAATTAATTGGATGTTTTTATTAGGAAGAGGTACTGTATTTTGATTTTTCTGCTTCAACTGAGATAATCATGTGTTGAGTTTTTATTTCATTTTGTTCATGTGATAGACTATGTTAATTCTCTTATGCAGAACTATCCTCATGCTGCAAAAATAAATGTCACTTGGGATGGAGTATAATACTTTGAATAAGCTGCCAAATCAGATTTGTTAATATTCTGTTAAGGACTTTTATACCAATGTTCATTAAGGATTTGAGTATAGTTTTCTTTCCTTGTAGTGTCTTTGGCTTTGATATCAAAGTCTTTTTTTTTTTTAAATGTTTGATAGAATTCACCAATAAAGCCATTGGATTCAGCCTTTCCTTTGCTGGGATATTTATGGTTATTCAATCTCCTTGCTAATTATGAATCTATTCAAATTTTCCTCTTCTGGCTTGGTAGGTTTTGTGTTATATGGGGTGGGGTGGGGGTGAGGGGTTGCTGATCTGGGGGCTCGAACTCTGGGCTTGGACACTGTTCCTGGACACCTTTTGCCCAAGGACAGCACTGCACCACTTAACCACAGCACCATTTCCAGCTTTTCGGTGATTTAAGTGGACTTAAGAGTCTCCACAGACTTTCCCACCCAGGCTGGCTTTGAACAACCATCTTCTTCAAATCTCAGTCTCCTAAGTAGCTAGAATTACAGCCATAAGCCACTGGCACCTGGCTGAAAATGTGTTTTAACATAAATCTTCACGTAGACTGCAAGGTGTGAGTCAGAAGAAAACTAGGCACACTTACACTTTAATTCCATCTTCACTTCCTACTAGCTGTACAACTAGTCAAGCTATATAAGCTCTCTGGGTGTCACATTAATAAACTGTAAACTAAAGAATACTTGCCATCCACCTCAAATACTGTATATAATTATAAAAAGTAATCTACATTAAGTGGCAGGAACATAGTAACCCTGCACATATAAATAGTAAATTAGTATCAATAATACAATAATTGAATTCCTTTTCTAAAGTGATTGTCAACTTCTCAAGAAGGCAAGTGAGAAAAGGAGAAAGAAATAAGTTAAGAAATCAACATGAGGGTGACACTGACATTGTCAAAAAAGAATGTACTCTAGGTACCAGGAGTTTGGCCTAGTGGTAGGCCTAGTGCCTGCCTAGCATGCACAAAGACCCAGCTTTGATTCTTTGGTACCACATACATAGAAAAAGCTAGAAGCTGGGTGCAGGGGCTCATGTCTGTAAGCCTAGCTACTCAGGAGGAAGCGATCTGAGGATCAAGGTTCAAAGCAAGCCTGGGCACTAAAGACTATAATATTCCAATTAATCACTAGAAAAGGGGAAGTGAGGCTGTGGCTCAAGGGGTAAGGGAGCAGCCTTGAGCTAAAGAGCTCAGAGACAGCACGCAGGCCCAGAGTTCAAGCCCCATGACCCACCAAAAAAAAAAAAAAGGGCCGGGAGTTTGGCCTAGTGGTAGAGTGCTTGCCTAGCATGCACGAAGACCCAGGTTCGATTCTTCAGTATCACATACATAGAAAAAAGCCAGATGTAGTACTGAGGCTCAAGTGGTAGAGCTCTAGCCTTGAGAAAGCCCAAGGACAGTGCTCAGGCCCTGAGCTCAAGCCACAGGACTGGCAAAAAAGAAAAGAAAAGAAAAGAAAAAAGTACTCTTTACACGACTTATGTAACTGTAAACCCTCAGTAGATCACCTTTACAATAATAATAAACAAAGGCAATAACAACAAAAAAATTAACATTAGAAATAAAAAAAATTAACATTAGACTCTCCCTGAGGAATTACATGGCTATAAATATGTGTGTGGGGTGTGTGTGTGTGTGTGTGTGTGTGTGTGTGCGTGTGTGTAGAAGATCTGTCTACAAGCAGATTTGTGGCAGTATTTCTAAGAGTAGAAACCTGGAATGCTGAACAAGTACTTCAAGTACATGAATGTGAGACATACAGAAGTATGCACAATCTAGACATGAATAATAAAAAAGAGCCTTACAGGAAAGCATTCCTAGGTTTTACTAGTTAAAATTAGGCCACAGGAAAAAAAAAAAACAATGATGATACAGAAGTAAATTGCTCGTTCTCTTGCTTCTGAAAAAATATTTTGCTATTTTAATTCATATCTATATTGAAATGAGAATGAAATCATACATTTTCATACAAAGTAATCTGAGCTAATTTAATTCATGTCTGTATTAAGATGAGACTGAAACCATACATTTTCATATACCTACAATAGAAAAAATAAAATCATAATAATCCATAGCTATAAAGAAGTAGAAAAGGAATAAAAAGAATTTTAAAGCAAATTAAAATAGAATGGGGTCAGATTGTGTCAAACAAAAGAATATCAGAGATTTTTTCAGACAACTGTTGCCAAACACAGAGAGTCAAATTAAGTAAAAAATCTTTCACTCAAGATAAAAATATCTCCAGCATTGTATCAGTTTGTCTTGGTGCACATGGACTAGCTGTCACAAAGGATACTGACAAACAATGTACTGTGAAGCTGGGTATGCAGAGTCTCCTGACTTTAGGTCAAGAACCATCTAGCCTCTTTGCCTCACCTGCCAGAGGCTCTATCATACCTTCTGAGCAAGGCCTTCAAAACTCTGACAGTTATAAAGGGAGCTACCCACAGGGCTGGCACAGATATTAAGAAACAGTGATCTCATCATACTATTCCTAAATCTAAGTACCTAAGAGTTTTCTGTTAATGTGCTAACATGAGCAGCTTACCTGAGCAAGTCAGTGGTTATGGATATGTAGTGGTTAGGTTACATTCTCAATAACAGTTACCTAATAAGTACAAATGTGAAAACTGAGCTGACAACTCTAATATCCAACACCTGAATATAGTGAGTTACCTGAGGTCAGAACTTACATTCTAGTTAATTACTCTAAGCTGACCATATGTTTATAAACTGCAAGTCAGGTTTTCATAACTGGGTCACAGCAACATTCGTTTATACACTGAAACTAGAATGGCAGAACCTTGTGAGTAATGGATCATGTGAGCAGAGAAAGTAAGAGTCTCTTCACATATGATGTGTTTAACAAGATACATGCAATAGTTAAGGGAACAATATGTAATATAATCAAGTATTATAAAACACAAGTAGAAACAAGAAAATATGAATATCCTACCTGAACATCTTTGTATTTGTCTCGTAAATCTAGCAGCCGGTGATAAGCTTTGATAGCTTCTGAAAATTCCCCGACGTCGGTGCTGGTGAGGATATAGTTCTCCCAGATCTGCCAGTGCTCGTAGTTACACTTGAGAGCTTCTTGCAGAGTTCTGAAAGCTTTTACTCTAGTGAAGACCACATTTTAATAATGAACCCTTTTTTTTTTTATTAGAATGCAACACAGCTAAGAGTATAGAATGCTAATGTGAACCATCAGCCCATGGTCCACATCAATAAAGACAAGTACCAACCTACATGACAATGCTAACTAGCACAAACTTTCTTATGAAATCTGACAGGCCCTTTAGCATACATCGCATACCTACAGAGATATTCCTTTCCTAACTTATATATTGGGAATAGGACGTTATTTTATAACTAGGAGGCAGTCTCACTGTCCCCAGGAGAAGTCCCCTTCTAGGTCTAGACTTGAATTCCGAGTAGCCTAGTAAGTATAACCATAAACCTATAAGATATGAAGTAGGGACATGGACGCAGTCAAGAGATAACAGGTGGGGAGGTAAAAAAAAAAAGTTCTTCATACTTTAAACCACTCTTACAAAACAAAATTCTACCACCTGAGGGGAAAAGCTACACCAGGGAGGACAGTGTACAAAATTAACAAGCAAGGCATAAATTTATTAAACAAAATTTTAACAATCCATGCCAAGTATGATAGTACATTCTGTAATCTCAGCACTTGGGAGGTTGAAGAAGGAGGATCGCCAGTTGGAGATAAGCCTGAGCTACATAGTGAGACTGTGTCTAAAAAAATAGAAAAGAAAAGGAACCATCAAATATTTAAACAATTTATTTAAAAAAATAAAAGAGAAAAGAAATAATTTTAAAAGAGTAAGGGCTTGTGAAATAAAATTAACAGAAATGAAAGATCATGGAGATATGACCAAGAACCAACTGGACATTTTAAAATTAAAAGAAATATCAAACAAAACAAAATCAACAGGGGACTAAAACTGGACTGCCTAATGTCAAAGAAAAAAACAGGTGAACTAGAAGAGAATATTGAAGGATTCGCACAAAATTCAGATTAATAAACAGAAGAACAGTGAGGAGATGGAGGAAAGAATGAAGTAAGATGCAAATACACATCTAGCAGGAAAAAAGACAAGAGAGTATTCCACCTACTGAGAGACCCTAAGTAAAAACACATAAAAGGATAGTTTCTTGCAAAATAAAATGGGATCAAAATAGAAAAACAAAAAACCAGTTCTTCAAAAATCTAACGTAAAATTGTTCCAAAGAGATTTTTTTTTTTTTTGGGTGGATCATGGGGCTTGAACTCTGGGCCTACGCACTGTCCCAGAGCTCTTCAGCTCAAGGCTATCACCTACCCCTGGGCACTGTCCCTGAGCTCTCCAGCTCAAGGCTACTGCCCTACAACAGGAGCCACAGCCCCACTTCCAGTTTTCTAGAGGTTAACTGGAAATAAGAGTCTCACCTTCTTTAGTGCCCAGGTTGGTTTTCAACCACAATCCTTCGAGTAGCTAGGATTAGAGGTGTGAGATCTTTTTTATTTTTATTTATTTATTTTGCCAGTCCAGGGCTTGAGCTCAGGGCCTGAGCACTGTCCTTGGATTTTCTCAAGACAATAGCTCTACCACTTGAGCCTCAGCACCATTTCCGACTTTTTCTTTTTTCCTATGTATGTGGTCTGAGCATCAAGCTGCCTTCTTGGAAAACAACTCGCCCAGCAGCAATCCACACCAGGAAGTTATCTTCTCCTGTGTCCTCTAACACTAACCAATCACACTCAAGTTCTTGACTTCAAATTGTTTGAAATAGCTACTTGATCACTTTTGGAAAGTGCAGCTTCACATTAGGACTCACTAAACTCACTGTGGTAAAAATCTTGTACTATGAAATTTTATTTATTTATTTTTTTGAACATTTTATTAAAGAATACTGAAATTTGTCAGTGTTCTCTGGGAGCAGTACTTTGTTCAAACAAACAAACAAAAAAACCCAACTGTGACAAATAAAAAACCTTTCTAGGGCCTGGAGTTTGGCCTAGTGGTAGAGTGCTTGCCTAGCATGCACAAAGACCTGGGTTCAATTCCTTGGTACCACATACTTGGAAAAAGCCAGAAATGGTGCTGAGGTTCAAGTGGTAGAGTTCTAACCTTGAGAAAAATCCAAGGACAGTGCTCAGGCCCCAAGCTTAAGCCCAGGACTGGCAAAAAAACAAACAAACAAACAAATAAATAAAACCTTTCTAGAAAGTTTTTATTTTTCCATTGTGATCCCTTATGATTTAAGCTTGATAATTATGTCAATTATGCCTAATTGGGATCCATGATATAATAAAGTATTCTTTATCTTAAAAAAGAAAGGGCATCAGATATACTGCAAGTATCTGGCTTTTTAAAAACAAAGTATATACCCATTATCTTAAGTAGATAATGTCCTGGGCATTTTTTTTTAAGTTTTTAATGTACCATGATGAACATTATAACTACTTGCATGCCAAGTTACATTATCACATACAATGACAGCAGTTGTGTTTTAAAAAACCAGAATCAGGTTGGATATACTTTAGAGAGCTAAAATTAAGCTTTGTATATTTCTAAGACCTGATGCAGTGTCTCCCATTATCCTGTTTGATGTTTTTCTCTCGTTGAAACAGTAAATTTACACATCAAATGATGGAGCATAAAGTTTTACCAAAAGTATAAAAGTAAAAGCTCTTAAGGATTAATGGAGTCGAACTTAAGTAACCAAATCTTTTTTGGTGTTGAAAACATGGAATCAATCATAACCCAAACGAAGCTAATAGTTAAATCTTTTGTTACTTAACTATTGTAACTTTAACTAGGTATAATGAAGTAATTTGAAATGTGTTGCAATCTTTTTTTCTTTAAAGTGGAGCTTATACAAAAAGGCAATCACAAAACAGGTAGGATATTCTGATGATTGGTGTATAATCTTACAACTTTTGATCATTATAAATTTCCTTTAATTGATTTTCTTAGGATTTCATTTTGAGGTTTAACTTAAAGTGAGTTGAAAGTTTTATAATTTGGTAATACTGGATTTCAAGTCATTTTCAAGATGAAAATGGAAATGGACAATTAACTTAATTTTCATCTTCTATAACATCTAAGTCTTCGTCATCTTTACCATGATCATCTGCTTGTTGATCTTCTTTTAGCTGACAGGTGGATACCTGACTTGTTCCAGATACACACTTAGCTGACAGTGATCTCTGAAGAGGTGACTTTGAATTTGCTCTTAAAATATCTAAACAAGATGAATAATCTGGTGTATACAGAGAATTTCGGAAAACCTCTAAATCTTCATCCTCATCAATCTTATGTATAGTTTGGTGGGCAGCAGTGTAGACCTCTAAAGCTTTGTTTGCCATGAAATAACATTTCAATAGTGATCAATTCTGAAAATATATTCTTGATATCCTTTATTTTCTGCTTTTCAAAATTGTCAAGTTTCCTCTAAATGACGAGTTGCTCAGGTAGCATCCATTGTAGCTCTCTGTAATTCAGTTTCTGCCTGTGAAATTACATGACGATCAGATGACATGTTCTGAGTTAACTGCTTAGCTTCTCGATTCCTTGCTGTTAATGTTGCTTTGAGGTCCTCTCATTTCATTTTTACAGTGGTTCCGTAAGTTTTTAAAGGTTCAACTACTTGGCTTCCAGTCTTTCAACCTCAGCTTGGTGATAATCCTGAAGTTTGGCAAACTCATCAGCAAAGTTTTTCAGGCCCTGCTTTAGGTTTGGGGTATCTGTAGAAGCATACACACTGATTTTATTCACTAGGAGGTCTGCTTTGTCTCGCAGTCTGGCAGTTTTCTGCACATAAGCAGCAAAGATTTGGCACAGCTCTCCAAAATGCTTCTCCACATTTGTGACAGCATTTTGCAGTTGTCTGGTTTGAGCACCCCCCAGCCCTTGCCTTGCATGGGGGCGGCCCTGGGCAGCTAGGCCCCGGCTTTCCAGGCTGGGCTTCACCATCTTGCCATGCACCACCGGGGGACCAAGCACGGGGGCTTGGAGATGACCAGGCGCGCGCTAGGGCGCGACTAGCCGCCGTTACCTCCTAGAGCTGGCTGAAATTTTTTTTCAAGATGAGAAATTTTCCTGAGCAACTAGCAGGGATCTTGTGCCAGAAGGAGTCAGAGGGAAGAGTAAAAAAAGATTCCATTAGTGAGGAGCCCTAAACACTGGGACAAGGGAAACAGTTGATAAGCCACTCCAAGGCACGAATATGACATTAGTTCTGGGGCACGGTTCAAGTGGTAGAGCAGCTGATAATAAGAGGAAGGTCTTAAGTTCAAACCCTAATATCACTAATAAAAACAAGTAAATTGGGGACCGGGAGTTTGGCCTAGTGGTAGAGTGCTTGCCTAGCATGCACGAAGACCCAGGTTCAATTCCTTGGTACCACATACACACATAGAAAAAAAGCCAGTAGTGGTGCTATGGCTCAAGTGGTAGAGCTCTAACCTTGAGAAAGCCCAAGGACAGTGCTCAGGCCCTGAGTTCAAGGCCCAGGACTGGCCAAAAAAAAAAAAAAAGTAATGAAATATGCCCAGGCTCTGGTGGCTCATGTCTGTAATTCTAGCTACTCTGGAGGTTGTGATCTGAAGATATCAACTGAAAGCCAACCTAGACAAAAAAGTTTGTAAGACTCTTATCTCCAATTAACCACCAAAAAAGCAGGAGGTGATGCTGTAGTTCAAGTGCTAGAGCACCAGCTTTGAGTGAAAAATCTTAAGACGAAACAAAGCCTGGCCAAATTCAAATCCCAGAACAGGCACAGATACAGGCACATGTGTACACACACGCACGCACGCACACACACACACACACACACACGAATAATGTAATAAGCTACTTCTGGCCTTGCACCCCTACTTTTTTCATGGAAATATTCATGCAGTCGCAGAAAGGCAATAAAGGGTTTAAAAAAAAAAAAAAGAGGCCGAGGAACAATATGCAAGAAATGTCAGCTAAGATGTTTGGGCTAAAAGACAAAGTAGAGGCCACCTACCTTACATTATCTGGGTCACTAGGAAGAAGCACTGAGATCCCACTATAACTCTTTCAGGTATTTCCCCTGCCCTGCTTACAATCAATCAGTTGCGATCAAGAAGACAGGAATATTTTCTGAAGAGAATGGCAGATCAAATAGCACTTCATGCACACTACCATCCATTAATGTATTATGGATTACATGGTAGTGTCAGAAAATTAGGCCAAATGAAACGAAATATAACCATACTTTAATTTATTAAAACTCTGACAAGAGTAACTCTTTTCTTTTTTTTTTTTTTTGTCTTTTCTTTTTTTGGCACTGGGGATGGAACCCAGGACAAGGCACTTGCTAGACAAGCGCTTTGTCACTGAGCTACATCCCAGCCCCAAGAGTAACTTATCTGTTCCTTTTCCTTCACTCCTAGCCAGTCATGGGCCCATTTGGTCATCTCCTTTCTTGGTTGTCTCCTTTCTATACTGCATGGCATCTGTCCTTTTCTTCTTTTCTAGAAAGTTCTCTCAAGGCTAGATTGTTATAACAGCTGTCTGCTAACTAGATTCCTAGCCTCCAATTTCCTCTCTAGTCTATCTCATACACCGCCAATAGATAAAATCTTCCAAATAGCTTCTTTCTTCATAAAATTACCCCCACCAAAGTTGCTGGCTTCCTATTGCTTACAAGATGTTCTCAAGTCGTTAGTGAAGGTATGGTTCAAGTAGTAAAACATCTGCCTTTAGAGAAAAGGCCAAGCAAAAGTGTGAAACCCCTAGTACCAGCACACACACAGAGATGCCTCCAACATTTCTCCTGGTTAACAATGGGGTGGCCAGTGTTCAATCACTCTGAAAAGCAGTATGGCAATTCCTCTAAAGACTAAACATAGAGCTCCCCTATGACCTAGCAATCCCACCCCCTGGCATTTACCCAAATGTCCAGGAACAAGGGCAGACTAAACTTACTAGCACAACGATGTTAAATGTTGCATTATTTACCACAGCAAAGGTATGAAACCAATCCAGATGCCCTCAGTAGATGATTAGATGAAGAAGATAGGGTACTTCTACACAATGGAATTCTATGCTGCCATCAGAAAGAATGACATCACCCCATTTGTAAGGAAATGCAAAGACTTGGAAAAAATCATATTAAGTGAAGTAAGCCAGACTCAAAGGAACATAGGCTCCATGGTTTCCTCATTTGTAATAATTAGTACACACCTAGGACTCTCCTAGCAGAGAATCACAATAGCTCAAAAGATATGTACATATGGTCATACAGGATGAGATTAACAAAATGAACTCTAAGATATGGAAACAAGAGGTTTATCTTTGTGATTATTGTTCTTAAGATACTATGTTATTTCTTTTCTCTTTTTTTCTCCTTTTGGTTAATCTCATATGGTTACTGTATCTGACTTTGTTACCTGGTATATTATATATATACATATATGTTTATAGGGAATGGAAGGGGGGGAAACAAGATGATTGGGAGGGATGGGAGGAGGGAAATGGGGACTAAAACATGAGAAGAGTTATCAGTGTTTGAGAAATAATGCACCCATTACCTGATGAATGTAACTGTAATCCCTCTATACATTATCCAGACAATAAAAAAAAGGTAGCATATTATTCTACTTCTTCAACCCACATTTCCTAAAAAAACTAGTTCCTATTAATTTATAATTTTCAACACTTTCTAGTACAAAGCAAGCAATTAATAAGAAGTGTATCAGTTGAATTAACCAATTTGAGGTATCACTGTAATGAAGTTTAGGATGCAAAACTTTAGCAGTAAATATCTTCAGCCATAATATTTCTTATTTTATTTCTTACTTTATATATATGTACAATTATAACATTTATTTTTATTACATATTGAATGTTTTAAAAAACAAACTATATTTAAAATTCATAAGCCTGTGGGCCAGGAGTATGGCCTAGTGGTAGAGTGCTTGCATAGCATCCACAAAGCCCTGGGTTCAATTCCTCAGTACCACATATACAGAAAAAGCTGGAAATTATGCTGTATTACAGGCAATAAAACGGTGAGAAGGTTCTCAAAAAAAAAAAAAAAGAAATTATGCTGTGGCTCAAGTGGTAGAGTGCCAGCCATAAGAAAACCCAAGGACAGTGCTCAGGCCCTGAGTTCAAGCTCCAGGACTGGCAAAAAAAAAAAAAATTCATTTAGTCATAACTATATGTGTAAGTTTGGTGAATAAGTATCTATGTGAGTTCAAGGTTTTAGAAACTATATAGATTAAAGGAGGAGATTACTATATTAGTTACATATATATCTATCTAAGTTATAGTTTTTTACGCTTATGAATATTGATGATGTCATAAATTGAATTAATGTATGAGTAAAGATAAATATGTAAGTTCAAAAGAATAAATATATGTCCAAGTGTAAAAAAAAATTCAGAAGCTTCTTCTCATTCAAAGGAAGAAAAAGAAAGAAAGATACAGAAGATGGCGCCGAGACAATAGGGACGCTACCTAGCTTTCTCTGACAAAAAGAGAGAACCAGGGAGTCCCACGAGCCAACTATCTAAAGAAATCCACAACAACAAACTCAAAAAACAACGGAGAAGGACTCAAACCGGAAAAGAAATCCAGATAAAGCTCACATCCAACTTTCTCAAAGAATTCGGAACACGAGGACCCCTCCCCCACCTCTCGCCCAAAGCCGCGGAAAGCCGCGCCGGACCAAGCCGCGAAAAGCGGCTTGAGCGGGCACCGGCTCCACGCGGGGAAAGCGGGGGCGGGCACCGGCTCTAACCCACGAAAAGTGGCGGCAGTGGAGGGCACCAGGCTGGGAGCCCAACGGCTGCAGAAACCAGCACAGAACCGGGCCAGCGAACGGCGGAAGCAGCGGAACCCAGACGCGGAACCAGAACAGCAAGCGGCGGAACCCAGACGCAGAACACAGGCGGCGGCGGAGACCCAAGGGGAGTGAAAAGACTCCCCACCACCGAGGAACACCCGCAGACGGACGCAGAGGCGTGAGTAATACAGCGCATCCCCAAACACATAGGGAAAGCGGAGCGGGTGCCAAGCAATAGAACTTAACTCAGACCCCAACACCCCGCCTGAGAAAGACTGGCGGGAGCAGGGGGGCAAGGAATTTAGAATCCTGTCCCTCTCCTCAACAGCCCCCTCCCTCAGGCCATTGACTGGAGATTGACAGGCGGGCTACCCATAAGTCCCAGCACCCCACCTAGGGAGGCGGGGCTGCCCCAACTCCCACCCGCCCAACGGGCTCAACCTCCAGCCCTCTGACTGGAGACTGACGAGCGGGCGGACCCTAAGACTCAGCACCCCACCAGGGGAGGCGGAGCTGTCCTAGCTCCCACCCGCCCACCAGGCTCCTCACCCAGGCCACTGGATCTGGAGAGTGGAGCGCTTTGGGACCCTGCCTTACAACAGTGGGTAGGGGGTGCGGGTAAATAGGAGCCAGCATCTGCCCCCCCTCAATTCTCGAGCGGGGCATCCTCCAGCTGGGAATCCTGAGCAAGACACCACCGAGGGCCCCCCCCCCCCCCCCCACAGTCACAGACTCTGACAAAGCAGTGGAAACACATCAGGGATCTGAAGGGCCGACCAGCAGCCAAGCTTCCCTTCTGAGAACCAAAAAGGCGCAGTTCCGCCCTTGGAGCCCACGTCCCCAGCTGGGCCCCGCCCCTGGGAACAGAGGGGCCTCCTGCTGGTCCTGCTGAGAGCTCCTGAAACTCTCAATCCCCACATCCTTGGCTTGGGGCCGCCCCTGGAAGCAGCACAGGAAAACGTCCACCAACCACGCTCAGACGGAAGTTCGCAGATCCATCCCATGGTCCACTGTGAGGCCACTGGTTGGGTTAAGAGCTAGTCGTGCAGCAACACATAAGTTTTATTCTAATACTTTCCAAACATTGTACTCAAATACTCTACCTACTTACCCCCTGACCTCTCTCATTCTATTTCTCTATCTCTGGACCTCTGCTCCTCTTTCAACCCTTATACTGCATGGATCTACACTTGATGGCTGTTGAGCAACATTGTATATCTAGGTGTTTAATCATTCTCTAGGCTCAGAGGGACTTAAAGACAATAGAGATTGGATTGAGAGGCTTATTGTTTTGGATATAAATCGCTTATCAGTAAATAATTAGACTAGTCCGTAACTGCACAAAAAGAAAGAGTGATGACACCAATCAAAACTTGTGAACATCTAGAGTCTGCCAGCTACAGAGGTCTAGGTTGGACATATCTGAAAAACTATAATCGTGTTTAGTATTAATCTTGCTCCCATTTTCAAATGGGCAGAACAAGAAACTCAAGAAAAATGTCAAATCAAGAAACAACACCTCCCACCTCCCCCACCCAATGTAAACAGCCAATGGAACAGTCACTGGCAAACCTAGAGGAGAGTCTTCCAAGTGCTGTACAAATGCAATTGATAAACATCATTAATGAAAAATGTGAAAATATAAAGAAAGAGATAAGAGAGGAAGCCATAGCTGAACAAGAGGAAACCATAAACAAGGTGATAAGTAAAAAAGAAGAAGCCATAAAGGAGGCCATAATAAAGGCTGTTCAAAGAAAGATGGATGAATTCATAGAATCCACAAATAAAAAGGTGACCGAACTCCAGCAAATGTTCAAAGAAAATAAAGCTACTGAGCTAACCACTCAAATGGAAATCAAGGAGCTAAAGAAATCCATACATGATCTAAAAGAAGAGATGTAAGGCATCAAAAATGAGCAATTAGTAGCAAGGGAGATGAAAAATAAAGTAGATAGCTTTGATAGCAGGTTAGACAATGCAGAGGAGAGAATTTCCGGGGCTGAAGATAATTTAGTTATTATAGAGAAAGAACAGAAAATGAGTCAATCCAAATCTAGGAAAAATGAGAGAGCGCTTCAGGAGGTCCAAGATACAATTAGGAAGCCTAATTTAAGGCTAATTGGTATTGAGGAGGGTCTGGAGAAAGAGGTCAATGGTATTGGAAATATACTTCAAGGAATCATCTCAGAGAATTTCCCAAATATCCAGAAGGGCAGACCCATCCAGATACAAGAAGCTTTTAGAATCCCAAACAGACCTGACCAGAAAAGAACATCTCACCGCCACATCGTAATCCAAACTGGATCAGTAGAAACCAAAAAAAGGATCCTAAAGGCAGCCAGGGAAAAGGGTTCAGTAACCTATAAAGGAAAACCAATCAGAATAACCCCAGATTACTCAGCAGAGACCATGCAAGCAAGAAGTGACTGGAAGCATATATGTCATGCCCTTAAGTCAAATAACTACCAACCAAGAATCCTGTACCCAGCTAAGCTCTCATTCATAACTGAGGGAACAATAAAAACATTCCATTCCAGGGAAAAGCTGCAACAATATGTCGCAACAAAACCAACACTACAGAGAATTCTGAAAGATGTTCTATACATAGAAAACCAAAATAAATGCAATATAGGGAAAGAAATGGCACCTAAACAGCATACCACCTAAGGACCACAAGAACTGTCAAGACACAGGCCCAAATAAAAGCTTTTAAAAATGGTAGGACCTAATAAATATCTCTCAATCCTAACTCTCAATATCAATGGACTCAACTCTCCAATTAAACGGCATAGGCTGTCTAGTTGGATCAAAAAGCAAGAGCCATCGTTCTGCTGTCTTCAAGAGACACATCTTACCCAAAAAGACAAGCATCTTTTGAAAGTGAGAGGTTGGAATAAACTCTATCAAGCTAACGGCCCCCATAAACAGGCTGGAGTTGCCATCCTCATATCAGATAAAATAGACTTCAAACCAAAATTAGTAAGAAAAGACAAAGAAGGTTACTACATACTACTAAAGGGATCTTTCCTCCAGGAAGACATAACGATCCTAAATATTTACACACCCAATCCCGGAGCTCCAAACTTCATCAAACAAACTTTACTTACACTGAAACCATACATAGATCGAAATACAGTGATTGTCGGTGACTTTAACACACCACTTTCACCTATGGACAGATCAACAAGGCAAAAACTCAACAGAGAAACCTTAGAACTGAACAACTATATAGACCAACTAGATCTAACAGACATCTGCAGAATATTCCACCCAGCAACGACACAATATACGTTTTTCTCAGCAGCACATGGAACATTTTCCAAAATAGATCACATGTTAGGCCATAAAACAAACCTGGACAGATTCAGAAACAGAAATTATTCCATGCACACTCTCAGACCACAAAGGCATCAAACTGGAACTGAACACACATCTCCACCAACGAAAACCCTGTAACTCATGGAGACTGAACAACACATTGTTGAATCACCAATGGGTCGTCGAAGAGATCAGAACAGAAATCCAACAGTTTATGAAATTTAACAGTAAGGAGCACACAAACTACCAACTCCTTTGGGATACAGCAAAGGCAGTACTCAGAGGAAAATTTATAGCGCTGAGTGCCTACAACAACAAGTTGGAAAAATTGCAAACCAACAAGTTAATGTCTCACCTTAAGCTCCTGGAAAAAGAGCAACAAACCAACCCTAATCCCAGTAGAAGAAAGCAAATAATTAAAATCAAAGCAGAATTAAATGATTTGGAATCCAAAAAAACTATAGAAAGAATCAACAAAACAAGGAGTTGGTTCTTTAAAAGAATTAACAAAATTGACAAGCCCTTAGCAAATCTTACCAAAAAAAGAAGAGAGCATATCGAAATAAACAAAATCGCAGATGAAAATGGTAATATCATGACAGAAATCACCAAGATCCAGAATATCATGAGGGAATACTTCTCAAACCTTTATGCCAACAAATTTGAGAATCTAGATGAAATGGATGAATTCCTAGCCAATATTAACATACCCACACTGAACCAAGAAGAACTAAGCCAACTCAACAGGCCTATTTCAAGCTCTGAAATAGAAATGGCAATTAGAGAACTTCCACGTAAGAAAAGCCCAGGGCCAGATGGATTCACAGCTGAATTCTATAAGGTCTTCAAAGCAGAGCTCACACCAATACTCCTCAAGCTCTTCAACGAAATTGAAAATGAAGGTTCCTTACCAAACTCATTCTATGAAGCCAGTATAACCCTCATCCCCAAACCAGACAGAGACTCATCAAAGAAAGAGAACTATAGACCTATATCTTTGATGAACATCGATGCAAAACTTCTCAACAAAATACTGGCCAACCGTCTACAACAACTCATCAAAAAAATTATACACTATGATCAAACTGGATTCATCACAGGGAGGCAAAGCTGGTTCAACATACGCAAATCAATTAATATAATTCAACACATCAACAGGAGCAAAGACAAAAATCACATGATTGTCTCAATAGACGCGGAAAAGGCATTTGACAAGATCCAACACCCCTTTATGTTAAAAGCTCTGGAGAAACTAGGAATCCATGGAACATTCCTCAATGTAATAAAGGCTGTGTATGAGAAACCTACTGCTAGTATTACACTTAATGGTGAAAATCTAAAGCCATTCCCTCTAAAATCAGGAACGAGACAAGGATGCCCACTCTCTCCACTCCTCTTTAACATAGTACTAGAATTCCTAGCCAGTGCAATAAGGCAAGAAGCAAGCATAAAGGGGATCCAAGTAGGGAAAGAGGAAATAAAACTATCCCTCTTTGCAGATGACATGATTCTGTATTTAAAGAATCCTATAGACTCTACTTCCAAGCTCCTTGAGCTGATTCAAAGCTTTGGAAGAGTAGCAGGCTATAAAATCAACCCTCAAAAATCAACTGCCTTCCTTTATGCCAACAGTGAGAGGAACGAGGCAATAATCAGGAAAGAAACTCCTTTCACAATAGCCTCAAAGAAAATAAAGTACCTAGGAATTAGCTTAACTAAGAATGTAAAGGACCTTTTTGATGAAAACTTTAAAACCCTAAAAAAGGAAATTAAAGCAGAACTAAGGAAATGGAAAAAGCTCCCATGCTCCTGGATTGGAAGAATCAACATTGTGAAAATGACAATCTTGCCAAGAGCTATCTACAAATTCAATGCAATACCCATCAACATCCCAATGTCATTCTTTAAAGAAATAGAAGAGGCAATCCAAAATTTCATATGGAATAATAAAAGACCCCGTATAGCAAAAACACTTCTTAGCAGAAAGAACAGCGTTGGAGGAATTTCAATTCCAAACTTTAGACTCTATTACAGAGCTATAATTCTCAAAACAGCTTGGTACTGGCACAGGAACAGGCCTGAAGACCAATGGAATAGAACTGAGGACCCAGATATTAAACCACAGACCTATGGCCACCTAATCTTTGACAAGGGAGCCAAAAAAATAGAATGGAAGAAAGACAGCCTCTTCAACAAGTTGTGCTGGCAGAACTGGTTAAGCACCTGCAGAAAACTAAAGCTGGATCCTTCTTTATCACCTTGCACTAGAATTAACTCCAAATGGATCAAAGACCTGGAGGTAAAAGCTGACACACTGAAAACTCTACAGGAAGGAATAGGAGATACACTAGGCCTCCTTGGCACAGGTCGAAACTTTCTTAATAAAGACCAAGAATCACAACAAATCAGAGAAAGGCTGGATAAGTGGGACTGCATTAAACTGCAGAGCTTTTGTATGGCAAAGGACATAGCTAGTAAACTAATCAGGAAGCCTACAGAGTGGGAGAAGATCTTCACCAACCAAACAACGGACAAAGGCCTCATATCTAAAATATATCAACAACTCAAAAAATTGAATCACTCCAAAACTAACCTCCAAAGTAACAACCATCCCATTAAAAAATGGGCCAAAGACTTAAAGAGAGTCTTCTCTGAAGAAGAAACAAAAATGGCCTACAGACACATGAAGAAATGCTCAACATCTCTGGTCATAAAAGAAATGCAAATCAAAACAACTCTAAGATTCCACCTCACTCCAGCTAGAATGGCCAAGATCAGGAAAACGAATGACAACAGATGCTGGAGGGGATGTGGCCAGGAGGGATCACTACTACACTGTTGGTGGGAGTGCAAACTCGTTCAACCACTATGGAAAGCAGTGTGGCAGTGCCTCAAAAGGCTAAACATAGAACTCCCCTATGACCCAGCAATTCCACTACTTGGCATTTACCCAACCACCCAGAAACAAGGACATACTAAACCCACTAGCACAACAATGTTCATTGCAGCACTATTCACCATAGCAAAGATATGGAACCAACCTAGATGTCCCTCAGTTGATGACTGGATCAACAAGTTGTGGTATTTGTACACAATGGAATTCTATGCTGCTGTCAGAAAGAATGACATCACCCCATTTGTTAGGAAATGGAAAGACTTAGAAAAAATCATATTAAGTGAAGTAAGCCAGACTCAAAGGAACTTAGGCTCAATGGTTTCCCTCATTCGTCATAATCAGTAGAAACCTTGGGCTCTACTAGCAGAGATTTGCAATAGAGCAAACTCTTGATACATAAGGACATATAATGTGAAGCTAATTGAAAGGACCTCCAGGATAGTGAAACAAAAGCCATATAATGAATGATTGTTGTCCTTAATGTACTATGTTGTCTCTCATCTCCTTTGCTGTCCCTTGGTTATCTCATATTGGTATAGTATCTCACTTTGTTATCTGATATATTGAACTTATTTGTATTTGGATATTTGAAATTTGATAGGGAAGGGGGGAAAACCAAGACGGGTGGGGGGTGTGGGGGGGGAGGGAAACGGGTACCAAGACATGTGAAAGGGTATCAATGTATGTGAATTAATGCACCTTCTATCTGGCAAATATCATGTAACCCTTTTACTAATTACAATAAAAAAAATGTGAAAGAAAAAAAAAAGAAAGAAAGATACAGCATTTCACTGTTTAGTAGGAGAAAATTGTATTCATTTATCTTGGAAGTCCATTTATCTGGTGCACTTACTTTTGTTTTAATCGGATATAGGAGGTTGATAAATTGTTCCAAGCCTCTGCATTCTGAAATGAAAGAGAACCCAGTTAGGACTACTCTCAGGTTAAAATAATTGCTGAAGCTAATAACATAACTCATTTTCCTAATCTAAAATAACTATGTTCAATGAAATATATTTAAGATGAAAATATGAAATTAAATTCATCTTACCTTATGAAACTTACAGAAAGGTCAAAAAGTAGTCAACCAATGATCTAGGTAGCATTGACTTGGAATTTAGACAAGCTTTCATTTATGTTATTTACTAGTTTAAATTTTTATGATATAATTTATATGGCATAGAGAGATTTATTACAACCTAGAGAAATAGGGAACACTGGTTTCCTATATTGAAGTTTTTGCCATTTTTCCAGACAGAAAATTATGAATTCTCCAGTCTTCTAAGTATTTCATTGATCGAACATACTTCTCTACCAATTCCTCTACCCAGTGAGAAAAATAAAAAAGATTTTATAGAAGTGTTGTCTCTAGTCAGAACAATCTGAATGTTTTTTCTTTGTTAAATGTTTTATAACTGTACATAGTTTTAGGCACCATACATAGGATTCACTGGACCAGTCTTCTCGCCACAAGAAAACTACACATTGGACTAACACAGAGCAAGCAACAGGCAGCACAGGTGTGTGCTTCCAGAGAGAAAGGAAGAATGAAGGTATCTCAGTATGCAGCCTAGTTCTCTGCCTTAGAGGCACATTCAGGCACAGCTAAGACAGGCAGAAAACAAAGCACAGGAAATCTTACTCAGATGAAGGCTGAAAATGCAGCTAGAATTTTCAGGGTTACATACTATGGGAGAGAGAGAGGCTTTGAGAACAGGCTCTAGAAATCTCAGTGAGCATTCCCTACCCTCCTTGGTGGAATGCGAAGCTTTACACGTACCAAGTTAAACTTTCTGAGGTTCCAGAAAGAACAACCATGAGAATTCTGGAAATGACAGGTAGGTTGGACAAGGTCCACAGCAAAGAACTCTTACTGATTATCCCCAGCATTAGATTAAATCCCAGAAAGGTTATACTTTAGAAAATGAGAATTCTAAACCCATCCTAACAAAGTTTAAAGCAAGATAATTCACAAGTAAATTAACTCAATGCCCAAATGAAATGCAATCCTCTTGAAAAAGACAAGAAAATCCAGAAACTCAACAACACAGTATTCACAATGTGGAAGTTACTTATTGTAACTAAAATTAAAAGCCAGGCATGGTGGTACATATCTATAATCCAGCACTTGAGGCAAAGTCAGAGGATCATGAATTCAAGGCCAGTCTAGACTATACAGTGTAATTCTGTCATAAAAAAAAAAAAAAAGATTAGCTGGTGTGGTAGCTACTCAGGAGGCTGAGATCTGAAGCCGTCTGGGTACAATAGGACCTGAGATTCTTATCTCCAGTTAACCTCTAGAAAACGGGAAGTGGGGCTTGGCTCAAGGGTAGGATGGAGCTGAAGAGTTCAGGAACAGCATCCAGGCCAGTTCAAGCCCTATGATCCCGCCCCACAAAAAAAAGATCTAAAAAAAGGACAATAACTTCACACATAACACCACCTCCCTCCACCCCTGAAAAAGTTAATAGAAAATAAAATAAATAAAATAAAATAAATAAAAAATTAAAAAGCCTTGAATCATGATTCTCTTGATTTCTACCCCTGAGTTACTAAGATTATAGATGTCATGGCCAAAACCTTTTCTTTAAAATTACCTTTTTATTATATTTAAGGAGTTGCACAAAGGGATTATAAGTCAACACATCAGTTTATGAATGCAATACATCTTGATTAATGTTACCTCTTTCCTGTTCTCTACTATTCCCGCCCAATTGCCCCAAACTTTTCGAAATAATAAAATATATACAATACTTTGCTGTATTATTCATCAGTATACATCCTTCACTAAAAATTACTTTGTTGAATAATTTTTCTAAATCAAACTATAGCTATTATGAGAGAAAAAAATCTTTCTCAAATTTATAAACTTTTTTGTATCTTGAGTTGTGTGACCTTCCACCAAATACACTTCCCTCCAACACAGAGGAAGTGCTGTTCAGACTATCCAACTCACTTAATTCAACTTATTTAAGAAGTATGGAAGAAAGTCAGCAAGACACACTTACATCAGGTTCCAGGGTAACACAGCGCTGAAATGCCTTTGCTGAGCCGCCATAGTCTTCTAAGGCTAAGTAGGCACAGCCTAGAGAGAACCAGACCCCGAGCTGCAAAGAACAAAGCCCACGTCGTTCAGAGACACTCCCAAGACTAGCTGCAAAGGATTTTATATACTCAACAAAACAACAGTACATGTAAATATAGGGAACTGATCAAGAGTAATGCATTTTACAAATGATTTTCACTTATAACACAGAAATTATGGGCAATATCATTGCATATCAATTAGATAAAGTGGAGATTTAGAAAACAGGTAAACACAGGAAGTAGTTATTCAGGTTGCTAAAGAATTACCCACTTTCCTTAAAATTCAATATCTTCTATCAAAAAGGAGATGAAGCTGGTATAAAGTGAAAGTCTTTAGTCAGAAAGCTAGTTGCTTGTTTTCCTTTCACACTGAAAGCCAGGGGTCGGTGGAAGTCTGCTGTCTCTGCCTGCTGGGATCTAGGTGGAGCCATTGAGGTGGAGAGGCCCCAGCCTCCTCAGAGGCTGAGGTCAAGGCTGCCTCCACATTCAGAGCCCTCCATCATTCCCACAAAACTTGTTCCATATGGTTGGCTGAGGCCTGAAAGCTCTTAAAGCAGATAAAAAAAAATTTAGGCAGCTAATTAGAGATAAGGCTTAGAAAGCAAACATCCTTGGGCAATTTACCACTTTGCCCTGAATTCACAAGAAGCTATAAATAACTGCTATCAAAAGCCTTTATGGAGAACAGATTTTTTTGGAGGGATAGGTGAAGTCTGGAGGAAGGGAGAGGGTCTGGCAAAGAGGAGTGACAAGAAGGGGACTAGGTGGAAACTAAAAGAGGTATACTTTTCTGAATTATGGAACTTCCAGCAACTTCAAAATGCTCTCACTACTTCACTTTCCTCTTGTTATTTATACAATCACTTGAAAAGACCTTCAGTGGTCAAATGACACTCCCTGAACGCAGCCTGAGTGGACTGAAGTCTTATGCCAACTAACAAAACAACATATAAAACAAGCCCTCTAACTTCTAGTCAGATCGGAAATTCCAAACTCTGTTTGGCATTTTTTTTTAATCCTTAACACAGAGTCAGTTATGTCAGAAGGTAGGGGTGTGTGTGTGTGTGTGTGTGTGTGTGTGTGTGTACTGGAGCTTGAACTCAGACTTTTTCTTGGCTTTTTCTGCACAGGACAGGTACTCTACCACTTGAGCCACAGTTCCATTTCCAGCTTTTTTGGTGGTTAACTGGAGATAAAGAGTCTCACAGACTTTCCTCTCCATCTAACCTGGCTTTGAACTGTGATCCTGAGCTCTCGGCCTCCTGAGTAGCTAGGATTACAGGCATGAGTCTAGAAGCATGTCTCTATTCTTCAAAGACTCTGACTTTCTGCCTTTCCTTCCCTTCCTCACTCTCTCAAACACATGTACTCTTTGCATGTGTGTGTGTGTGGGCGCGCGCGCGTGTGTGCGCGCATACTCGTATCGAAGCTAAAACTCAGAGCCTCACATTCCCACTCAGATTTTTTTCACTCAGAGCTGGTGCTCTACTACTTGAACCACACTACCAAGTCTCACTTTTGGCTGGTCAATTAGATATAAGAATTTCATGGATTTGTCTACCCAGACTGACTGTGAACTGATAGCCTCAGATCTTGGCCTCCAAAGAGTAGCTAGGATTACAGGTGTGAGCCATCCATGCAAGCTCCCAAAGACATCTTGGCTGGGGGACTCAGCAGGAGCACAAAGCAGCCAAACAAAAGTGTACTCAGTGGGAGGAAAGAGATGAAAAGAATAACCTCGGGGCCGGGAGTTTGGCCTAGTGGTTAAAGTGCTTGCCTAGCATGCATGGAGACCCGGGTTCGATTCCTCGTAACCACATACATAGAAAAAAGCCGGAAGTGGTGCTGAGGCTCAAGTGGTAGAGCTCTAGCCTTGAGAAAGAGTCCAAGGACAGTGCTCAGGCCCTGAGCTCAAGCCCAGGACTGGCAAAAAAAAAAAAAAAAAGAAAAGAATAACCTCGCACTTAAGGGACAATCCTCTGACAGAGAGGCTCTGGATGAGGTTTCTGTACAGCTTATTTATTTCTAGTGCACATCAGAAGGCAAGCAGCCATAGTTAGGAATGAGATATGGGATGTGATAGTCTAGTATGTATCTATGGGGGAGAAACACAAATATAAGACATCAGTTATTTTGAATATAATTATAGTTGTACTTAGAGACTGGCATAAAATTCTTTTTTTAATGATTAAATAACAAAAAACGAATGGTAAACATAATCTCGGACTTTTCTTCTAAGATAAAAAGGGTAATGGGGGAGGAGGACAGGTACAGGTCATTCAAATGGTTCTGAGACCATATGACCTTGGCCATATCATAGCCCCGCTTAGTGTTAAATGAGAGACACTGACTAGATAAAGCTCTAGAGGATGCCTCATATTAAGAAAACCCAAGTCTTTCCATTTCCTTCCTAATGGGGTGATGTCATTCTTTCTGATGGAAACATAGAATTCCATTGTGTATATATACCACATTTTTTTGATCCATTCATCTAATGAGGGCCATCTGGGTTGGCTCCATAGCTTAGCTATAGTAATGAACAGTTGTGTCGGTAGCTTTAGTGTGGCCTTGTTTGTGTTCATTTGGGTAAATACCCAAGAGTGGGATTGCTGGATCACAGGGGAGATCTAAGTTTACTCTTGGAGGAACCTCCATACTGCTTTCCAGAGTGGCTGAACCAGTGTGCATTCCCACCAACAGTGTAGGAGCATTTGGCCACATCCTTGCCAGCATCTGCTATTTGTTTTCTTGAGAATGGCCATTCTAACTGAAGTGAAGTAGAATCTCAATGTAGTTTTGATTCACAGTTATTCTATGGCTAGAAATGTTAAACACGTCTTCATTTGTCTATTGACTATTCTTATTTCCTCTTCAGAAAAGTCTCTTTTTTTTTTCCAGTCCTGGGCTTGACCTCAGGGCCTGAGCACTGTCCTTGGACTTTCTCAAGGCTAGAGATCTACCAGTTGAGCCTCAGCACCACTTCCGGCTTTTTTCTATGTATGTGGTACCGAGGAATCGAACCTGGGTCTTCATGCATGCTAGGCAAGCACTTTAACCACTAGGCCAAACTCCCAGGCCCCAGAAAAGTCTCTTTTTAATTCTTCTTCTTTCTTTCTTTTTTTTTTTTTTTTTTTGCCGGTCCTGGGCTTGAGCTCAGGGCCTGAGCACTGTCCTTGGACTTTCTCAAGCCACAGCACCACTTCCAGCTTTTTTCTATGTATGTGGCACCAAGGAATCGAACCCGGGTCTTTGTCCACTAGGCCAAATTCCCGGCCCCTCCTTTTAATTCTTTAGCCCACTTATTAATGGGGTAGTTGTTTCTTTTTCCATTAGAAAAAATGATATCACCCCATTTGTAAGGAAATGGGAAGACTTGGAAAAGAATCATATTAAATGAAGTAAGCCAGACCATAAGAAACATAGGTTCCATGGTTTCTCCTATTTATTAGTATATGTCTAGGATAGTTCTAGCAGAGAATCACAATAGCTCAATAGCTATATGACTGCATAAAATGATGCTAATTGAAATGAACTCCAACATATGGAAACATATGCTCGTGTGTATGTGTGTGTCATTTTTTAATGTGCTGTGTGAAGTTATTTCTTTTTTCTTTGTGTTTATCCCCCCTTTGGCTTATCCCCTGTTGTCACTGTCTTCTGGTACCCTGTGTCTTGCATTTATTTGATTTGAGGAAGGGAAGAATAACAAAATGGTGAGACAAAGGACCAAGGGCAAACCAATGAAATAGCAATACTTACTACTTGACATCTTGGGGGGTGGAGAGCCAGAGGAAAGGGTAAGAGGAAGAAACATGAGGTAGAGAAATGTACTCATTACCTCACTCATGTAACTGTAACCCACTGTTCATCACCTTTACAATAACATTAAATTAAAGAAAGAAAGAAACCCAGAGGTCACAGGGTTCAAAGGAACACCAGTGCCATCTGGTGGTGGAATAAACATGCTGACAATACAAACAGCAGATCTGGAGCATTAGAAGGGAATTAATTCAATTACAGGCCTTAGAAATCAATTAATTCAAAAGAAGCCAAAAGGAAAATAAGGCCTATTTGAGAGGCTGAGATCAGAGTGATTACAGTTGAAGGCTATCATGGAAGAAAATTCCAGTAGACTCCATATTAAGGAAGAAGCATGATGATAGACAATGCATATCTATCCCAGCCATAACAGGAAGCAAAAAACAGGAGGCCAAGTGTAGGCACCTATCTAGGGCATCAAGTAAGACCTATACTCAAAAGTAACAAGTGCAAAAATGCTGGAGGCATGGCTCAGTAGTAGAGTACCTGCCCAGCAAGAATGAGGCCCCGAGTTCAAATTCAAATATCACACATACACACACACACACACACACACACACACACACACACACACACACCCCAAATCACATTACTTCCCCAGCAAAAGATACTTTTCCTTTCTTACTGGATTCCCTATGACTATTAATGCTGGGGATGCAGCTCAATGGTATATGCTCAATATATACGAGGCCTTGTTTTAATCCTCAGCTGCATATGATACCCCAGAAAAGACATTTTCCTTCTTAATTAGAACATTGACATCCTTTCTAATTCTCAGGTCTTCCTCAATCCTACTATCCCAAAATAAAACCTAAAATATGAGATTTTAACTTATTCTGTTTTTTTTTTTTTCAGGCTTACTGAAAAGTCACAGATACTCACCCAGACCATTCATTCCTTATTTATACTTTCTATAATTCTACTTCAGAAAGATTATTCTTTTATTCAGAGCCACAATAGACTACCACATCCACAGAGTTAGATAAACAGAACATCTTATGAACCTTCATAAACCATACCAATTCTCAGCACAAACAACAAGCTTTCTGCAGATAGGCTGTCATGGCCTAATTCCTTCCCATATCTACATACTGTACAAAGAGGCACTTGGCAATGCTTATTTGGGCAGCCACACATAACCTACTGTCTAAACCAGAACATTTTTCAAAGGAAACCAAAATGCTAAAGCAATATAACTTAAATGTTCTTTCAAAACTTATTTATTGGGCTGGGAATTTAGCCTAGTGGTAGGGTGCTTGCCTACCATGCACAAAGACCTGGGTTCGATTCCTTGGTACCACATACATAGAACAGTCTGGAAGTGGTGCTGTGGCTCAAGTGGTAGAGCTCTGGCCTTGAGAAAGTTCAAGGACAGTGCCCAGGCACTGAGTTCAAACAAACAAACAAACAAATAAAAAACACTATTGACCAGCCATCGATAAACAAATTGGTTTTATTTGTATCAAAGGCGTTATAGATCCATCTATTCAGTGTAAAAAAAATTCCTGAAGTAGAGAGGAAATATCAGCTACATGGTGTGCAGTTACATTTCTTCATTAACTCTCTTGACAAATATAAACTCAGTCTTTATTATCTAAAATTGTATTTTTTAAATTTATTTATTTATTGCCAGTCCTGGGGCTTGAACTCAGGGCCTGGGCACTGTCCTTGAGCTTTCTCAAGACTAGCACTCTACCACAGCACCACTTCCAGCTTTTTTTGTGTATGTGGTAACCAAGGAATTGAACCTAAGTCTTTGTGCATGCTCGGCAAGCACTCTACCACTAGGCCAAACTCCCAGCCCCTAAAATTATTTTTGTTTGTCTGATTTTTCTGGAGATGACTGCTGCTAAAAGGCTTATTATAAATTATTTTAAAAAAAAGTTACTAAGCATTATGGCATGAAATAGTGGTAGATTCAGGCCAGTAAGTAAACCAACCCCAACTTTAATAAGAATAAGAACTATTTTCCACGTGCTTTATCTATATCAGGAGCTCTGTCCCTCCCCCCGCACATCTAGCCTCCAATTCCTGCCTTTCTCATGAATCCTGCCAACTGGTAGCCAAGCAATTTCATGCAGCTCACAGGCTACAGTATGGCATGAATGTCTGGTATATATCAAGCGGCTCACAGAGACAATGGCTCCAATATTTCTCCCATCTATAGCCAAGACCTAAAGGATGTGGCTGTAATTCACGACTTAAAGCCAGCAGTTAAGTTTACCAGCAAGCAGCCTGTACACAGTGCTTCAAGGGAGTGAAGGTAAGGGTATGTTAGTTGAATTGCACCTGGAAAAAGTTGGGGAAAAAGGAGACAGGATATTACTTGTCATCCTTGAGATTCACACAGAGTGAGGGCTCCAGCCACTGTACATGCATTTAGCATGCGACTGGATAAAAATATACCAGAAGATGAAAGAATGAAGAAGTTGCCTACAAAACCCACCCAGCTTCCTTCAAGATAACCATTACTACCAGCGTTTCATCTAAAAAATGATGTCTGGGACAAACACTAACCTTGACAGCAGGGACAGTGATGGCCACAGATGCTTATAAACACTCAAATCCACAACTCTCCTCAAGCTCTTCCCCTATTTGGAAGCAGCTCCCCTCCTACATACTCTCAAGTACATACTCAGTACCTGCCTCCTGCCTCTTGCTCAAGGCTTTCCTGGCACCCACAAGCCACAGTGACTGTTCATCTATTCTACACTCCTCAAGCCTTCCTGCCATGCATGTTTTCAAGTACACATGCTCCAGTTCACAACACATGACTTACAAAGGACTGTGACCAGGTAAGGGTCCAAGAAAGAGTTTGGAACAATGAGGAAGTTAGGAAAATAATGTTTTGTTTTGTGTTACTGTAGTTTGAAATAGGGAGATGCACTTGCTAGGAAGATGCTTTACCATTTCAGTTATACTTCCAGCCCAGAAAAATAAACCCTGTTTTTAAAAAAGAAAAAGGGCTCTGGGTACTGGTGATAAACACCTGTAATGCTAGCTACTCAGGAGACTGAGAACTGAGAACTGCGATTCTAAGTCAGCCCAAGCAGACAAATTTGAGAAACTCTTATCTCCAATTAGCCAGAGAAAAGCTGGAAGTCTCCAATGGACAGTAAAAGTCAAATAATTAAATAGCACTCTAAGCACTCAGAGTGAGAACAAAGGAGGATATTCTTAGGAGTGGTTCACAATGATTAATAGCTATGTGCATATGATCATATAATATGATGCTCATTGAAAAAAAAAACTCCAAGAAATAAGAGTTTCTTTTAATTGTACTATTTGCAGTTATTTCTTTTTTTTTCTTTTGGTTTATTCCTTGTTGTTGCTGTTTTTGATTCTGTACAGTTGGTCTTGTAGGTAAGTTTATCTGATTTGGGGAAGAGAAGAAGAGTCATAGAAATAGTGGGACAAAAGGTAAACCAATTCAATAGTGATACTCACTAGACACTAGGTTGGAAATGAACTTGACAAAGTGGAAGAGAGGGAAATGGGGTGGGGTGGGAGGAAGGAGGAAAATAAGGGAGGAGGTGACATTGTTCAAAAAGAATGCACTCATTACCTTAACTTATGTAACTGTAACCTCCTGTACATCACCTTTACAATAAAATCTAATTTTTTTTTAAAAGTTAGAAGTAGAGGAATAGCTCATGTGGTACGAGTGATAGCTGTGAATGAAAAAACAGCAAGACCATGAGGTGCTGAGTTCAAACCTAGTACCAGTACCCCCCCCCAAAAAAAAGACACCTCAAGATAGGTGCCAAGAGAAAAAAGGTTGAGAAATGGAAAAATGTATGTTATAGGTGGAAAAATAATAGGATATATTTTCCTTTATCAGTAGTACACACACTGATTTGATGTCTAAATAATATTTTTACTTTTAACATAAAAGTCAAAGGAAATGAGAATAATAATAATTATTTAAAAATAAGAATAAAGATGTGCTTATGTGTTTTGAGACAGGGTATTGCCATCTAACCCAAACTGACCTTGAGTTGGCACATCTCTTGCTTCTAGCTCCCAAATGCTAGGACTACATGCACACACAACACATCTGGCAATTATCTATCTATCTATCTATCTATCTATCTATCTATCTATCTATCTATCATCTATCTATCTATCCACCTACCTACCTACCTACCTACCTACCTACCTACCTCAGATAGAAATGGAGAGATACAGATTTTTTTGGTGGGAGGCTTGAACTCAGGGCTTGGATATTGTCCCTGAGTTTTTCATTCAAGGCTAGCACTCTACCACTTTAAGCCAAATTGCCACTTCCAGTTTTCTGGTGGTTAACTGGAGATAAGAGTCTCACGAACTTTCTTGTCCACACTGGCTTTGAACTGAGATCCTCAGAGCTTAGCCTCCTGGGTAGCTAGGATTACAGAAGTGAGCCACTAGTGCCCAGCAATACCTGCATTTTATATCTGGGTTTGCAAAATCGGCTCTGAAATGTTTGGTTAGATTTCCCTTCTATTCTTTGCAGTTCCCAACAATACAAATTTAAGGGGGCATTTTAGTAGCTTTAAAATCTCCTGAGAAATGAAAATGTATGAGTATAACGAAGGGTAGCTAGCAATCTTAAAAACACAAATGTAAACAGTGCCTATCTTCTCATTCCCTAATAAATGCACCATAGACAATGCAATGAGTTCTGCAGTCCATCCCTAATTTGAGGCCAAATACTCCAATATTTACTTCAAAGATATAGTTTTCACAGTTTGCCTTCACTTGATTATTATACCTGTTTGGATTTGCCTAAAGAAAAAGGACAGAAATGTTTTGACTTCTATTTTCCAAATTTCCCTTCAGCTTGGGACTTCAGGGAGACAACAGTACAGAAGAACAATTTTTGGAGCTAGTTCACATTGGATCACGAGCTCAGGACTATACAGCATTCAAGTTTGGGTTCTGTACAACGGTACCATCAAATGCCTGCATGCTTTGACACTGACGCAACCTGCCTGAATTGGATACAGACGATAGACTGCAAAATGTCCTCACATAACATCTGTGATTCTGCTAAAAGTAACTGTCATTTCTTTGTCTAAGTAATTAGCTCTCAATTATATAATAAGCCATTGAGATTTATCAAGCCCTCCATTGTAATGTCCCTCCAGTCATTCTTTCTCCCACCGATGCTGGTCAGGACTAAAACCAGACCAATACTATTGCTTCCCACTTCTGCCCATCTACTATCTCTCACAGCCGGTATGATCAAAACAATGTTTGAGGCTAGTTCCTTGCGTACACTATTCTTACATTTAAAACAAGCACAAAATAAACCCATTTCAGAGATTCTCAAATGCCAACAGTTTAACCTCACAGTAAGACTCCAGCATTCCCACCTTGCTGCCTTGTTCCCATCACTGAAAACCATCCCATTCACTAAGGAGAGGGAGAGAAAGGGGGGGGGGGGGAGAGACAGAGACAGAGAGACAGAGAGGAGAGAAGGAAGGAAGAGAGGGAGAGAAGGAAGGAAGAGAGGAAGAGAGAGAGAGAGAGGGAGGGAAGGAGGGAGGGAAGGAGGAAGGGAAGTGGCTGGGAATGTGGGTCAGTAGTAGAGTTAGCTTATGTAACATGCATGAAGCACTGGGTTCAATTCCTCAGTACTGCATACACAGAAAAAGCCAGAAGGGGTTCTGTGGTTCGAGTGGTAGAGAGCTAGCCTTGAGCAAAAACAAGCTCAGGGACAGTGTCCAGGCCCTGAGTTCAAGCTCCAGGACTGGTTTTAAGAAAAATCTATAGGTCATCTTATTTATAAGGAGATTTTCTTCACTAATTTCATCAATTATAGGCAGAATTTTACACTATCCCACTTTGGTTTGCAATCACTTCCTTTTTAACATAACTGCTGAAAACAGTATCTAAATTTACTAGCTACATTAAAAATAGATAAGGGGAAAAAAATGGAATGGCAAAGTTAAAGAAATAGTCGGTGGTTCAAGCTTGTAGTCCTGGCTATCCGAAGGCTAAGTGGAGCTGTGACTAAAGTAGTAGAGAACCTACCATAGTGAAAAAATTAGCAAAGCCAGGCTGTGTGTTCTGCATCATTCACATGCACATGTGTGCATACACACCACACCACCCACCCACCGACACACACACACAGAAAGTAAGAGAAAACTCTTCTGGTCCACTCTTGGTGACAAGCAACAATTAGATCAGAAACTTAGCTCTTTGTTCCCAAGGACAACCACTCTAGTCACTGTGGTTACTCATTTGTTCAGATCACATCTGTAAAAAAACACTAACACTAAGGGCAAGGGGGTTCTGAACTGTCTCACCTGCATGGGGTTAATCTTTACTGAGCGCTCAAAGCACACCACACACTCTTGAAACTCCCTGTTCCGAAGGTGAAGCAGGGCCTTGGAGCGCTGGGCCCGGGCACTGCGGTGTAGAGACAACTCCCAGGCCTTATCGTAGAAGGAGTGATCTCTGAGCACATCTCCAAGCAAGCAGTATAAACTTGGTGTCTCTTTCTTCTCCAGCTCTTGCCTAAGGATTTCTTCTGCCTGGAAACAGAGACAATATAATTGCTTTGATATAACTATTTCTATCACATGCACATTTTTACCCTGCCTGCAAGAAACAAATGTGAGGTTCAAGAGAAAGAAAGTTATACGTAAAAACAGGGAAAAGGAATAAGAGGCAAACCTTGCTCTATTGGCCTATGGAGTCCCACAGAACAGAGGGGCTCACTTCATGGTACTGGGCCACTGCTGCCTATTTAGCACCTATTTCCCTGCTTTGGTTGTCACTACAATGACTTCATTAGAGCAGTGCCTATAATTCACTCTAGCCTGCCTGCCTGCCTGCCTGCCTTCCTTCCTTCCTTCCTTCCTTCCTTCCTTCCTTCCTTCCTTCCTTCCTTCCTCCCTCCTTCCCTCCCTCCCTCCCTTCCTTTCTCCCTTCCTTCCTTCTTCCTCTTTCATATTTTAATTATCTTTACATTTCCATTTGACAAAGTAGTTTATGAATACAATGCATCGTCATCAATGTCACCCCTTTCAACATTCTTACATCCCTAAAAACACACCTCTTCCCTCATTTTTCTTCATTTTGTAGGATATGCATTGAATTTTTAAAACATTTTTTATCATTATTATAAAGATGAGTACACTGAAGTTTTGGTCCTTTCTCCTCCCTCCCTCCTTCCCTCTTCTCTTCCTTCCTTCCTTCCTTCCTGGATTGCCAGGGAACTTCTAAAAGAAAGGGGAAGATAAAATTTAGTAGACAGGGTTAAAACTTACTAAACAAGTCACATCTCACCTATCGGATAAAAGCTTGGTTCTAGACAGTCCATTCACTTCAGAAATGAACCTATCCTGCACCCACTGTTCAGGCTCAGGTATTACTACCATGTCTACAATCAGAGCCGTCCTATCACTAGAGCTAGTTCTGCACTGACCACAATTCATCCCTGTTTCTGATGAATTTCAACAGAGAGCAAAACCTATGACAGCCACCCTACTTTATATCCTCACCAATCTTTACATATACAGCAGTGCTTGCCCCAAAGATAATCATCCTGCAAGGTCGCCTTTCAGGAAGTCAAAATGAGAACGTCAGGTCTCTAATGTATGAAAATTGATTATTAGAAGTCTGCAGTTGCACATATTTACAACTCTTAAGCCATCTGATTTTTTTTTAATTGTCCGGGTAATGTATAGAGGGGTTACAGTTACCAGGTAGTAGGTGCATTACTTCTCACACAATACCCCTTCTCATGTTTTTGTCCCCATTTCCTTCCCCTACCCCCTCACAATCATCTTGTTTCCCCCCTTCCCTTTCCTATTTCAAATAAACAAATAAACATATATACAATATACCAGGTAACAAAGTCAGATACAGTGACAATATGAGATTAACCAAAGGGCAACAAAAGTGAAGAGAAATAACACAGTACATTAAGAACAACAATCACACAAGATAAAGCTCTTGAAAGTTTCTATATCCTAGAGATCCTTTCATTTAGTCTCATCCAGTATGACCTTATATGCCTACGTTTTGAGCTATTGTAATCCTCTGCTAGGACAGTCCTAGATGTGTACTAATTATTACAAATGAGGGAAACCATTGAGCCTATGTTCCTTTGGGTATGGCTTATGATTTTTTCCAAGTCTTTCCATTTCCTTACAAATGGGGTGATGGCAGCATAGAATTCCATTATGTAGAAGTATCCTATCTTCTTGATCCAATCATCTACTGAGGGACATTTGGATTGGTTCCATATCTTAGCTATGGTAAATAGTGTTGCAATGAACATCGTTGTGCTAGTAAGCCGTCTGATTTTTATGAAACTTTCAAAAGAAGGCTATGCTTCTGAAAATGTCTGGATGTTGTGACTCAATGTCAGTAACATAGTCTTTTCAGGCCTAAGCTGAAAATGGAATCTGATTTTATAAAGCAGTTTCTCAGCCGGGCGAGGTGGCTCATGGCTGTAGTCCTAACTACTCAGGAAGCTGAGATGTGAGGATCAAGGTTCAAAGCCAAAAGGACCTGAGACTCTAATTTCCAATTAACCTCTAGAAAACGAGAAATGGGGCTTGGCTCAAGGGTAGGGTGTCCTTGAGCTGAAGAACTCAGGGACTCAGCCTAGGCTGAGTTCAAGCCCCATGACCTCCCGCCCCCCCAAAAAAGCAGTTTCTAAGGGAAAAGAATTTAAGTCACAAATAGACAAAACAAATGTGAGGTTTTAGAATACAATGCATCTAATTTCTCCAGTAACAAAGAATATAAGAGGTGTTAATGTATCTAAGTATAACTCCATAAGGCTACTCATAAAGAGATGCATATAACCAAAATTATATATAACAGCTGTTACCAAACTTCTTCTGAAATAAGCTCATAGTATGGTTGAAAGGTTTTCTTTTCTCAAGAGCATGCATATTGATACTTGAGATCCACCCCAATCCAGAAATTCTGAGAGCAAATTCATTTAATAGTAATTCCTTTCTACTTTAGCCAGTTACATTGGATTCTACATCTGCAGTTAAATAAGTCATTAGAGTAACCACAAATAGAAGAGACTGCAGGCACTATACTCTGGAGAAGGTGGAACTTTTCAGATTGGTCTCTCATATTGTTGGCTAGAAGATGGAGAGCAGGCAACAATAGCAAGGTACTGCAACATTGGTTATCTACGACACTCAGTGACTCAGCAACTTAAACTAAAGCACTACCTAATCAAGGCTGTGTGGATTGAGTGGCAGGACCATAAGAGGAAATACAAGTGTGAGGTAGGTTTTCTGCTTCCAAGTTCACTAGATTACCCAAAGACAGAGAATGAATGACCTTCAGTGTTGTAACTTCTCAAGGTCAAAGAAACAGGGAATTCCTGTGATAATCTAAAATTTTAGTTTCCCTTGCAGTTTAGTAGAATCAAACACAGTAAAAATCAAGTGTAGGCAGACACTACCGCACAGGACTGCTAAAGCACAGTGTAAGATGAATTCAGTTTTGTTCGTTCTATCTGAAAGTTAGGTTGGTCAAATAGGATTTGGTCTTCTCACTTCCTCCCTGGCTCTCAGCTATACATTTTATTATTCTTTGGTGACAGCTCTTCCATTGTGTGTGACTTTCAAAGCTTATGTATCTCTTAGAACACTCAGTTGGAGGGGGAGGGAAATGGGGACCATGACATGAGAAAGGGTATCAATGTATGTGAAGTAATGCACCTTCTATCTGGTGAATATAATGTAACCCTTCTAATAATTACAATAAAAACATGAAAAAAGACAGAAATATGTAATATCATAAATACATTTTATATCCACCTTCCAAAAAAAAATACTCATTTGGAGTCCTGAGCCATGTAAATAGTCCCCCTGTCCTAAGGTCACTATTGTTTAAAACATACACACAACACACACACAAGCTAATTCAGAAGAACTCACAAGGAGTGGTCATGAGACCAGAGAAGAGTTGCCAAGCCAGTCTCCTGCAAGAGAAACCAGTCAGGCCCTTTCTGAATTCCTATTCCACAGAAACCATGAGAGAGAAGTGATTGTGATGGTTTTAATCCACTAAGTTTTGAGTGGGTGTTTTAGATAGCAGGAGGAACTGCAATTGTTGTTTAAAGCTACTACATTGATTATGAAAGAACAAAGCTTAAGAATTTTAATTGGGATGGGCCAGGAGTGCTTGTCTAACATGCACAAAGCCATGGGTTCAATTCTTTGATACAACATACACAGAGAAAGTTTGAAGTGGCACTGTGGCTCAAGTGGTAGAGCACTAGCCTTGAACAAAAGTGCCCAAGGACAATGTCCAGGCCCTGAGTTCAAGCCCCAGGACTGGCAAGAAAAAAACACTCCATAAAGACGATTTGAAAGATTGTACCTTTCTATTCTTCATTGCCTCCAGACCCACATATGAACTGACAGATCAAAGAAATGGAAGGTAACGTTAACTCACAGCAAGAAAACCTTGGGATCACAAAGTCTAAGGATGTTGAAACAAAAAGAAATGGGATGATTTAAATCAGACTGAATTTAGATTCTCACCAGAAAGTTTTGATTCACAGTGCAAACTCACGGCTGGGGGTGGCTCTAAATTATGTGCCTGACTGAAACCTAAACTTAAATATAGTCAAAACTAAACAAAGTGGAAGATACCAGAAATTCCTTGGTATAACATGGAGAAAGGAATCCAACAACTCTCAACAAAATTGCTGTCAGTAATTTTTCATTGGCAACCTGCTCATCAACTTGTAATTCTGTCCCCTTATCCAAAAGATACTCCCTTGACCTTGGCTTTGAAAAATGCACCAAGGAAGAATCTGCTTAAGGAATGAAGGGATAAAAGATAACAGATAATATTATATGGAGGCCTCACTACTGACTTTCTATGACAGAAGAACTGCAGAGATGGAAAGGGAAGGCTTGAATAATGTTACAAACCAACTAAACCTAATAAGACTCTTTTTTTGGTCCAGTTATGGGGCTTGAACTCAGGGCCTGGGCACTGTCCTTGGGCTTTCTCAAGACTAGCACTCTATCACTTGAGCCACAGCACCACTTCCAGCTTTTTTCTGTATATGTGCTACCAAGAAATAAACCCAGGGCTTCATGCATACGAGGCAGGCACTCTACCACTAGGTCATACTATGGGCCCACCTAATGGACATTTAAAGAATGCTATATCCAATGACAAGACAGATATTCATCTTATGTGCTTGCAATCCTTCTCCAGGATATAGTTTATGTTGCGTTATAATGCATGTCTCAATAAACTTGAAAGGACTAAAGTTATTCAATGTATGTACTCTATCGGCAATGGAATTTAATTTGAAACCAACAACAAAAGAAAATCTGGGGCATCATAAATATGTGAAAATTAAACAGGATACTCCTAAATAACGGAAGCATCAAAGAAGAAATTACCATCAAACTAAAAACACATTAGGATAAATAAAATCAGGAACATAACATTCAAAAGCTTATGGGATATGGCAAAAGTTAGAGGGAAATTTTAGCTGTAAATGCCTATGTTGAAAAAAAAGAAATATTTCAACAATCTAATCTTCAACCATAAGTAACCAGAAAAAGAAGGGCAAATGAAACCCAAAGCAAGCAGCAGGAAGGAAATAATAAAAAAATAACATCAAGAATAACAATAATGAAAACCTGGAGTGTAAACAAAAGAAACAGAAGAAAAAAGTAACAAGAGAAAATCAACAAATCAAAAAGTAGCTCTGGAAACTCCAATTACTGTAATTAGAAATGAGGAGGGCTGAGAATTTGGCCTAGTGGTAGAGTGCTTGCCTAGCATACACAAAGACCCAGACTCGATTCCTTGATACCACATACATATTAAAAAGCCAGAAGTGGTCCTGTGGCTCGAGTGGTAGAGCTCTAGCCTTATAAAACCCAAGAACAATGCTCAGGCCCTGAGCCCAAGCCCAGGACTGGCAAAAAAATAAATACTAAATAAATAAATAGAAATGAAAGAGGAAACAACCCTGCTACCTACCTATAAACAAAAAAGACTACAAGGGAATTCTATACTCCACAGGTACCCTATTCTAAAAATAGAATGCAAGACTCAGACCATCAAATTACATCTCCCAAATACCCTCTTGACAAAAAAAAAAAAAAACAACACTCTACACATATTTATTCTACTTCTAAGGACACAGCATTAGATCTGAGTCTATGTTCTAGTGTTTATAACTATGTAAATAAGACAACATAAATATGCAAGTTTAAGATTAAGCATATATCAGAAAAACCTTCAGACTGAGAAATGCTGAGACAAAACTTCACCTCCACATATTGCTTCCACCACTGACTGCTAAGGATCTCAACCCCTGTAAGAATGAGGAACACAGTGGGTGGTATGAAATATGCTGCTCCCTGAGATTGGTGTGGAGGGCCAGAGAGGGGCAGCTTTCTACAGAAGGGTTTCAGAAACTCTGGAGCAGTGACTCTGCCTGGTTTGAAGGATCTCTTTCCTCAAATTCCTCATCCAGCATTTTTGTGTTAGATAAGTTCATTCTTTCTCCTTGAGATCCTCCTGCCAAGAGTGTTATCTTTCCCAGGGGCCATGCTCACAGGCAATATATTTCCTTTCTTCAACTAGTCACATTCCGCTCCTCAGTCTTCTTCATTCTCTCCAACATGTTCTAATTTCCTCCCTATGCCTCCACTTATCCACTAAATTTACACAATTTATCACCAAAAAAGAACTACAGAAGATGTGTCAGTGGAGATGCCCACAGCCCAAAAGGCACGATGCACAGCTTCTGTACCAATGCTTTTATTGTACATAAATGTGAACAGCCAGAAATCTTCATAAAGTTCAAAACCTTTGGGATACCTAGAGACGGGGCTACTTTTTCTCAATGAGAATATGCAAGCTTACAATTTTAAAGAGTAAAACATTTTTCCTTTAAGTGTCTATGAAATAAGATAAAAACAGACTTCCACATATGCAAAAGTATTTAAGTGGGGCACTTCTCTACAACGCTGGCAAGAACCTTGTCAAATACAAATCGCAAAGGCCTCCCCCACTTCCATATAAATACAAATCTAGGCTGCTTCAATAGTGTCTTTTATTTTGTAATCCTACATGACTAATTATTATTCGTAATACAGTTTTTTAGCAATGGCTACACACAAGTAGTCAATTTTTTAACATGAAACTAAGTCAACCAAGACTTAAGCGAAACCAAGAAGGACAGGTCGAACACTATTTAGGTGTGCATGGTGGTGGTGGTGGTGGTGGTGGTGGTGGTGGTGGTGGTAGTGGTGGTGGTGGTAGTGGTAGTACTGGGACTGAAATCCAATGCCTTTACGTTTGTCAGGCAAGCATTCTACCATTTGAACTCACATCCCCAGCCTTGGAATACTACTTACGTTACCAGGGAAATCTATACTGTTTAGAGCAAGGGTCGCACAGTTAAATACCCAGAGATTCTTAACAGTTTTTAAGAATGAATGAAGGAGACTTGTCAGGGACAAAAGATGGCCTGAGCTACCACTTAGCTCTCGCCAGTTAATATATCAGTGCGGAACTGAGCCCAGTGTTTTTTACATCTTTGCACTCTTTAAGAAACCTAAGTACTTTTTTATGAAATCTGACAGCTTTCATTGATTTTTTCCTTTCACCCTCCCCACCACAAAGGAAAAATAAATCCATAGTATAAGGCATACAAATGCTGTGCTGGCCAGCATTCACCTACCCATTGCTGATGTGCGACTCCAGATTAGAGCGCTCAATTGCTACCCGATGCTGAACATCAGGTGGTCTTTGCTCTGAGCAACACCTTTTCCCTGGTTTGAGGGTAACAGAACTTCTCTCCCCTGAAGGAAACTCATTCTCTCGTTCCACGTGTAGTGCAGGCAGTACTTAGAGAAGGAAGGCATATGACTCAGGCCTCTCACTGTTCTGCAGTGTTTCTGTTAGAGATATGACATTGATTACATTTTTCCAAAGAGATTACTAAACTTGGGCTTCCTGTGCCCATCATGTCTGTTCCATAGAGAGAGCTATAGTCATAATGACATCACCCTCAGGAGCTACTAAACTGTTCTGTTGTGTGAACCATTGCATTCCCATTTCTAAGCTGGTGTATGCTGACTCTTTAATTACAATAATTTTATAGATGTGCTGGCTAGCCATTCTAATGTATACATAGGACCAGTGTATAAATCAAATTCACATTTATACCAAAGTATATCCTATGAACAAATCCTAGCAACTCTGAACTCAATAATAGTGTGCTCTCAGACTGGGGAACATGAGACGCACAGTGACTGATATAATTTAGTATGTTAAATAGGAGGAAATAAGCAGCATAGAGCTGTTCTTCAGAAGGCTGGGGATCTGAGGATTGTGGTTCGAAACCAGCCTAATCAAGAAGGTCCATGAGATTCTTATACCCAACTCATCACCAAAAAGCTGGGAAGCAGAGGTATGGCTTGAGTGACAGATGGGTAACCTTGAAAACAAAAGCTCTGGGACAGTACTCAGGCCCTAAATTCAAGCACAAGCAACAGCATGATAAAACAACCTAATTCTAGCCAAACACAAGGTTTGTTTGTTTGTTTTAATCAAACATGGAAAAATCTCGAGAGTTCCAGGAATTGCAGAAAGAGGTCTGGTATAAGATAGAAACGGAGTGCTATGGCTTTAGAGAAAAAAAAAATTAACTGTAAATAGATAAGTTAAACAGAATTTGGATTCTGAACATTTGTGCATCTCAGTGCCTGTCATACAATACTCAAATACTGTGTTCATATGTCTCTGTTCCATCAGATGAAACCCAAGGAACAATGTGAACGGGCCCAAATCAGATTATGAGTATCTGAGGGTGTGTCCACTCCAGTGACATACACCTTTTACTTAGATGACCATTGCTGAGAGCGAGAACCTAAGACGTACAGAAGCAAAGGAATTCACATATGCTATATGAGAACTCATTTATACTTATGTGCAAGGGCTGAAACTTCTAGAGAACATTACAATTCAGGATATGGTAAAGACATTTGCACATCCATGTTCATAGCTACACTGTTTACCACAGCCAAGTTATGGGAACAGCCCAGAGGCCTTACAATAGATGACTAGATTAAAAAAAAAACCATGCTTATGCATAATGAAATTTTACTTATCTGAACAATATTGTCATTTTCAGGGAAATGGATGACCTAGGACAAATCAGATTAAGTGAAGTATGCCAAGTTCAGAGAGACAAATGATGCATATTTTGTTTTTATATGTGGAAGCTAGACCTAAAATATAATTGGACATAATAATTTATCAGGACTCTAGGCATTTATACACAAACAGATTAAAGGAGGGCACCCTTAGGGGGGTACTCAAAGACCTAACTTCTCGGAACATATAAAATACTATTTATTGAAAAAATTCTAGGAAATGGAAACATAGGTTTTTGCTGGTGGTATTGGTAGTGGTGTTTGTTTGTTGTCTTTTTTTTTTTTTTTTTTTTTTTGCCAGTCCTGGGCTTGAGCTCAGGGCCTGAGCACTGTCCTTGGACTTTCTCAAGGCTAGAGCTCTACCACTTGAGCCTCAGCACCACTTCCGGTTTTTTTGTATGTATGTGGTACCGAGGAATTGAACCCGGGTCTTCATGCATGCTAGGCAAGCACTTTAACCACTAGGCCAAACTCCCGGCCTGTTGTCTTTCTTTTAGGCAGGGACGTGAGCACAGAAAAGGAGAAAAAAAGGGTGAGCAAATGCAATCACAGTATTCACTATATAGTATGTGGAAAATAAACTACACAAGTTGTGGCAAGGACAAGAGAGGGAAACTGAAAGAAAGTGAAGGCAGTCAAGTGACATTGTCCAAAAAAGAAATGTACTCATTACCTGACTTATGAAACGGTAACCCCTCTGTTCAACATCTTAATAATAACCATACAATTCTTTATTTAAAAAAAAATCTCCTGGAGAAACAGAACACGGAAGCTTGCACATATTTGGTCAATGTTCTGCCACTGAGCTGTATCTCCAGCCTATAACTATGTTTTTGCTGGTTGTTAAATGGGATAGTTGAGGGCGGGAAGTTCTATAATAAGTACTGCTAAAATTCCAACAGCACTGGGTCAAAGATAAGGCCTTGGGTTTTGGATAAAGAAAATGAGTAAAAATTAAGGTCAATCTCTAATGAAAGGGCGGCTAGAAACTTCAGAAACATTATTCATATTTGAGTAAGAAGTAATTATGAAAACAGCTTTCTTGGCTGGGAGCTTAACTCTGATTTTGTGAATTAACAGAAAGAATTAAAATTCTACTGTGACATGAGTGACCCTCATCTGGCCTTGCATCGGGTCAGAACAGAGGGAAGAGAAACTAGATTAAAGCAAAAAACAAAGGGGAAAAATGAGCAAGCATGAGGCCCTGGGTTCTATGTCCAGTACCAGGGGGAAAGTAGAGAAGTCTAGACTCAGAGACAGTATCAAGTAAATTAAGTAACTTAAAGACCACAGAAATGACAGGCTCAATAACTAAAGGTCTGCTTTCAGGGGGTGGTAAAAAGAAAACTTAAAGAACTTAAGGGAAAGCCTCCTGGCAGTAGCTTTAGGATGGAAAAAGACGTGTGTGTGTGTGTGGGCACAAGCTCATGTGTCAGACATGTGCGTGGAATTCACAAAAAAGTCTAATTCCATCTTCCTTCCAAGGCACAACCATGGGCCCTAATTTTCATGTCTCTGATTCACAAACACCAGAAGACTGACCTATGGGAACGTACTCTACCATCCCTGACACCAAGAATAAGGATGACTGGGACAAACACCTTCTCCTCCTCACCTAAATTTTTGTTCAATGAGCAGCAACTGAGAGCAAAGCTCTTTGCCCCACACCATCCTGACTCTCACAGCCACCCTCTGACCATGTGGTACCAAACCCTATTCACTTGCTCACAGAGCCAACTGTTCACTAACTGCCTCTTACACTCATGCATGTGACAATGCCATATTCGGGCTGGATTTGTTCAAGAGTACTTGCCAACAAAAACACTCCCAGGTGAAACAGAGTAATTTAAAACAGGCCTAGTTATCCAATTATCAGCTCATCTCTTATTGCATTAAGTTGTGGAACATTTCCAATTATCTTGCCTATTTTTCCCCTTCAAGTGAACACAATAGGTTTTAGGTTACAAATCTGATGTCTAATTTTTAAGGGACTAACAGGAACCATGACAAGTGGCAGGTGTGGGGAGAAAGTGCAGGTAAGGAAGTATGTGCCCACTTTCCAAACCTTGACACTTACTAATGCTATCTAACACGACAAAAACTATTCAGACATTGTAAGCTATTGTGAACAGCACTTGACAAGCACCAAATAATTGTCTAAATAAAGTAGTGCACAGGAAGCATTCAAAATTACATTATAGGGTCAGGAGTTTGGCCTAATGGTAGAGTGCTTACCTAGCATGCATGAAGACCCGGGTTCAATTCCTCAGTACCACATATACAGAAAAAAGCTGAAAGTGGTGCTATGGTTCAAGTGGTAGAGCACCAGCCTTGAGAAAGTCCAAGGACAGTGCTCAGGCCCTGAGTTCATGCACCAGGACTGGCAAAAAAAAAAATTACATTATAGCTGGGCACAGCTGACTCACACCTATCATATTAATTTCTCAGAAGACTGACATCTGAGGATTGTGGATCAAAGAAAGCCCAAGGCAGGAAAGTCCATGAGACTCATGTCTCCAATTAACTGCCAAAAGCCAAAAGTGCAGCTATGGCTCAAGAGATAGAGTGCTAGCCATGAGCAAAAAGACTCAGAGACAGTGCCCAGGCCCTGAGTTCAAGCCCCAGGATTCATATAAAAAATAAGAGCAAATTAAAACTTGTATAATAGAACAAGACTCTCCCAAGTGTTTTAGCATTTTGTGATTAGACACTGAAACTCTTGAAGGTTTCTATTTGTGTTCTTGAGGCTCAAATGGGGAAACCTCTTCCTGGCATGTGAAGGGACAATAGCATGGCTGTTGGGAGCCGAGTGTAGGGTCAGGCTGGCCCATGGATCTAAATCACTGAGTAAGATAACCACACAAAGAAATGAGTTGTCATGTATGACGCCATGCCTATGAACTTTGAGCTATAGCGTCAGTATTGTGAATCACTTTCTGCTGAGACTTGATTACCATTAGGTACGAATGTGTTATTGCTTTATCACTCTCTGCTAAGACTTGATTATCAATGTAACACCTGACAGGTTCTTGTTTTGTAGAGACTATATAAGATTGGAACAGGAAATTAACGACCACTGCAGTATTAAGCTTACGGCCTTAGGCTGCAGTCTGGGGCTGTAGCCCTCCCGATCCCATCTGTTACTTGTCTTGTCTTTTTCTTTTCTCATCCTCACCCCCTAATAAGGTATCCTGTCTTGCTGCCAGCTGGCTCCAGCAAGTGATGCCTGAACAAGGACCTGCAAACCTGGGACAAAGGTAGAGGACCCGCTGTAGTGAGTGACGCGAGTCAGATAAGGAAGGGAGAGAGCAGGAGAGTGCATAGTCGGGAGTAAGAAATAATGGGACAAGGTAATAGCCGCACATTCTATGTGCAGGCCCCTAAAGGAAAGGCCTTTCCTTTAGGAGATAAGTAGGAGTCAGTCGACCCCCCCATATGTATTTTTTTTCTAGAAAGTGCACTGTGAGCCTAATACAGAGAGGAAAAGCTGGACACAGTAAGCTCTCTAAGGCCTAGGTGGTCAAGGGACGCCTTGACCCCCTTTTGGGGTTCTTGTCCATAACAGAGCACGTCTGAGAGGACGTGGGGTTCAAGTCCCACTGACAAGACATGTCTAAATCTCATTACTGTCAATGTCTAGTTTTGCTTTCCCTTTTGCTTGAGGCAGGTTAGGATGACCTCCACCGGCCGGCTACCAGGGAACAGAAATCTCCCTAGGGGAGGCGCCCCCTGAGTTCAGGGCCCCATGGTCTTTCCGTCACTTTTGATAGTTTAAGGCTAGGCATGCCATCAGAAGTTTGGGAGTTACTTGAAAGTCTCTGCTTCTCTGTCTTGTTCTTGTTACATGTTTTTCCTCGTGGTTTTTGTGCACGCACATCTTTGTTATCTATTTGAATACTTCTGGAGAGTAAAAGTTTTGGCCCCAGGTAGGTCTCAGGCTTGGTATGGCTCCTCCCACTCAGCTGCAATTGAGGCAAGCAGAGGTCAAGCTGCAAGCCTAGTCTAGTTTCCTTTTTCCTAATAACCTGGCTGAAGTGATAATCTGGAGACAATTGGTGGCAGGACGTAGACATCAGTCTTGGTTCCCCCAGGTATAAGATCTGAGATGGCCTAGTCAAAATTGGGAAAATGACTACAGTCATGCTCTAGGTGGGCTAAATTTGGTGCTGGAACACTCCCACCAAATAATATTTTCAACTAAGTTGCCTTGTAAAAAGTTTTGTTTTGAACCTGGTTCTCACCTGCAAGAATAAGATTGGCAAAACTCTCTTGACATTAAAACTTCCAGAAAATGTACGGCCGATATTAATTTTGGGTGCTTTAAGATCTTTAAGTATGAATGTGTGTGTGAATGAGGTGTGTGAAAATGTTCAAGGTTAAATTGTCAGCATGCTGTATAAAATAATGGATGAATTTATGCTTGAAATACAAAGGCAATTGGGGGGGGGAAACCAAGACGGGTGGGGGGTGTAGGGGGGAGGGTAATGGGTACCAAGACATGTGAAAGGGTATCAATGTATGTGAATTAATGCACCTTCTATCTGGCAAGTATCATGTAACCCTTTTACTAATTACAATAAAAAAAATAAAATAAAACAAAACAAAAAAAAAAAAGGCAATTGGGTAAATCTAAGTCTAAGAAAATGTTTAGGTTTGAATGTTTCCAGGTTTGAATGTTTCCAGTGTCTCAAAGGATTATTGCAGTGTTTTAAAGAGGAACTGGTTAAAATGATTTTCTAAAGATTCTGAAATCTGCATTTAAAAAATCTGGTATTGTAATGTATACAGTTGTTTACATTGTGGACATTGTATTCTGTATAGCCCAGAGGCATTAGGGAATTTGGAATTTATTTCTTTGAGTTAAAGTTTGGAGACAAGTATCCGAAATTTAAATGTGAATTTGTTTATCAAAGTCAGAAACTGTGCCTGTCTTTTAAAACTGTTTAGGTAAAAATGATTGCTTAATTGCTATCTCAGCTTGCTCTAGTAAGTTTCCTTATAGCAATTCCAGCAGGCCCATGGAGAAAGGCAGATCCTTATTCAGATGTAATTTGGCCCTTACCAAGTTCCAGCCTGTATAGAAATTTGCAGGCAACTCAGCAGGAGGTGCGAAGTTCCTTTGGAGCTACTGGAGACAAGGCAGAGACAAGGCTGCTGCTATACATCCTGTCCTGCCTGATTCCACCACCCCGCAGCTATTTCCTCAGAGGGCTGGATAAACCCTTGGTGGTGGGACATTCTATCTATACTAAGTTCAAAGTCTCCTACACTGATGTGGAACTATTCTTTATGCCCATCTGAGGAGTTGCTATGCTTGGATGCATATTTCCTAATTGTAGGGGCTTTCTTGGGTACAGAACTGGGAGGGGACGCTGTATGCTCTTCCAAACCAAAGAATACTGTTCTCCCAGGTCTGATAATAATTGTTGACACCCCCCCTTTCCAAGTCATGTGTTATCTTTGATATCCAGAGGCAGCCCTTGGTAATGTGACCTGGCCAAGTTCCTCCTATCAAAAGAACATTATCAGCTGTGTTTCTACTCCTCTTGACATTATGTATGGACCTTTTAACATATCCACTGATTCTACACAGTTTAATGTAACAACTGTTCTTCAATTATTATTGTTAAACAAGCACCTTTTATTATGTTACCTGTGAATATGTCTGGACCCTGGTATGAAAATTCTGGTATCTTAATTTTATAACAATTGAAAGACCTGATACACCGTAGGTTTATTGGATTATAACATAGACCTAGGTTTATTGGAATATAACATAGACCACTAAAGAGTTGTTTGAACAGTTTCAGTTCCTTCCTTGAACAACTTAAAGGCTGATGGCCTTTATTAGTCCAGGAATGTTGCTTATAATTATTATTTGCCTACCTTGTGTGGTGGAGATCTTGCAAAATTTGTTACTAAACTTTGCAGACCAACTCCATAAAATCAGGCTCCAGATAAATGAGTTTTCCCTGAGAGGAATCTCAGCAAGGGACAGGTACGAGGGGATGCTGCTCTGTCCAACCTAAGACAGGGCTTCAGCTTGAAGAAGTTCCCCCATGACAGGTAAGGCAGAGTCAGCGGTCCACTCAATCTAAGACAGGCAGATTCGCTTCTTTTAAAATAAAAACAGGGGACATGGCAGTGACTGAAGAGGTATATTATGCTACACAAAACATCACCTTTAAGGAGAGCTTCACTTGGAGATCTGCTTCATGCAGTAACCAGTTGAGTGTACTTACTAGTCATTCATTATAATGTAGGTCTGATTTTTAAATGGCTTACAGTTAGTAGGTCAGATAGGTCAGCAAATGGGTAGCATAGGTGCTACAGGAATGAGGACAGCAACCCCACAACTAGAAGAAGGTGGCAAGGAATACTTCCTGTAGAAAGCAATCAACAAGGAGACCCTGCAGAACACACAGGTGTTAGCTAAAGAAGGACAAAGGTTCTAGACACATAACAGCATGTGCAAAGGTCCTGGATGGGATTGATGCTGCAAAGCCACAAAGAGTTTAGTCCTCCTAAAATTTTAGGAACCACCAAACCACCTGGACAAGAGTGTGAAGGGGTAGGGCAAAAGACAAAAGAATGGCACAAAAACAGCAATGGAAGCAGGAGCCATATCACAAAGCATCTGTAAGCCATTCTCAACATTCAGACTTAATCCAAAACGTGAAAAAGTTACTAATAACAGATGGGAATAACAGGGTCAGGTTTGTGCTCAGGAAGATCACTCTGGCTCTAGTATGAGAAAAGGACTCAGGGGCCAGGAGTTTGGCCTAGTGGTAGAGTGCTTGCCTAGCATGCACAAAGACCAAGTTTGATTCCTAAGTACTACATACATATAAAAAAAGCCGGAAGTGGTGCTGAGGCTCAAATGGTAGAGCTCTAGCCTTGAGAAACCCCAAGGACAGTGCTCAGACCCTTAGTTCAAACACAAGGACTGGCGCAAAAAAAAAAAAAAAAAAAAAAAAAAGTGAAGTAAAATAAAGGACTAGTGTAATCGTCAATGTGATTCATACCAAGACAAATCCCAGAGCAAAAAAGAACACCCTCAGCTGTTTTAGAAATAAAACGTTTACTTGCAACCTAGGAAAACAAACTTTTAAGTGTTCATGGCCAGGTAGTTAGGCACTAGTAGCCTATAAGCTATAATGTATAATCTATAATTTAATCAATAGTAACCTACAGATTATAGGCACTGAGATTTGAGGTTCACAGTTTGAAGCCAGACCCAATAGAAAAGTCCTTAAGAGTCTTATGTCCAATTAACCCCCAAAAAGCTGGAAGAAGAGCTGTGGCTCAAGTGGCAAATTACCAACCTTGAGCAATAAAGTTAATGGAGAAGGGTGCAGTGGCTCACACCTGTAATCCTAACAACTCAGGAGGCTGAGATCTGTGGATCAAGGTTCAAACCATAAAGTTAATGGAGAAGGGTGCAGTGGCTCACACCTGTAATCCTAACAACTCAGGAGGCTGAGATCTGTGGATCAAGGTTCAAACCCAGTCGGGCACAAAAGGATCTGAGACTCTTATCTCCAATTAATCTCTAGAAAACAGGAAGTGGGGGGGGCCTAAAGGGCAGGATGGTAGCCTTGAGCTAAAGAGCTCAGGGACAGCACCCAGGCCACACACACACACACACACTGTTCTCTCTCTCTCTCCTCCTCTCCTCCTCTCTCTCTCTCTCTCTCTCTCTCTCTCTCTCTCTCTCTCTCTCGTTCTCTCGCTCTCTCGCTCGCGCGCTCTCTCGCTCGCGCGCGCTGCTCTCTCTCTCTCTCTCTCTCTCTCTCTCTCTCTCTCTCCTCTCCTCTCTCTCTCTCTCTCTCTCTCTCTCTCTCTCTCTCTCTCTCTCTCTCTCTCTCTCTCTCTCTCTCTCTCTCTGAATATAGGGCCTACACACATATATACCTGTAGACACACAAAATATGCTGCCATATTTTAGTTGGAAATAAAAAGAGTTCCTAGCTGAAGTAATGTAAGCCTTGCTTCCTAGGGACAAGAGAGGTCCCAATACCACCATACCCACACTCACTTCCACTGAGTTAAGGACCGCTTTGTCTTTGTTGGTCATTTGGAGACTAAATTTGATTAAGAATTTACCATAAGCTAGTGGAACTCCAGTCAGATATCTAAAAATCCAAAGCGAACAGGTAAGACCCAGGTCTGATCAATGGCTCAAGCAAAATGAACCTTGGATGTTTTTCAGTGGTCTTTAAATAACAAGCATGTTCTCAAGTAGTTTCTAAATTAGAAGGGCTGGGCTCTCCTGTGGAAGAGTGCAGAGAACCCAGAACAAAATAATTAGGCTGAGGCATCGCTAAGTTTGCCTTTTAAAAACCAAATATGTCAGGTCAGGAGTTTAGCCTAGTGGTAGAGTGTTTACCTAGCAGGCCCAAAGACCCACGTGTATTATTACTATAAGACAATTCTTACAAGGTCATAAGCAAATCTTAAAAACTAATTTCACAATGACTTAGGAGGAGATAGTTAACTATCTTTGCTGAGGGATGGGTGTATTAAATTCTTTCTCTTATAATCAAAGAGTCACAGCTTCCCATATTTCCTTAAAATAACTGACTTCAAAGCATGTTTTGGGATCTGTAATTTACCAACTTGCCTAATTATATTAAAAGTTACCATTTCAAAAGACTACCCTAGTTTCATATAACATTCATTTTCTTTTCAGTCAGGGTAAAAAACTAACAATGGAAAGATTACAGAATAATGTAATAGAAACTAAATCAGATTAGAAGATACTTGTTCACCTGTTCATTTTTTCATTAAACATATGCGTATAACTTTAGGGCCATACAATGGACATTGAAAAAATTAGTTAAGTCATTGAAGAAACATGATCTATATGTCATCAAATTTGAGATGCCATCAATCATCAGTCTTAACAAAGAAGGGAAAATGCTTTTAATTATGACCTAATGCTATCAATGATTCATACAAGCCTTGCTCTGCTTTGATTTTACTTCAGTCTACTCTTTAAAGTTTGGCAATTCCTCCTGCTTTCAGTACATTCCTTGACATTGTAACTTACTTTTTTAATGCCAGACTTGAACTTGGCCTGGATGCTGTCCTTTTGATTTTTTTTCCTTCAAGGCTGGGTGCTCTACCATTTGAGCCATAAGTCTATTTCTGGTTTCTGGCTGGTTAGCTGTAGATAGGAGTCTCTTTGATTTATCTGCCTGAGCTGGCTCCCCACATCCATCCTTAGATCTGAGCCTCCTGAGTAGATAAGATTTCAGGTGTGAGCCACCAGCACCCAGATTCTTTGACATTTTTAATGTCAATTAATATATGAATATACATTATATTATAATATATATATATATTAGTACAAAACAAAGCTTCTTCTATTTCGGAGTGTTTCCCTGCATGACTCTCACAACACTGCTTTTAAAGAAATGTTAGTGGGGGGTGTGGGGGGGGGGGGAAACGGGTACCAAGACATGTGAAAGGGTATCAATGTATGTGAATTAATGCACCTTCTATCTGGCAAATATCATGTAACCCTTTTACTAATTACAATAAAAAAATTAAAAAAAAAAAAGAAATGTTAATGCAAGTACTGGCTCATGCCTGTAATCCTAGCTACTCAGGAGGCTGACATCTGAGGATCAAGGTTCAAAGACAGACCCGGGTCTGAGAGACTCTTATCTCCAATTAACCACCAGAAAACCAGAAGTGATGCTGTGGCTCAAGGGATAGCGCGGTAGCTTTGAGCTGAAGAGGTCAGGGATGGCACCCAGGCCCAGAGTTCAAGTCCCACAATCGACCAAAAAAGAAGAAATGTTAATGCAAATGATGATTTTTTTCCAATGGCAAATGTTTATTTCACTAATATCAAATGTGTATCTACTTGCGTTTTTTGTATCTTTTTCTCTGTATTCAATAATGCTTATTAAAATAAAATATTTTTGAGGGCTGGGATATTTTTGAGTAGCAAAGCACTTGCCTAGCAAATGCAACATCCCTGGGTTCAATCCCCAGTACCAAAAGAGGAAAAGAAAAAACAAGGGGGTAGGAGGAGGGAAATGGGGACCAAGACATGAGAAAGGGTATTAATGTTTGTGAAGTAATGCACCTTCTATCTGGTGAATATAATGTAACCCTTCTATTAATTACAATAAAAAAATATATGGAAAAAAGAACAAAAAAAATTTGAACATATAATAGTACTGACACAGTCCATATCTCAATTGAATATTGAAAATCACTATAACTAAGCCTGAATATGCACAGGAGTTAATAACCTGAGGAATGGCTACCTCACTGAGTACAGCTGAAACATACTATTGACTGCTAGATACACTATGATTTCAGAGAAACTGAAATATCTCTGAAAAGATAAAGGTCATAGGTTCACATAAGTAAGAGCTACACCCTATCATGTAGCACTCTCAGGTAAGTGCCATTCTATCTACTTTACATATATTATCTCATAAAATTAGTGAAGCGGATCACACACTTATAGATGAAGAAACTGAGGCAAAGTGGATAAAGTGATTACCCAAAATCTAAAAGCTGCTGTGTGGGCAGGCCAGCATCTGAGTCCCAGAGGCTATGTGTTAACTACCAACTTAATCAGTGGTCCAAGGTAAATCATAAGAAAAGGGATGCCTCTGCTTATTTGGAAAAGGAAGGACTAAAAATGCATAATTACTATGGAATCATTTCCTAGAATCAAAATATCATTAATTCCACAATCTTTACAAAACAACCAACCAAAAAAAAAAAAAAAAAAAAAAAAAACAACCCTCTAGTTCTGGAGTTGGGAAGGTGACTTAGTGGCAGAGGACTTGACTACCATGCATGCCCTGGGGTTGGGTCCTCAGTATCACATAAACAGAAGAAGATGAAAGTGGCACTATAGTTCAAGTGCCAGTCTTGAGCAAAAGAAGCTCAGGGACAGTATTTAGGTTCAGAGTTCAAGCCCCAGGACTGGCCAGGGAAAAAAAAAAAAGAGAAGAAAAGAAAAATCAACTCTAGTTCTGTGCTGTTTTCTCCATAAGCCAATACAAACCAAAGACTTTTACTGTCACAAATTAGTGAAAGAAATATATCTGTCAAAAAAAAAAGAAAAGAAAGAAAGTAATACATTTGTCATCATTAGTCTAAAAGACATATATACTGGGAAGGCATTTTAAAAAACTATGTCTGAGAATTACTGTTTCTCAATCTTTCAAGTGATTGCAAAAGGTTACTGATCACAGATACAAACTATCCAATGTGAAGGTTTTACTCCAGTAGATATTCTACCTCATCATTCAAAATCTTAAAATTAACAATGTGTCCATTTTTATGGCTATTCACAATGTGGAGCTCCTATTTTTCTTAAAAAAAATTAGTTCCTGTAGGAGAGAAAAGTCCACAAACAGATTAATAACAGATGCAAATGCTGTAACATTTTCCTTCTGGACCCAATTTCAGAGTGGGATTAAATAAATATACATCACATACTTGACAACTCTTCTGCCCCAAAAGGGGCATTGCAGCCTTTGGATGTCTTATCCAGGCTGCACCAGCTGCTTGGCCTCCTCAGTAATCTCCCTCATGACCACAGCCTCTGCTATCAGGCAATGGAGATAATTAAAATAATCCCTGCTAGACACTGGTGCTTCATACAAGTAACCCTAGCTCCTCAAGAGGCTGAAATCTGGGGATTGAGGTTCAAAGCCAGACCGGGCAGGAAATACTGTGAGACTTTTATCTCTTATCCTGGGCACTGTCCCAGGCCCTCAGTCAAGTTTCAGGATCAGCACTAAATAACTGAATGAATGAATGAATGAATGAATAAATGAATGAATCTTTCTTCCTTAAATGTCAAATATATCAAGTTCAGTCCCATTTTTTCTTTTGTCGACACATAAAATCTGTCCTAACAGAAATCAGAGAAACTAATAAGTTTCTAAGAAAAAATAAAATGAGGAACATAAGAGAATATTGGCAAAAGGTTATTTAAAAACAAGAAAGATGGGAAGGAGGGGCTGGGAGAGTAAGGAAACAGAAGACACTGTACTGAAGAAAATATACCCATTACCTGACTCATGTAATTGTAATCCTTCTGTACATCACCTTTATAATCACAATAAAGTAACTTAAAAGGAAAAAAACAAAAAACAAAAAAACAGAAGAAAGGAGGAGCTCAAAGGGGCACAGTTATGTGAAGGGAGACTAAGTGTATAGGGTTTCACTTTTACATACCTTCCCATGGTGCCCCATCCTTTCATAACAAATGACCACATCTTCCCACATTTCTAGCTTCTCAAATATTTGAAGGGCTGAACTGGTACATCCCAGCTCAAAGAGCAAACTTGCAAGTTGGCGCTAGAAAAAACAAGTTAGGATAATTAACACTTACTTGTTCATGTACACAGAGATTTCAGTTTCACTTGTAGGTTAACTCCTCAGCCTCTACTGATGAGGAATTTGTAACAATCAAGCTTACTTCAGCTGAGTTTTTTTGTTGTTGTTCTTGTTTTTTTAAATAGGGAGATAAGGAATTAAAAACTACATAGACTTACTCGTGTAATCCTAGCTACCCAAGAGGCTGAGATCTGAGGATCTCAGTTCAAAGCCAGCCCAGGCACTAAAGAATGTGAGACTCTTATCTCCAATTAAACACTAGAAAACCAGAAGTGGCACTGTGGCTCAAGGGGTAGGGCGGTAGCCTTGAGCTAAAGAGCTCAGGACTGCGCCCAGACCCAGAGTTCAAGCCCCACAAAGGACAATGCCCTGTCTAGCTTCAAACTAGGATCCTCAGATCTCTTAAGTAGCTAGAATTACAGGTGTGAGCCACCAATACCCATCTTTCTCCTAGTATTTAAATACTAGGATTTCACTATCATTTCAGATTCTTTTAAAAAATGTTTTAAAGGACCTGGAGTTTGGTCTAGTGGTAGAGTGCTTGCCTAGCATGTACAAAGGCCCGGGTTCGATTCCTTGGTACCACATATATATAAAAAAAAAAAAAAAAAAAAAGCTGGAAGTGGTGCTGTGGCTCAAGTGGTAGAGCACTACTAGCCTTGAGGAAAAATCCAAGGACAGTGCTCAGGCCCTGAGTGCAAGCCCCATGACTGGCAAAAAAAAAAAAAAAAATGTTTTAAAAGTTTTAGTATCACTTGAATCAAAACAGCAATTTGAAGTAGCATTCTCCATCTAAGATATTTTTATTGTTTTCACTGAAATATTCGAAAATCATACTTTTCCCTTCATTCCAATACAAAGTATTTTTATAAGGAAAAAGAAAAGTACCTGAATGGCCCAGTGAGGTGGTACCTGACAGGAATAGAAAACCTTCAGACGTTCCAACACAGATGTAGTTTTATCTTCAAACTGGTCTGCAAGAGCCTGACGAATTTATATAATAATAATAATAATAAACTAACTATGTAACAACTTGAATATAAATAAAATTGCTATTGTAAAACATCATACAATATAAGCAAATAAAGAACTCAAGTCATTTTAATCATGTTGAGTGAGACAAGTCAAGACCAAAGGAACAAAAGGCACATGATATCCTTAATATGTGGCTATTAGATCCAAACAGTGCAAGAGGAAGAACTCAATATTTGCTATGGACATGGTACGGGAAATATAAACACAACTACATAGACATAAAAATGCATGACTCTATAGACATAATGTTTTATTATACTGATTAATACATATCTATGATATATAAACCCTTAGCCTAATTTTGATTATGTTTTAAAAACTAAAGTGCCTGTGATTGTATATAGATTCCCTTCTTGTTTGTTAAACATGTCATTTGAAATATGATGTAAAAATCAATGTTAATAATTTAATAAAAAAATCAAATAAGCAATAAAGAACTCAAGTCATTTTAATAAGGTAGATGAGATGCATGACCTTTCCTTAAATGTCTTTAAATGTTTAAAAAGCTTAAGTTTAATCAATGTTTACATAAATGTGTACATTAAAAACTTACTAGGGTTGGGGCTGGGTGCAGTGGCTCACACTGTAATCCTAGCTACTCAGCAGGCTGAGATCTGAGGATCAAGGTTGAAAGCCAGCCGATTACAATAGGACCTGAGACTCTGATCTCTAATTAACCTCTAGAAAATAGGAAGTGAGGCTTGGCACAAAGGTAGGGTGGTAGCCTTGAGCTGAAGAGCTCAGGGACAACGCCCAGGCCAAGTTCAAGCCCCATGATCCACCAAAAAAAAAATTTTTCCAAGGGTTGGGGAGGGTTTGCCTAAGATGCACAAGACCCTGGGTTCCATTCCAGATCAACAAGATCAAGATGGCTGACTCCAAGAAAAGGAGCACGGGCCAGCTGCAAAGCTTTGACTGGCACTGTCCAATGGTCAAGTGATCATTCAACAAAAGATGCACTCTGCAATCCTAAACAAAGAAAGCTTGGTAGCTGCAGTACCAGGATCATGTACCTCTCCATTCATCATTAAGTTTGTACTAAAGAGACATTTTTCTGACAAACTTAGGCTTGCTCTCCAGTGTGAATTACTATGACTACTTTGCCATCATGCAAAATTCAAATGAGTCTTTTCAAGTTTTCAGACATGTCTTAGGAAGACTAGCTATCTATGTATCAAGCGCAACTTTTTGCTTTTAATATATATAGCAACTCCATAAGATAGTGCTAGATTTGAAGATGATCAAGTTCCATCTGGCTTACTCTCGGTACTTTAGAACACAAAAGTCAGACAGTTGTACGAATTCCTTCTTTCGAATTATTCCAAGTTTTCTAAAATTCATTTTAAAAGTCAAACAAAGGGTGGGGGGGGGGAAATGGGGACCAAGACATGAGAAAGGGTATCAATGTATGTGAATTAATGTACCTTCTATCTGGCAAATATAATGTAACCCTTCTTTTAATTACAATTAAAAATATATGAAAAAAAGTCAAACAAAAATTTAAGTAAGATGTAATAAGTGAAACTCTCCTTGAAGAAAACATCTTGAGGAAAGCCCAAGCCACGGAGACCAATTTGTAAGGAGGGAAACAGTTCCTAAATGGGAGGCTCTCAATTTTATACTCGGTGGGAAATCCATTGTTTGTCCAAGAACAGAATGAGCTCAAGTGTGAGTAAACACTCATTACACATCACTTTTTGGACAACCCACAATCCTATTCAATCTAGTCAGAACAAACTGAGACATAATCAGACTCCTAAGCCATCTTTGTCAATGTTTTCTGGCCTAACTTCACAGAAACTTAATAGCAAAAAGGTTACAGGCTTCTCCAATACTGTCTAGTTACAGGAGGGAGAGAAGAAAAGCATAATTTTTGGCTGCAAGCATATGGTTACAATATATAAATAGAGATCACAGAATTACTTGTTGAAAGGGGGGGATTTTTCTACCAATTATGTTGGAAATAAAAAACAGCTAATGCTGACTTAATTTCATAAAAGCAAACACATCATACCTTTTGCATGTAACAAACACTTAACTATCTTAGTAACAAGCCAAAAAAAAACAAAAGTCTCAAACAAAACTCATGCTGTTTGCTGCAGTTACTAGCTAAAATATATTAAGTGCTCAGTAAATACTTTTTGATTTGTTAATAAATATTTTTAATGAATTTCAGATACTCTCGCATACATTTAAATGATTTCAGAGTATCTAGGGCTCTTGGCTACTCTCCAAAATGGCTAAGCCCACTGGAGCAGGCAGAGACAATCAACACTCACTCAGCTGCATACCAAGACTAAGCCCCTGTACAAAAACCTGATTCGGCCATGTGCATGATAAAGATTAAAAACAGAACTCTACCCTATTTCACTCCTCTACAAAATATATTTCTTCCCACGTTAAATATGACAACCACCTAAATGAGATTTACCTAGCCATAAAACTAGGATCATCAAGATAATAGAAAAATAAGGGATGATGGTTTTTACTGTTATTTCCTCTCCAGGGGCCAAAATATTCTTTTTGATTTACTAATTTGTTAAAACTACAAGGGCATTGCTCCAGTACATCGTCAGAGAGAGAGAGAGAGAGAGAGAGAGAGAGAGAGAGAGGGGGGGGGGGGGAGAGGGGGAGAGGGGGAGAGGGGGAGAGGGGGGAGAGGAGAGAGAGAGAATGCTAGCTCATGCACACATGTACACAGTATTACTAGGGCTTGAAATTAGGACCTCCAACTCTCACAGGACTTCTTCCCTTGAGCCAGGCCTCCAATTAATTCACAACAGTACATCTTCAGGTTTTTCAGAACAGGATAATTTTTTTTTCCCATTGTGGGACTTGAACTCTGATCCTGAGTGCTCACTCTGAGCTCTTCAGCTGAAGGCTAGTGCTCTACCACTTCTTGAGCCACAGCACCACTTCTGGTTTTCAGATGAGCATTTCATGGACTTAATGCCCACACTGGCTTTGAACCAGCCTCCTGATCTCAGCCTCCTAAGTAGCTAGGATTATAGGCGTGAGCCACCAGTGCGGAGAACAGGATAATTTAATGACTTGTGAAGTAATTCCATAATCTTCAAATAAGCTGGAGACCTTCCCAGGCATGGTAAGCACTGGCCAGACTTTTTACCTAATCCCCACAGTGACAACTGTTTACAAATGATTTTTAAAAATTTTTTCCATATATTTTTATTGTAGTTAATAGAAGGGTTACATTATATTCACCGTATAGAAGGTGCATTACTTCACAAACGAATGATTTTTTAAATCAACTTTGCATTTGCAACAATCTGCTAGGATGGGTTCATCAAGAGTGTTTTTTTCTAGTTGAAGTATTTGAGGAAGTCTTCTGGTCAACTGTAGGCACTATTATTAAACACAGTATCATACTCACTAGACAACTGAGGTTACCTATTCTTTCAGAAAAGCTAGCAGTAATAAGATGACAATATCCAACATGGAGGGAAGTGTACCTACATGCAAACCTACCCTAAACCAATCACTAATAGTAATGAGCCTCCTGAACAGTCTAAAAATGGAAAGCAAGACAAAGTCTACTCCAAGAGGGCGACTGAAAAGATATAGATGGATAAATGGGAAAAATAAGGAGCACAGTGGAAAATGGATGTTTTGGGGTGCAATCTAGAGATGTGGGAGTAAAGTAACAGGAAAGTCAGTTACAGAGCTGAATACTGCAAAGGACCTAAGAACCTTTGCAAAGGGTTTTCTGTTTGTGCTAACACAAGGCCTCTCAAGAGCTGGGATTCATCATATGGGGCTTGTTTTCAAGTTTTGAACTTCTTTCTGATGTCAGTTTCTCCCAAAATCCACCTAAAAACATGTATACTTTGAGTGCTCCTTAAGAAAAACTATCAGTGCATATGGAATTCCAAAGTCAGAAGAGTAACAATGCGCACAGGTCCTGGAGCAACAGTCCAGTAATGCACATAAGGAGAACCCTAAGACAAAACTCCATCTGTACTGTTTTCCGTCAGGAGAACCTCCACAGAAGACAGCATTTTAAAGTTAGCACATGGATTATAGTATCTCACTTTGTTATCTGATATATTGAATTTATTTGTATTTGGTTATTTGAAATTTGATAGGGAAGGGGGGAAAACCAAGACGGGAAGGGGGTGTGGGGGGGAGGGTAATGGGTACCAAGACATGTGAAAGGGTATCAATGTATGTGAATTAATGTACCTTCTACCTGGCAAATATCATGTAACCCTTTTATTAATTACAATAAAAAAAGAACAAAAAAATAAAATAAAGTTAGCACATGGAGAATGATCTGGTACACACAGACAATTCTGAACAAGGTCTAACATGATTTAAGCTTTATTTATGTACTCAGACCTAAAACTATGACATATATATCTTCAAAAGAACAGAAGATTTATCTTTTCACTGAAAGTTATTGATTCTCATCAGCATCATATCGAAGTGTTTATCAGACTTCTGAAGAGCCAAGTAGAAACTAGCTGATAATCTAAAAGGTATGAGTAATCATATGCCTTCTCACCATATACCTGCTTTGTTGTGCAATCTCTATGTATGTATGTATATAAGTAGGAAGATGGGATTTGTTATTTGAAAGAAAACACATACTTAACCAACTATATCTAACAAAGAGAATAAACAGCTTTGACAGGAACCTGCAGTCACTCAGTTGTGACTTATAAATGGTGTAGTAAAGCTAGGTACCACCTCAAACTCCCATATCTAAGAAAATTTATAACAGAGGCCAGGCATAGTGGCTCATGCCTGTAATCCTAGCTACAGGAGGCTGAGATCTGAGGATCATGGTACAAAGCCAGCCCAAGAACTAAAGAATGTGAGACTTCTCTCCAATTAACCACTAGAAAACTGGAAGTAGTACAGTGGTTCAAGGGGTAGGATGGTATCCTTGAGCTGAAGAGCTCAAGGACAGTGCCCAGGCCCAGAGTACAAGCCCCACAACTGACAAAAAGAAAGAGAAGAGGGAGAGAGGAAGAGAGAGAAAGAGGGATGGACAGAGAGAGAGGGAGGGAGGAAGAGAGAGAGAAAAATTTTCTTTTTCTTTTTATTGTCAGAGTAATGTATAGAGGAGTTACAGTTACATTCACCGGGTAGTAGGTGCATTACTTCTCACACAACGATACCCCTTCTCATGTTTCTGTCCCCATTTCCCTCTCCCCACCCCCTCACAATCATCTTGTATTCCCCCCTTCCTTTTCCTATTTCAAATAAACAAATAAACATATATACAATATACCAGGTAACAAAGGGCAACAAAAGTGAAGAGAAATAACATAGTACATTAAGAACAACAATCAATACACAATAAAGCTCTTATTTCCATATCCTAGAGATCCTTTCATTTAGTCTCATCCAGTATCACCTTATATGCCTAGGTTTTGAGCTACTGTAATTCTCTGCTAGGAGAGTCCTAGATGTGTACTAATTATTTCAAATGAGGGGAAACCATTGAGTCTATGTTCCTTTGGGTCTGGCTTCATTCCATATGATTTTTCCCACATCTTTCCATTTCCTTATAAATGGGGTGATGTCATTCTTTCTGATGGCAGCATAGAATTCCATTGTGTATAAATACCACATCTTCTTGATCCAATCATCTACTGAGGGGCATGTGGGTTGGTTCCATATCTTTGCTATGGTAAATAGTGCTATGGCAAATAGTGCTGCAAATAACATACTTGCCTAGCAAGTATGAGGTCCTGAGCTCAAACCCCAATACTGTCAAAAAAAAATATTTTTTTCCCAATGGGAACAAAGTGCATCTAAACTCATCTTCTGACCTTTCTACTGGGAATCATTATCAATAAATCTGTTGGTACACCAGTTTTACATCATAAGTATGAAACAGCAGCTCTGAGAAATAAAAGTAACTTGCCCAAGGTCAAAATGCTATACATTAGTAAGTTTAAGCTATGAAAAATAGTAGCTTTGTTAAAACTTTATCTCACAGGGTGCTATTGGCTCATGCCTAAAATCCTAGTTACTCAGGAGGTTGAAATGTAAGGATCACAGTTCAAAGCAAGCCCAGGGAAGGAAAGTTTAAGAGATCAAAAAGTATTTCATTTAACCAACTTTTCTCAATCTATATTCTGTAATGAAGGAACCTTGGTCAAGGGCATGTTCAATTACTGCTGATGTCCTAACTTAGGGGTAGGGTTACTGATGGGAGCTGGGAGAACAGGATCCACTTTTACTAGGCAGGCTTCAAGAAGCCCCATGGTTCACAGGCAGAATCCTTTCCTGGCCACCCCCTCTTGAGGCCTTAGAATTTTCAGATCTCCTTTTACACTCTTTCAAATTATTAAGGAACCTCAAAGGGTTTTTGTTTCCATGTATTGTCAATATTTATATTAGAAATTAAAACTAAAAGGTCAAGTATTTATAAATTTATTTAAAAATAACAAAACTATCTTATTAGCATAAAAAATGCTTTTATAAAAATGAATTGTATTTCCCATGGCTAAAGTCTTGAAGGGAAAATTTGGGTTCCACTTTTGTTTTTGTTTTTGTTTTTTGCCAGTCCTGGGCTTGAGCTCAGGGCCTGAGCACTGTCCTTAGACTTTCTCAAGGCTAGCACTCTACCACTTGAGCTACAGGCACCATTTCCAGCTTTTTTCTATGTATGTAGGTACCGAGGAATCAAACCTGGGTCTTCGTGCATGCTAGGCAAGCACTCTACCACTAGACCAAACTCCCAGCCGGGTTCCACTTTTTATGAAAGCTCAAAATTTTATTATTGGCAACAAATATCACCAATGATTTCCCATGAAGTAATATGCTTATTTTATTTTTTAATTTTTAAATGCCACTACTGCGGCTTGAACTCAGCCCTCCATTTCTGGCTTTTTGCCAATTGCCTGAAAATGAAATTCTCTTGGACTTGCCTTCTGTTGGCCTGGAACCTCAATCCTCAGATCTCAATCTCCTAAGTAGCTCGGATTACAGGATAAGCCACTAGCACCCGACTTTGACTTTTTTTATTTTTAAGGGGGAAAAAAATAGCAAATAGCTTCTCAGAATGTTTGTGACAGTGTCTTACAATTCTGCAAGTCTCTTTACTGTCTGAAACAGAAATGACAACAAAAATGGACAACTGCAGTTGCTCCGGTGGCCAACATTTTGTTTGGACAGAGTTTACAAGGAAAATCTGGGTTCATTCATCAGACTATAAAGTTGGAAAGGAAAAAGCATTTTAGTAGTTAATTATGTGCATTGTTCTTTCACATCACGCCCAAATTCAACAGCTGTTAGTTTCTTAAAAATTACTTGACATGCAGAATTTGAACTATCACCAATGAAAAACAATTAATAGTGTTAGGTTAAAATCCTTTCTTCAAAAATTAAAGCAAAAGTTCCCATTGGCCTATCTTATACCCTGAATGGAACTTTTTAACCATGCTTGAGTTTGTAACATGTATTAGTCATTTGGAAAACAGACTTATCTTCCAAAAGTTGACACAATTCTACACAATATTAATAAATTACATGCAGTGACATCACCACCAATTTCAATAGAAAAAGTCACCAGGTCAGTACTTGAAACTTGTCAAGTTTATAGTTGTAGTTACAAGTTTCACAAAGCTTTTTATTAAAAGCTCAAATTTTTAACATCAGTAACTAATACTGTCAATAATTTCCCTTGAAATAAAGTTACTTCATTTATTTTTGAGAGAAATTATGGCAAAGACCCACATCTGGATACCCCTAGTTTGTCTGTCAGTTGTTTTTCAAATCACACTCTATGGGGAAAACCACTGGTTCTGTTTTCCTGGAGATAAAAAACAATGCACAGAAGTGGCACAACTGAACATGTTCCCCACTTGGTCAAATATAACCAGAATGGCACATTCTCAAGGGTAACAACTCAGTAAAATGATACCTACTGCTTCATCAAAGACATTTGTAAATAAAAATTTTTCTCAAGAAATAAAGAACTATGAATGTGTAACATGCCATGACCGCTATCTTTGTCTGGTGCCTGAGTCCTGATCAGCTGAAGGGGTCAATAGTGTTTATTCCCATTCCCCGTGCCTCACTGCCCCCCCACTCCAATCTTCTCAAGAAATATCTCCAGTGGGCCTGGTTTATTGTACACAGAAGTACCTAAACACTCTTTTACTTCATCTTGTCCTGATAAAGAGATGGGAGCACAAGTGGACCTCTTTGCAATTCACAAATGTAAGAAAGCAAAGAATAACAAATATTTGTTATTAAAACCTGAATGAGTCAGGCACCAGTGTCAGGACAATCTGTGAGACCCTTATCTCCAATAAATTACTCAGAAAAAGCTGTGGAAGTGACGCTATGGCTCAAGAGGTAGAGTGCTAGGCTTGAGCAAAAAAGCTCAGGGACAGTGCCCAAACCCTGAGTTCAAGCCCCATGACCCCCCCCCCCCCCCACACACACACCCTGAGTGAATGAATGCTTTACATCTCTACTACATTCTTTAAAAAAAAAAAAAGTAAAAGTAGTTGTCTCACAATAATTAGACTCCGGTTTCTTGTAAAGCACCAGCTCTGTACAGATCTCCACTGCAGTAGGTGCGGTGACTCACTCTCTACAACACACCCGTCCTGATGGATGAGCACTGCCTCCCAAGAGTAGTGAATACCATTTTTAGCTTGCATTCCCTAGGTATGGAAGCCAAAGAGGAAAACATCTGGAGATACTAAAGCAATCTTCCTCTGCTTCAGGCAGCCTTTCTCAAACTGGCCACTAACCACCAATAATGGACCCAGAATCTCTGCGGGCTGAAGGGTCAGGCTACAACAAGTACCCGGGATGTGGAGAATGCAAATACACACAGAAATGCTGCCCAAGATGCTCACAGGCTGTCCTTCCAAAGGAAAAATTCATTCACTCGTCCAATACACAGAATGTGACTTTTGGTTCGATATCATTCCCAGGCAGAAAAACTGTAAGACACCACCTTCAGAATAACCAGGGAAAGCAAGTCTAGAGGTATACTGCTCAAGTGGTAGCACTAAACTAGCAAGCTGAACTAGCCCAAAACGCTCAGGTCAAACACTGAAACTACCCTGAAAAATTATATAGTTATCACTTATTATAAACTCTAAATCTTCACAATTCAAATCTAAATTTGACTTTCACACTAAACTTGCATTTTCCAATAATGGTGTTATCAACAAATTCTTATAAACCCCCCCCCACCAAAAAAAAAGTGAAAACAGAAGGAATCCCTGAGTCAGGATAAAGTTATTGTTAAGGCTTTTAGAAGTACATTTTACTCCATCGCATTAAAAAATTACTTCACTCTTAACTTTTATTTAACTTACTTTTAATCTATTTTTCCACCTTTCTGTAACTTCATACTATCCACTTCTCTAACAAACTGGTTGTTAATCTGAAGTTCCTATCCTGGCAATTCTAATTCCAAAGCTCCAGCCAACAGAGCGGGCTTATCAGGAGCCAAGTTCACTGATTCATTCATAGGTTCTTTTCCTGTGCAAAACCATGCCCGGATATTGTGTGCATTCCATTTCCCAACCTCCCTCCTAGAACGAAAGCGACTATTCCAATTCTCACAAAGCTTCCCCCCATGTCTTCCTGCATGCTGTTCCCCAGCTCCTTTCCCCACAATGCTAAGTCTTCCGCTGATAGCAATTTTCTTTATCAATAAAGCTTATTTATACTAGAACTATTACATAAATAACTGTGTAGGACATTAGTTTTCATGCATGAGTTGTAATACTCACAAGCATGAAATAAAAAGGTGGTCGTGAGTATATAGATAGTGGATGTATTGCTTAGATTGGTTGGTTTATGTTGAGTTTGTTTGTTTGTTTTTGAGACAATCTTGTTTTGAAAAAGTATCCTAGCCTGGGCTTTATCATGTTCCTCCTGCCTCATCCTCCTGAGTTTTGGGGTTACAGGTACAATGACGGGCCTCCTTTAAAAAATAAATTAAGGTATTAAAAATGCAATCAGAACCAGGCACTCCCGCCTGTAATTCTAGCTACTCAGGAAGCTGAGATCTGAGAATCGTGGTTCAGAGTCAGATGGGACAGAAGCCAGCCTATGAGATCTTTATCTCCAATTAACTATTCAAAAACCAGAAGTAAAGTGGTAGAGCACTAGCCTTGAGTAGAAAGAGTGCCCAGGTCCTAAGATCAAGCCTCACAACCAACAACAACAAAAAAGAAGAAATCAGAACTGGGCTCATGCCTATACTCCTACCTACTCAGGAGGCAGAAATGTATGGATCACAGTTCAAAACCAGCCCAAGCAGGAAAAGTCCAAGAGATTCTTATCTCCAATTTTAGCCATAGAAAGTCAGCAGTAGAGCTGTGGTAGGTAAAGTGCTAGCTAGCCTGGAGCCAAAAGAGCTCAGGAACAGTGCCCAAGACCCCAAGTGATAACCCTGGTACTAGGACCAAGAAAAAAAAAATTACACATTTATGGAGTTTTGTAGGTTCAATACATGTGTATGTTCTATGAAGTTCAAACCAGGGTACACAATCTTCCCAAACACCATTAGAATATGCACAAGTTGGGGGCCAGGAGTTTGGCCTAGTGGTAGAGTGCTTGCCTAGCATGCACAAAGACCAAGTTTGATTCCTAAGTACTACATACATATAAAAAAAGCCGGAAGTGGTGCTGAGGCTCAAGTGGTAGAGTGCTAGCCTTGAGAAAGTCCAAGGACAGTGCTCAAGCCCTGAGCTCAAGCCCAGGACTGGCAAAAAAAAAAAAAAAGAATACACACAAGTTATAGTTAACCTACTGTACAACACACCAAAACTGAATTCAAATGAGCCTCTCAACCCTGGTGATTCCTTCTTCTCCCTTCCTCTTTCCTCTCCCTTGCCCCTTCCCTTCCCTCCCTTTAATTGACATCAAATGAGCCATTTAACCCTTGCTGCTCCCTTCCTTTCCATTCCCTTCCCTCCTCCCTTTCCTGCTGCCTACTTTCCTTCCTGCCTTCTTTTCCTCTTCCTTCTTCCCTTCTTTCTCCCCTGTTGGGAGCCAGAGTGTGGAGTCAGACTGTCCCTTGAATCTGCATCACTAAATAAGATAACCACAAAGAAGTAAGCTGTCATGTGTAATGCCATGCCTATAAATTTTGAGCTATACTGTCAGTATTGTGAGCTTCCTGACTTTATTGAGTTATTGCTTTATCCTTCTGTTGAGACTTGATTTGCATTTGGTACAAATGTGTTACTGCTTTATCACCTTCTGCTTAATTGATCTGAGACCTGATTACCATTTGGTGTTAATGTAACCCCTGGAAGTTCCCTGGTTTCAAGAAAGTATATGAGACTGAATCTAAAAATAAACGGGTGGACAGTCTTAGCGCACAGCCTTCTTGGGCTGCTGACTTGGGCTGTGGTCCTCCAGAACCTCATCTGTTGGTCTCTTTTCTACTTTTTCCTAGTCCCTGCCCCCTATTTCAGGAATTCTGGTTCGCTGCCGGCTGGCCCTGGCACTCCCCACTTCCTCTTTCCTTTCCTCCTCCTCCTCCTCCTTTCTTTTCTTTCTTTCTCCTTGCAGTTCCGGGATTAAATACAGAGTCCTCAATTGCTGGCAAGCATTCTAACACTTGAACTATAACCCCAGCCCATTTCATTTGTTTGGATTTTGTTGCTGTTGTTGATGTTCATAAGATAAGGTCTCACAAACTTTACCCAGGCAGCCCTTGAACTTGAGATCTTCCTGCTTGCAGGCTGAAGACTGAAGGTAAGAAAAAAAAAAAAAGGGGAGAACAAAAAGACCTGGTTGTAGTTTGATCTCCTGAGACCAGATCACAGCTAGAGCTCCCAGGTACAGTATTCAATTTGTTTCCTATGGCCAGTATGACTGTTAACTTCAATGGCTTGAGAGACACCTGGCAGATTAGGAAAGCTTGTCTCAGTGTATCTGTGAAGCCGTTTGCGGAGGTAGTTTCATTTTTAAGGGTCCTTATCTAATTGATGGTTAAATTCACAGATGGATTCAAATTTTGAATAGACTGCTGGGACCACAGGGAAGGCACCTCTCAGCCTTCACCTCCTGCTACCTGGCATCATGGCTGTCCCCATCATGCCCTTCTGCCTTGATGCTATACCTCACCACAAGCCACAAGTCCCAGAAACAATGGAACCAGTTAACCATGGAGCTGAATCTCTGTCATGGTAAGTCAAAGTCAAAATAAGTACTTTCTTTTTCTTTGCTTTTGTGTGTGTGCGTGTGTGTGTGTGTGCGCGTGTGTGTGTGTGTGTGTATGTGTGTGTGTGTGTGTGTGTGTGTGTGTGTGTGATGCTAGGAATCCTTCTACATGCTACACAAGCTCTGTACTGAGCTACAACCCTAGCCCCAATCCTTCTCCCTTTAAACAAATACCTTTCACAAAAAAAAAAAAAAACAAAAAAAAAACAAAACTCTGAGTGGCCGGGTGTTTGGCCTAGTGGTAGAATGCTTGCCTAGCATGTACAAAGACCTGGGTTCGATTCCACAGTACCACATATGTAGAAAAAAGCCAGAAGTATGCTGTGGCTCAAGTGATAGAGCTCTAGGCTTGAGAAAGACCAAGGACAAGTTCAGGCCCAGAGTACAAACCCCAGGACTGGTTAAAAAAAAAAATCTATCTGAGCTAGTTACCAGAATTGCTGCTTGAGGCTTGCCTCTGAAAACAATTAAAGAGACTTTCATCTTAACTGAAAAGAAAGGTGGGTAAGACAGCATACACCCCAGCATCCTAGAATAAACAGGAGGTTCCCCATCCTACCCAGGCATATCTGCAAGGTCCTAAGTTTAAAAAAAAAAAAAAAGTAAAGAATATTGTTCAAGTGAGTACCTGGCTGGTGAGTATAGGCCTAGTACCCAAGCACTATCAAAGAAAGAAGGAGAAAGAAGGGACTAGGGACAAGAGAAGAGAAGAGAAGAGAAGCTGAAAATGACCTCATAAGAGAACATGCTTTTAATGGATTACCCTCCAGTCCTATTCCTTCTTATGTTGATTTTATTATTACCTTTAGGTATGATATAACATTTTCTTTTTAAGTTTGACATGTCTCACTTAAAAATCCTTTCCAAATCTGCCACGATTTAGGACCTGCTACTTGAGCCTTCAAAGTAACTGCCTATAATTGTAAGTTATAGCTCAGACTGTTGATAACTGACCAAATTGGGCAAGTCACCTGACCACCACACCTGCATTTCTTCAGCAAGAACAGAAGAAGATTAATCTTGTCCCTAAGGGACTCTGCAAGCCAATTTTGTCCAGGTTTAACAATTACTCATTCTATACAATGCCAGAAGGGAAGAGATTTTTATGGAAATTAAAACAATTTTTTATGGCTTATGTTAAACACTTTTATATAAATTTAAATGTGATTTAAAATCATTTTTGTTATTCTTCAGGGATGGAGTGGTTTCAACAAACACAGCAGTATCAAACTCTGAATCAACGAAATTGGCAAAAGTTTAGACTATGAGCTAAATGGCCAACTGTGACAAAAAAAATGCGATAAATTTTCATTTATACCATCACATGACTTGGCTAACTTCCAAAATTCCTGGATTAAAGCATTAACAATGTTTTTTCACAAATACCAAACTACATAGGGAGAAAGAACCACTTAACTTTGTCCTTCAGGTAGAAAGTAAAACAACATTCTGATGACATAGCCTGCAGATAACAGGATAAGGAACAGCAAAGAAAGGGTGAAAAGCTCAAATGTAGTGATTTGATTCTTTTTCAAGTCCATCTTTTGCCACACAAAGTACATTTTTGTGTGTACATATATGATACTGGGACCTGAACTCAGAGCCTGTGTGCTCTCTCTTAGCTTTTTCACTCAGGGCTGGCACTCTATCACATGAGATTCACACCTCCACTTCCAACATTTTTGGAGGTTAATTGTCTGGCATGACTTTCTTACCTGGTCTGTCTTCAAACACCTATTCTCAGATCTCAATTTCTTGAGTAGCTAGGATTATAGGCGTGAGCCACTAGCACCTGACAAATTGCATTTTTTAAAATATAAGACATCTTCAAAATTCATGCTGATGCATGTTTCAAACTGAAACACTGTATATAAAAAGATTTGCTTTTGTACTTTTTATTTTAACTTGCCACAACAAAAGAAAAATACATTCTGACTAGCTACATTACATGTAAATGTTAATACAAGAGGAATTGGGAATGTGGCTTAGTGGCCAAGTGCCTAGCATGCATGAAGCCCTGGATTCAACTCCTCAGTACCACTTAAACAGAAAAGGCCAGAAGTAGCTCTGTGGCTGAAGTAGTAGAATGTTGGCCTTGACCAAAAGAAGTCAGGGACAGTGCCCCGGCCCCGAGTTTAAGCCCCAGGATTGGTCAAAAAAAAAAAGTTAATGGAAGAGATTAATACAAAGAAAATCATTTCTAGATCAGTATTTTCTTCATTAACAAGCGAATTTGTTCTAGTACCATTTGTACTAATTAAGAAAGCTAAGGCTGGGCCTGGAGTCTGGCCTACTGGTTAAAGTGCTTGCCTAGCATGCACGAAGACCCGGGTTCGATTCCTTGGTACCACATATGTAGAAAAAGCCAGAAGTGGTGCTGAGGCTCAAGTGGTAGAGCTCTAGCCTTGAGAAAGTCCAAGGACAGTGCTCAGGCCCTGAGCTCAAACCCAGGACTGGCAAAAAAAAAAAGAAAGCTAAGGCTTTGGCAAAAATTTAAGAGAAGATGTTAAACTGTTTTGTATAACTGTTCAAGTTATTTAGTTTTCTGTCCATATTTTAAAAATGATAATAAAACATCTTTTTCTTAAGGTATTTATATTTAAATAGAAATATAAACAGAATTATGAGTTTTACTACTGTTTAACTCCACAACTTACCTAAATTAAAACAATCACCCTCTTACATACGGCCTGGCTTCAAGGCTTTCCTCTGAAATCTGAATAGAAGACCTATGATCCTGTATCCTGCCTGCCTGAAGGCCAGCACCAAAGTCTGCTTGAGCAGAAGCTGGGCCCCTTGGACTCTAAATCAGCCTTAATATCTAGGCAGCTGAATCAGAAAAATTCTTCTCAAACAGCTGTGTGCAGAGCACCCTAATAGCACTTTCTTCTCAAGAAAGTTTATGGTGGCAGTCTTTAGACAATTCCCAAGATGATCTCAGGGCATCTCCTTTTCTGTTCCAGTGCTAAGTGCTTAGTTTCTTTTTAATAACAGTAATTCTTTAACAGTTATACACTTCACTTGTCTACAACTTACTTTTCTGGCAAGATAACTTCTAAATATTTCTATTGAGCTTTTTTCTCCTAATTTTCACTTATATCTGGCTAACAACAGCCAACAATAACCATGGCACAGCCTAATTGCTATGCTATCTTGAATGTTAGGCTATTTGAAAGCTACTATCTCCACTAAATTAGTCTGTTTAACTTCAGCCTGCCACAAAGTGACAGGACATGGATAAAATGTAAACCAATTCTTCCCAGAATGTAATATGAAAGGACTTTCTAGCCCAGTTCCCAATAGAATCTGGGTATAAGCAGAGAAGTAGACCAGAGCCAAAATGAGGAATGCCTTTAGCTACAAGTATCTATTTCCCTTTCACAGAAGCAGAATCATAATCCCCTAATGGTCCCTCATCCTGAATCTTATGATAATGGTGCTTATATTCTCCTTAGCAAGAGTACTTCCCAAATCAAGGCCAAGTATGTACCTCAAGAGATGTAATGACTTCTACTGGTACTACTAGATTGGGAATAGAAATAAGGATTAAACACACAAGCCTACATTTACCTTCCCCAAAGTACAGGCATATAGATTCCCATATCTGGGCAGTCATCATGCCATTTGGGGAGGGCCATAAAAAAAAAAAAATCCCACCAGTTGCCAGTAGCTCACACCTATGATCCTAGCTACTCAGGAGGCTGAGCCCTGAGGATCATGGCTTGAAGCCAGCAGGGACAGGAAAGTCAGTGATTCTTTTTTTTTTTTTTTTTTTGGTTGTGGAGCTTGAACTCTGGGCCTGGGCACTGTTTCTGAGTTCTTCAGCTCAAAGCTAGTGCTCTACCACACTGAGCCACTTCCAGTTTTCTGGTGGCTAATTGGAGATAAGAGTCTCACACAATTATGTGCTCAGGCTGGCTTTGAACCGCAATCCTCAGATGTAAGCATCCTGAGTAGCTAGGATTACAGGCATGAGCCACTGGTGCCCGGCCTGATGTAAAACTCTAATCTAATCTCCACTAAACTATAAATTAGAACTCTACTAAACTATAAATTAGAACTCAGTCGCCCAAAATAAAATCCTTTTTTGTATGATGGTATACAGTTTTCAGTAATGATGTATACATTGTATTGATTTTTTTCCCTAAATGTGCTATTTTAATAAATATCTCATGAATTAAAAAAAAAAAACAGAAGTAGAACTATGGCTCTACTATGGTATCATCCTTGAGTACAAAAAGCCCAGGGATGGTGCCCACTCCCTGATTTCAGCCTCAGGATTGACACACTCACACACACACACAAACACACACACACACGTGCCCCAATTTTAAGCCAGTTAGGATAATAAAAACCAGAAACCCAAGTCAGTCAGTTCTTTATGAAGCACAAGCCTTTCAAGGCGTACTTTCACATTAAGCAATCATTCCTTGCTATCTCCCTACTCTCTGTGGTTCTTCTCCTGACTACGAAAGCTCTCACACCTTGAATTTGTGGTACTTGCAGAAGACCAGTTACCACTATTGATCCAGTATCATTAGATGATATAGAAGTAAAACATACCGGGCCGGGAGTTTGGCCTAGTGGTAAGAGTGCTTGTCTATGATGCACAAAGACCAGGGTCCAATTCCTCGGTACCATATTAATAGAAAAAACCTGAAAGTGGTGCCATGGCTCAAGTGGTAGATCTCTAGCCTTGAGAAAGCCCAAGGACAGTGCTCAGGCCTTAAATTTAGTCCCCATGATTGGCAAAAAAAAAAAAAAAAAAAAAGGAAGTAAAACATACCTTCATGACCTAGGAAGACCTAAGTTAACCAGCACACAAGCTGAGCAAGTACAAGGGCCTGAGTGGCTACGATTTCCATTGACTGTTACAATCTGAAGGCTTTTCCCAAAATTCATATGAAATTAATGGCCAATATGAACGTACTAAGCTTTTGGAGATGATTAAGTCACGAGTGGAGTTCTCATGAATGGGAATTAGGATCCTTATTAAGGGGCTTAGGAGAATGAGGTTCACCTCTTCCACCATTTATGGGGAGGTAGACAGCACCATCTATGAGAAAAAGCCCAGTGCCTGGAACTTGGACTTCTCAGTCTTCAGCACAGTGAGAAAACAAACACAAACAGATTGAGACACTGACTATGAAATCCTACATCTTTTGAAAGATTTCCAATTTTTCTTACTTTAGTAAACATGTATCAGACAATGTTTGAAAAGGACTACAGACAACTGATGGGACAGAAAGTAACATTACTAATAAAAAGAGAGGGGCCAGGAGTTTGACCTAGAGGTAGAGTACTTGTCTAGCATACACAAAGACTGGGTTTGATTCCTTGGTACCACATACATAGAAAAAAAAAAGCCAGAAGTGGTGCTGTAGCTCAAGTGGTAGAGCTCTAGCCTTAAGAAAACCAAAGGACGGTGGCTCAAGCCCTGAGCTCAAGCCCAGGACTGGCCAAAAATGAAAAAAAAGAAAAAAGAAAGTTATGTGTAAAAATATACACATTTTACATGTGATTAGTTCATCAGTGAATTTTTTTTTTTTTTTTTTGCCAGTCCTGGGCTTGAGCTCAGGGCCTGAGCACTGTATTTGGACTTTCTCAAGGCTAGAGCTCTACCACATGAGCCTCAGCACCATTTCCGGCTTTTTTCTATGTATGTGGTACCGAGGAATCGAACCCAGGTCTTAGTGCATGCTAGGCAAGCACTCTACCACTAGGCCAAACTCCCGGCCCATCAGTGAATATTTTTATAGTCAGATGAATTTAATTTCCTTACATAACTGTGGGACTACACATCTTTTATAAATGAATATTTATTTATACTGTCTTTTATAAACCTTTCCATTAGCCTGTAAGTGCTATTAATATTACTATTTCATAGGTATACAAATGAGGCACACAGAGGTTAAACAGTGAGGTCACACGGCTATAGCTTAATTTAGGGCCAAGTCAAATTCTCAATATCAGCACATAGAGAGATGAGAGTAAAACAAAACACGTCCCGTCCTACCTGTGTCTGCCTCATTGCCCGCTCCACTCGACGTGTGCTTCCTCGCTCGAGTTTTGTCCGGAGGATCAAGGCTGATGTCTGAATGGCCCAGAACTTTGGTTGTGAAAGCAAACACTGATGAAAAGACAGAGACAAAGAAAAAAGGGGTATATTGGTGAACCCATTGTGAATAGGACAAAGTTATTTAAAAAATCTCAGGACAGCTAAATTCAAACTTGACTTTTTTTTTCTTTGCCGGTCCTAGGACTTGAACTCAGAGCCTGGGCACTGTCCCTAGGCTTCTTTTGGCTCAAAGCTACTGCTCTATCACTTGAACCACAGAGCTTCTGACTATTTCTAAATGGTTGATTGGAGGTAAGAGTCACATGGACTTTCCTGCCTATACTGGCTTAGAACTAAGATTCTCAGATCTCAGCCTCATGACTAGTTAGGATTACAGGCATGAGGCACCAGAGCCTGGCATCAAACTTGACAATTTAAGCCAGCAAAGACAAAAGCTCTTCTTTCCATTTTTATTAGAGTATACCATTTCAAAATATATGAGATTGCCTTCTGGCCACTGTGAAGAGTAGGTAGGAAGTCTGATTTTACATAAAATTCTTTCCTGAAGAGGCATCTTGAGAAAGACTGAATTACAATGGAATTGAATATGTATACCCTGAAAGATAACCCCAGAGAAAGCCATCAATCAGAGAGCATGGTAGCAACTACTGAATATGTCCACAAGTAGTAGAAATAAAAGTGCAAGTTGGGGTTGGACTAGAATGTGATCAGTAAGAACTTCTTAGAATAATGAACACAAGTTCCTGAGTAGTCACTCCAGCAATAATGGCCATTAAAGCTCACTGCAAAGAAAAAGGAAGACTTGTCTGGCTGAAAGTTGCAGCTTTCCTGGATCACTCTTGTCTGCTACAAAGCAAGCATATGCTTGCCTCTAAAACCCAGGAAAAGTCCCAGAATTGATTAATTGTCCAATACTTAGCTGCTCATTAGAAGTAGCAGGGAAGCTTTTGGCACATTAAAATTAATGCAATCTCAGCTGGGAGTTTGGTCTACTGGTAGAGTGTTTGCCTAGCATGCACGAAGACCTGGGATCAATTCTTTTTGGTACCACACACATAGAAAAAAAGCCGGAAATGGTTCTAAGGCTGAAGTGGCAGAGCTCTAGCCTTGAGTAAATCAAAGGACAGTACTCAGGCCCTGAGCTCAAGCCAAGGACTGACAAAAAAAAAATTAAGGCGATCTCCAAAAGCATGCTTTTAAAAATACTCCCCAGGTGATTGGCAAAAGCAGTCAAATTTAAGAACTAATAGAGCCAAGCGCTGTAGGTACTGGTCCTAGCTGCTAAGGAGGCTGAGATCTAAAGATCACACTTCAAAGCCAGCCTGAGCAAGAAAGTCCGTGAGACCCTTATCTTCAATTTATCACAGGAAAAGCGAGAAGTGGTGCTATGGCTCAAGAGGTAGATCGCTATCCTTGTGTAAAAGGAGCTTAGGGACAGTGCCCAGGCCTATAGAGTTCAAGCCCCAGCACCAGCAAAAAAAAAAAAAAAAAAAAAAAAAAAAGAACTAGTAGACTAAAATAACACAAATAACACAAACCTTTGATTTCGTTTTAGTAATAACTCCACATTCCCATTAAAACTAGCAAGAAGTCCTACAGTGGAGTACAAACTATATCAAAGTCTCTGCAACTCCTTTCAGTAACAAGCCCAACTCACCCCCTCATTTCTGTTACCTTCCTGGCCACCAACAGCAGTTGAACTTCTAACCCCTATTCTGCACAATCCCCTCTCAACTCAGAGAAAAGTGCAGTACCAAAAGGGTAGAGCACTTGCTCAAGGCCATGCCTTCAACAACAAAAAAAGCTAGTGCTAAGACTTAGTCTCCTAAATCTAAAAACAACAACTTTATATTATTTTGCAACTTTTTTCCAAATGAAATTGTGTTTAAATGAAAAAATTAATACATGATTACATTGTAGAAACATATTAAAATTGGGGGTGGGAGGTGAGGAAGGGAGGGAGATTAGAAGGTAGGACTAGAGGAAGAACCTTGGAGATGTGGAAGAAAGGTGAAAGCACAGATTATGCAAAATCAAAGGAATGCAGTTCATTCATTCATTCACTTGAATGCTTATTTTAAGGCAGTGTGCAGTAGGCCCTAACAACAGAGAAGCAAGTGGAGCAGACAAGGTCCCTGCACTCACAGGGCTCATACTGTAAGTTTCACTTCTGCCCAAAACAAATCTTTGCTCACCCATCATCCCCTTGCCTCTGTTCCAGCTGTACAGCTCCATCAGAACCCATCTGTCTCTCAAGGTCTACATCAAAGCTTCCCCTAGAGAACAAAGCTTCTTTGACTGCTTGGTTTAAATAGTTTCTTCCTTTCTTAGCATTGAGGGGATTTATTTATCTGTGTTATCAGTTCTTGGTTCAAGGTACCTGGTATTGGTAATTAGACTTACAAATTTATCTGATCTGAGCTAAATTAAAAATTCCACAAAGGCAAGTCTCATATTTTCTACCTTTACTTTTGCAATATTATCTAGTAGAAGGCCAGCTTGAATCTCCTGCTATTAAAATACTTTTAAAGCTATTTTCTCTACTATGCAAATTTTTACCTAGAAATCCCGGGAGACAGAAACCAATTTATGGGTCATTTTACTGTCTCAATGGAGAAAGGATTTCTACATTGCTCATGGGCAATGATGGGTTTACCTTTCACACAGGATGAAAGTAGACCTATTTAAAATTTACACCACTAATTCATAATATCATTAATCCACTACTAATCCATAAAGGCAAAAGTCCTATGAGTGTTCATTTCAATGATGGCCAATGCTGGAAGCACAAAGCCGTGAGTTTGCAGAACACTCCTTAATATTAAAGTGTGTCAACCATCTTTAATTTAAGTCCTATATATTTCTCAGGGGGGATGGATTGCAAGTTCCACCTTAGTGGGACTTTTCATTCCATTAATACTCTCAACCATTACTGACTCTGCTTATAGACTTGATGAATGAAGGCACTGAGAAACTCTTCAAAATGCTCACAGTGAAAGCAGTGGTGCCTATTCTTTAAAATGGTGAAAGAGATCAAATAACAGGTAAATGATCTTAATAAATTCTGCACTAGTGCTTACAGCTAGTTGACCTACTTTCACTTTCCAGTGCATATTTCATTACCACGATGGAAAGTCACAACTTACTCATCTATGTTCAATAAGGCTCAATTTCAGATTCTTGTCATCATAAACAATGCATGATTATTAAATGTTCATAAACATGTTCACATGACACAGATGCAAATATTTCCCTTAGACATGAAATTTCTGGAATTGTCCCACTGTCACTTTGGGAGATACATTTTCTTTTCCAAATGATAATTTTAATAACTAACAGAAATTTTTAGTCCATCTTTGCAATCGCATCCTTTATTTTTTTTTATTTTTATTTTTGTCAGTTGTGGGGCTTGAACTCTGGGCCTGGGTGTTGTCCTTGAGCTCTTCAGCTCAAGACTACCACCCTACTCCTTGAGCCACAGTCCCACTTTTCTTAATTAGAGATAAGAGTCTCTCAGCCTGGTGTGATGGCCCAAGCCTGCAATCCTAGATACTCAGGAGGCTGAAATCTGAGGATCAAGGTTCAAAGCCAGCCCAGGCACAAAAGAACCTGAGACACTTATTTCCAATTAACCTCTAGAAAATGGGAAATGGGACTTGGCTCAAGGAAAGTGTGGTAGCCTTGAGCAGAATAGTCCAGGCCGAGTTCAAGCCCCATGACCCACCCAAAAAAAAAAAAAAAAATGATGAGGTCAAACATAGCTTTGGCCAGAATACTCTTCTACTTAAATATGGGTTTCTTGGGCTGGGAGTTTATCCTAGTGGTAAGAGAGCTTGCCTTGCATGCACAAAGACCTGGATTTGATTCTTCCAAACCACATATACAGAAAAAGCCAGACGTGGTGCAGTGGCTCAAGGGTAGAACGCTACCCTTGAGGAAGCACAAGAACAGTGCAATCTATCTTAATAAACAAATCAATATTCTCTTGTTTTATGTGGAAAAAATGGTTAGCATACACAAAGACCCAAGTTCAATTCCTCAGTACCACGTACATAGAAAAAGCCAAAAATGGTGCTGTGGCTCAACTGGTAGAGCTCTAGCCTTGAGAAAGCCCAAGAACAGTGCCCAGGCCCTGAGTTTAAGCCCCAGCAGTGGCAAAAAGAAAAAGAAAAAGAAAGAAAAGAAAAAGAAAAAGGAGTTAGGTGCTGATGGCTCACACATGCAATCCTAGCTACTCAGGAGACTGATATCTAAAGATCGAGGTTCAAACCCAGCCTGGGTAGGAAAGTCCCCGTGAGACTCTTATCTCCAATTAACCATCCAAAAATAAAAAAAATAAAAAATAAACTAGAAGTAGAGCTGTGACTCAAAGTGGTAGTGAATTAGCCTTGAACAAAAACATTCAGAGACAAGCTGGAAGCGGTGGTTCATGCCTGTAATCCTAGTTACTCTAGAGGCTGAGATCTGAGGATCGTGGTTTAAAGCCAGCCTCGTCACTAAAGACCCAGAGACTCCAATTAAGCACTAGGAAACCGGAAGTGGTACTGTGGCTCAAGGGGTAGGGTAGGGTGTAGGGCCGCAGCCTTGAGCTGAAGAGCTCAGGAACAGTGCTCAGGCTGAGTTCAAGCCCCAAGACCAAAAAAAGATAACAATTCAGAGACAGCACCCAGGCCTTGAGTTTAAGACCCATGATCAATCAAAGAAAAAGGAGGGAAAAAGAGGGAGAGGGAGATGAATCAATAGCAGGAAGGGAAAGTACATACAATATAATGTGAAACTTCCAAAGGACTTTCCCTTCCTTCATTTGTAGAGAACTTAGGGCTTAAGGCAGACAGTCAGAAGGCAAACTGCCAGTGTCAATGCACACTTAAACAAAACTCTTGCCAATGAAAACTGAAACACCTGTAAGAATTAACTAAATTGTTCCCATTTTCAACAATGACAGGAAATTAAAAACATTACTGAATGTCATTGACTTGGCTCATCTGAAAGGGAATAACATAGATATCACAGCTAATTTTAAGTTGTCAAGCCCATACAACATCAATGGTTCTCAAAAACAATATGGGTTTTATTTTTACTATGACTTGGTCCGTTTTCCTGAAATACACAGATAAAATTTCTTGAGAATAATTACAGCCTTATACAAGTAAAGCTATTCCTCTTAGGAAAAGATTCTGGCTTTACTGAATTAAAACATTTTCCTAGCATACCTCATGCATCTTTCAGTATGGAAACCCTGATGACAACAACAAAATCTACTGACCAAAGTTCTCTAGGTATTGATGAAAATGAACTATACAACGCGTGGGTTGAGATGGGAGGGAGGTAGTAGGAGAGAATGAAGGAACAGATGACACCTGACTCATAAATGTAACCTCTCTGTAAATCACCCCTAAAATAATAATCAATTTTTTAAAAAGTTCTGTAAGAAAGTTTTCACTAGTATTTGAGTAAATTTTAGAATAGTTCATTCAAATTGAACAAAACTCAAGACCAGAAAACCATTCCTTTGGTTTTCAATCAATATTCACCGAATGTCAAAATCTATGTTCTCCATCTATCCAAAGGCTTTTTGGCAAGCTATCATGATGCCTATTGTGCTTGCCGTTCTATCAACAAAGGAAGACAACTCTGGGTTCACAACCCAGGCAGAGGCCACTAGGCTGCTGCCAGAGCAGAAACACAGATATGAGCAATGCAGAGTAGCATTCTGTTCCTGCCCTCTCTCTCTTCTCAACACCAGTTCCAAATTAGCCCTTAGCCATTCAGGCTACTACAAATGTTCCCCTACAAACTAGGGGCCAGGTAACCCAGTGCATTCCTAAAAGACTAACAGCACACCAGCCTCTATACATATTGTAGAATATATTTTTTTTTTGCCAGTCCTAGGGCTTGAACTCAGGGCCTGGGTACTGTCCTTGGGCTTTCTCAAGGTTAGCGCTTTTACCACTTGAGCCACAGTGCCACTTCTGGCTTTTTCTATGGTCCTGGGGAATCAAACCCTTCATGTATACTAGGCAAGCACTCTACCACTAGGCCGTGCTTCCAGCCTCTGTAGCATACATATTTTTTTTTTATTTTGGGGGGGGCAGGTGTCAGTTGTAGGGTTTGGACTCTGGTACTGGGTGCTGTCCCTGAGCTCTTCAGCTCAAGGCTACTGCCCTACCCATTGAACCACAAGCCCCACGTCGGTTTTCTAGTGGTTAACTGGAGATAAGAGTCTCAGGTGCTTTTAGTGCCTGGGCTGGCTTTGATCCTCAGATGTCAGCCTCCTGAGTAGTTAGAATTACAGGTGTGAGCCACCATAACTGGCCATAGAATACTTATGGTGGCAATACTGGGATTTTAATTCAGGGCTGTACTCTTGTTAGGCTGGTGTTCTACCGCTGAATCACACCTTCAGGGGCCTGAGCACTGTCCTTGGACTTTCTCAAGGCTAGAGCTCTACCACTTGAGCCTCAGCACCACTTCCAGCTTTTTTGTATGTATGTGGTACCAAGGAATTGAACACAGGTCTTTGTGCATGCTAGGCAAGCACTTTAACCACTAGGCCAAACTCCCAGCCCCACCTTCAGTCCTTTTTATACTGGTTATTTTTAAGACAAGTTGTCACTTTTTGCCCAGGCCAACATCTGAACCTCAATCCCCATTTTTACACATCATTATACCCATTTTCTTTGGTTGAGATGGGGGGTCTCACAATGTGTGTTTTTGCTCATGCTCTGGACAGTATCTCCCTATTTATACTTCCTACATAGCACAGGCAAGCCACAGCATTTCCATTTTTATTGGCTGAAGTCTTGCAAACTTTTCACTCAAGCAGAGCTCAAATAGCCATCCTCCAGATCTTAAGTCTCCAAAGGACAAGGATTATAAGCACGATCTACTCCACACAGCTGCAGAGTACCAGAGACTGAAGGACAAAAAAAAAAAATTAAAACCAAGTTGCCACTTCACATTCCAAGTTCCCACAGACACATGAGCAATAAACAGGGACACTCCCACAGAGCTCCTGAAACACATATGACACAATGACACACTCAAGATTCCTAAGAATCCAGAAGTGAGAAAATAAAAGCCAATCACCCCATTAACACCAGGTGGTTCCAAGGGATATGTAGGAAAAAGTATTTTGAAAATTCTCTACTTAAGTATAAAACAAGCCAGCTTTTCTTTCTACCAGATCCATTTTTTTTTCTTCTGCCCTATTTTAAAAATTACAAAGGAAGAAAACATTGAAACTCTTCGTAATTTCTGACCATCAAGATACTTTAGGCTGGAGAGATACTGACCAACTTCTCCCTCTAGGACGTTCTTCTCTATCCTTTAAAAACTCTTCTTTTATCTGAAACCAAAATACATCTATTCTACCAAACTTCCTCTCCAACTATGATCTTTATCTGCCACCTTAATTTTCTTATCCTCCATTCCCTCCTTTTTTTCTTTGCAGTAAAGGGACCAAATAATTGACCTTGAGGGAAACTGTGTGCTCCTAATTCTCAAACCTCAAGCCTCTTCTCAGTCACATTTGCCTCCTGACACTGCTGAAGGTTGACCAGCGCCCTCTATTGACTCCTCTCCCTTCCTACCCCCATGCACAGGCTTTCACTTTCAACCCAGCCAGCAAGGTTAAGAGTGGTAAACTAGTTGACCGACTATTATAAGCAAAATAGTAACACAGGGCAGGGGATATTTGGTCACTTTCTTCAAATCTAAGCAAGTACAAAGAGAAATAATCACACTTAAATGTGCCCTAGAAACAGGCAGCTTGGAAAATAGATTGATGAGGATTTCCCCCTTCCCCAATTTATTCGGTTGTCATTGTTTCAAAATGAACTATCCAAGGCAAGAACATATCAGAGGCAAAATAAGCCACAAAGAAAAAATAAAAATGGAAAGGGAAGATGTTACTCACGGATGTAAATGCCAGCAGCTCCTCTTCAGTTAGCTTATGAACTGGGTTGCTCTTTTGGAAATTTGTGCTTTGATTAAAGAAAATAAATTAATTCTTACTGATATAGTTAGTGAAATAAAAAAATCAAACTAAATGGAACTGTTCTATTATATACATATATGTGATCAGACATAACACTACAGTACACACACATAGAGAAATGTGCTTGGGGAAGTGGTGCTGTGGCCCAAAGTGGTAGAGCACTGTCCTTGAGCTGAAGAGCTCAGGAATAGCACCCACACCCAGAGTTTAAGCCCAATGATCAAACAAAAAAAAGAAAAAAATATGCTTGGCAAAGCAGTTGTGTAAAAAGTACAAAATGCTGCCTGTAACTTTGCTTAATACATCTGTCCTATTAGCATCAATTACATGAACCCACCATAGCCTCTAGCATCCGGAGTATCAATTAGATGAGCCACCATAGGAACTAGTGGCTCATAACTGTAACCCTAGCTACTCAGGAGGCTGAGATCTGAGAATTGTGGTTCAAAGTCAGCCCAGACAGGAAAGTCTGTGAGACTCTTATCCCCAACTAACCACCAGAAAACCAGAAGTTCTTTGTACTCATCCATCACCTGCAATTATTCTTTAGGCCTCAATTATTTTTTTATTAAAGAATTTATTAATACTGATTTTTACATCATATTTCAAATTTCATGTTTAACAAACAAGTATTCAAGAAGGGAATCTCTATCTGCAATCACTGGCACTTAAATTTTTATAACATAATTAAAATTAAGCTGAGGGTTTGTATGTCATAGGTACATATTAATGTTTGTAATAAAACGTAATGTCTATAGAGTATATAGCCCATCACAGATTTTTATGTCTACATAATTATGTTTATATCTCCAAGACCATGTTCATAACATTGGGTACCGAAACACTGAGTCATTGCTCTTGTACTTTTTGGATCTAATATCCACATATTAAGGATACCATGTACCTTTTGTTTCTTCGGTCTTGACTTATCTCACTCAACATGATTCACCCTAGCTTCATCCACTTCCCAGCAAATGCCATTATTTTATCTTCTCTGTTGTCTATGTAGAATTCCTGTGTGTGTGTGTGTGTGTGTGTGTGTGTATCACATTTTTTTGCATCTATTCAGCTGCAATAGGTAGGCCTCAATAATTTAAAAACAGAAAAAAGCCAGGCACTGGTGGCTCATGGCTGTAATCCTACTCAGGGCACTGAGGTTTTGAGGATTTCAGTTTGGTTCAAAGCCAGGTCAGCCAGGAAAGTCTAGGAGACTCTTATCTCCAATTAAATCACAGAAAAAGCTGGAAATAGCACTGTGGGTCAAGGGGGGTACAGTGCTAGTCTTAACTAACAGAAGGTCAGGGACACAGTTCAGGCCCAGAGATCAAGCCTCAGGACCAGCCAAAAAACAAAACAAAACAATTTCTACTGTGTATAAGGTTTTATACTATTAAAAAAAAAAACCACTGTCAGAAGTCAAAATAATCACTCTCACCTATCTTTAGTAGTTTATTGGAAATCTAATCCCATGGCCACATATACTTGAAATTCTAGCCATTCAGGAAGTTGAGACTAAGAGTCATGGTTTAAAGCTAGCACAGGCAAAAAGTCTTTGACACTCTTATCTCCAATTAGTTACCAAAACAAAACAAAACCCAAAACAGAAGTAGAGCAGCCCCTGAGTTCAAATATAGTAAGCAAGCACGCGTGCATGCTTACACACACACACACACACACACACACACACACACACGTGTCAAATCTTAGTTGAGGCTAACCAAAGAACTTTTGCTTATAAAGGAAGGAATGAATTATTAATACACAACAAATCCCTAATCTCAAACCTTTTAATAAGCTGCCTGAGAATTCTTTGGACTTCTCTGAATAAAGATTTCTTCAAGCACAAGAGGACAACATAAAAGATGTTCAAAGCAGCAAAGCTAGTAATTAATTTACCAGACTCCAAGGATAACAGCTAGCTCCTCCGCACATAGGTCAGGGACCTGAAACTGCTCACAGTCTGCTAACTTTATCTCATTCAGAACAGTATCATCATTGAGCTCCAGATTCTGGTGGGGTACAAAAGAAAATATTTAGAACAAAATTAAGTTCGATTCATTCAGGAGCTTACTAAGAGAAATAATGTTAACTTATCTTTGACTTGCTATAATGTATACACAGAATCAACAGGTTACTGCTGATTAAATATGTATTAGGGAACCATTTACCTTATAGAAAGAGAAGAAAGACTTAAGCAGCTGACCCAAAATCACATTCAAAGTATGTTCTGCCTCAAACCAGTAATCTAAAAAGTCAGCTCCCTCATTCTGTGTCTCAACAATATAATGTAACCAGCTGTGATATATTTATAAGTAGCCTGGTACTAATGATAACAAACTGACAAGCTGATTCCAAAATTACATATGATAATACAAAAGATCTACAACAGTTCAAAGTCAGCCCAGGCAGAAAAGTCCCCTAAGCTCCAGCAGCAGCAACAAAAACAAAACAAAACAAACAACAACAACAACAAAATGCTTGACTAGAGACATACTTCAAGTGGTAGAATGCTTGCCTACCAAGCAGAAGGCTCTGAATTCAAATCCCAGTACTGCCATAAAAAAGAAAGAGGCTTGGGAAGGGGTAACAATGTTCAAGAAGTCATGTATTCCCTACCTCATAAATTTAACTGTAACCCCTCTATATATCACTCTAACAATAAAATAAAGAAAAAGAGAGAAGAAATAGAGGATCGTTATAGAAGGTAGTACATGCCTGCAATTCCAGCAACTCAGGAGATAGAGGCATGAGAAACATGTTTGAGGTCAGCCTGAAACATAAGTGAGTTCCAGGTCAACCTTGGATAGAGAGTAAAACCTTATCTTGGAGAAAAAAACAAAATGTTATAGAGAAAACAGTCACTTATAAAATCAAAAAGGGAAATGAGGGAGCCAGGACTTTGGCCTAGTGGTAGAGTGCTTGCCTAGCATGCACGAAGACCCGGGTTCGATTCCTTGGTACCACATACATAGAAAAAAAGCCAGAAATGGTGCTGTGGCTCAAGTGATAAGAGCTCTAGCCTTGAGAAAACTCAAGGACAGAGCTCAGGTCTTGAGTTCAAGCCCTCGTACGGGCAAAAAAAAAGTGTGGGGGAGAGAATGAAAATGGTGGAAGAGACATAAGTCTTCAAAATACAGAGTCCTAAACACACTTTATGAGATTATTCCAAAAGGTATTCGAAACTTTAATTTTTAAACATATTTAAACATAAAACCCAACCAAAAAAAGAAAAGAAATATGGTAGATCTAAAAAAATGAAGTTTATTCAGTTTGCCTTTAATCTCTTCAGTAACATATAGCTAACCACATTATATTTAATGAAGGCTTCAACAAAGGGTTCCATAGCTCCTCTGAAACAGCTAAAGAAAGGACAAAATGGCCAAGTACCAGTGGCTCATGCCTGTAATCGAAGCTATTTAGGAAGGTGAGACTGGGAGAATAGTACTTAGAGAGCAGGCTGAGAAAAAAATTATAAGACACTCCTCTCCACAAAGAAGTGGGTGCACAGGTATTATGACAGGAAACCAAAATAAGTGGTTCTTGGCCCAGGCATATGCCCAGGCAGAAAACAAAAACCTATCTCAAATAACTAATACAAGCTGAGCACCGGTGGCTCATACCTGAAACCCAAGCTACTCAGGAATTCGAGATTTGAGGATCATGATTTGAAGCCATCCCAAGTAGGAAAATCCATGAGACTTATCTATAATTAATCACCCAATAAGGCAGAAATAGATATATAGCTCAAGTGGTAAAGTGCTTGGCTCAGGTACTGCCCTGAGTTCAGCCCTTAGCACTGGGTGCGGTAAAAAGGAGGGGTTGAAAGCACAGCTCAACATACATGACCAGCAAACAAAAAGTCCTGAGTTCAAACCAGGAGAAAAAGGAGGGGGAAGAGAAAGCCAAAGAAAAAAAAATGAAAAATCGTGGGGGTGAGGGGGGAGGGAAATGGGGACCACGACATGAGAAAGGGTATCAATGTATGTGAATTAATGCACCTTCTATCTGGCAAATATAATGTAACCCTTTTATTAATTATAATAAAAAATACATGAAAAAAAAAAAGAAAAATGAAGTTTCTTCTCAACCCATTCAGTTACTTTGACCCTCACTTGAAATCACTAGACTTGAATGTTACCTGAATTAAACCATTTACAGACTAACCTACCTTGATTAGGTATTCCTGAGGGGTGGCTGCTGGACTGAACTCACACCAGGAAGGGGCATCTCCTTCTCGTCTGACATCCAGAATCAGTTGTGCCACATAATTTTCCTGAAACCGTGTCCTTTTTCCCAGTGCACCTCAAAAAAATAAAATTATATGTATAGCCTTATCCATCAACTCTACAATACCAATATGAAGAGTAATGCTTTCAAAGGTCTCCATTTCTCCTGAGACACCTGGGAGCAGGTGATGATAAAATGACTTATTACATGAGAAAAACCAATAAACTATGGTGCCAGGACTGAAACCCAGGATTTCAGCCACAAGATTCTCTACTTATTTTCCCATCAGAACACTTATTTCTTCAAATAGTAACTCACTAAATGTTATAAGGAAAGTAACAGAAGCAAAACCAAGGGCGCTTAATGGGTTATATGAATCTCTGTATTACAGCAGGCCCTTAAAATCAGGTCTTTACATTCTAAATCCCACAGTACAGCACTCTATCTGGCTTCAAATAACACAACTGGCTTTTTTCCTACACATCTCTCTGAAATAATGTGCTATGGAATAGCTGTGCACTGATAAATTCTAAGAGAAAATAAAGTTCCAACATCAACTTTCTGGAAAATGTCAGCTATAGAGATCCTTGATTTCAAAGACCAATGGAAAAAGTCTGCTTTTTATCCTGTGATGAGTCTGGTGCTAAGTTACACATCAACCTTTCAAATAGGTTGTGCTAACAATAGCAATGAAATAGCTTGCTTTTTTATAGTAGTAGGTCGATAGCTGAGAGGAAAAAAAAAATAACCAGTTCTCATTTTTTATTTGTAAATACATTTGTATTTTTAAGTTCTTCACTCTTGAAGCCAAAAAAATGAAAAACTAACTTTAAAATTTACAAACAATTAAAGCTAAATATTTTGAGTTCAGTGTCATTAATTTTTTAGAGTCTCCCAAAATATTTTCTAGGACCAAAATATATAAAAATTGTATCTGAATCTAACCTTATAAGTTATATGACATATAACTATTTTCAAATGCAGATAAAACTCCAAGTTATATATCATATCATTCCAAAAGCTTAAACTGATGCTTGTAACTGTAATCCTAGCCCACTCAAGAGGCTGAGATCTAAGGATTAAGGTTTAAATCAAGACTATGAAGAAAAGTCCATGAGACTCTCTTAAAACCACCAAAAACTTGAAAGTAAAGCTTATTTTAAAATAAAATCTTTGTAATGCATTTTTACGAAACAAGAAATAGGCCAGAAAAAAATATCACTTTTTAAGTCACACATGGTGATATGTACCTAGTACCCCAGCACTCAGGAGGTTCAACTGCAAGTTCACATACAGCTAAGGTTACAGAGTAAAATAAAGAAAGGAAGAAGGAAAGAAGGAGAAAAGGAAGATAGGAGAGGGGGGAAAGGGAAAAGAACAAAAAGAGATAACATACAAGTATACAACACAAACATAAAATCCAATTATTCACAAAAGATAAAAATCTCACCTGTCAAGTTAATTTGCAATCTGCTGATATCTTTAGCAATACTGAACTGATCTTTTGCTTTTTTATATTCATAATAATTCAAAAATACATATGCACATTCCAGATGGAATTGAATAGCCAAATATCGACATGAATCATCTACAAACAGATTCTCCAGTTTCATCACTGTAAAACAAAAGATGAAAAATTGAAGATTATGATGAGTGAAATGTTAAGTGTACAATATTTAAGAATTACTACACACTTTATACTCTAGGTGAATTTTAAATGTAGACAGTAAAGAACATGAATGCAGTAACAGTGGCCAGTTTGCATTCTCTGAGCACACATATGCTCCAAAAATGCAACGAAGGATGCTATGCCATCACTTCTTACCTTGTTTACCCCTCAAAAATCTAGGAATGGATCCGGAAAGCTGCTCTTTCCTAGGCACATATGTGAATCAGGCTACAAGCAATCTGACACTACAGAATGTTGATAAAAAGTTCCAAATGAATCTATCAGTTTAACATTACAGAGTTTGATGAAGGTGGAATTAATTTCATAGAGAAGAAGTAGGGTCACTCCTTTGGCCTAGTGGTAGAGTGGCAAAAGAAAGAGAGAGAGGGCCGGGAGTTTGGCCTAGTGGTAGAGTGCTTGCCTAGCATGCACGAAGACCCGGGTTCAATTCCTCGGTACCCCACATACATAGAAAAAAGCTGGAAGTGGTGCTGAGGCTCAAGTGGTAGAGCTCTAGCCTTGAGAAAGTCCAAGGACAGTGCTCAAGCCCTGAGCCCAAGCCCAGGACTGGCAAAAAGAGAGAGAGAGAGAGAGAAAGCAAGAAAGGTAAATTAGTACTACACATCCATGTATGTCTAAGATAATATGAGTATCCAAGAATGAATGAATAATGGCTTGGCATTCCTGATTTTCTCTGCTTTTCTTTTTCTTTCATTTTGTTTTCCCGTCCTGGGGCTTGAACTCAGGGCCTGAGCACTGTCCTTGCACTTTCTTGAGGCTAGAGCTCAACCACTTGAGCCACAGCACCACTTCCGGCTTTTTCTATGTATGCAGTACTGAGGAATCAAACCAGGGTCTTCGTGCAGGATAGGCAAGCACTCTTCCACTAGGCCAAACTCCCACCTCAAATTCATGACTCTTATCTCCAATAAACTACTTATAAAAAGCCAGAAGTGGCCAGCAGCATGGCCTGGTGGTAGAGTGCTCACTTAGCATGCACGAAGCCCTGGGTGCAATTCCTCAGTCCCATATACACAGAAAAAGCCACAAGTGGTGCTGTAGCTCAAGGGTAGAACGCTACCCTTGAGGAAGCACAAGAATGGTGCCCAGGCCCAGACCTCAAACCCCAGGATCTGCAAAAAAGAAAAAGAAAAAGGAAGAAAGAAAAAAGAAAAGGCCAGAAGTGGCACTGTGACTCAAGAAATAGCACACTATCCTTGAGCACTGCCAGCCCTTTGAGAGATTTCCTGGACTGAGATGAAAAGATTAAGTCTGTTCATATATTATTTATCTGAAAAGACATATAGGTACCAATATACAAACCTCCCACTAATTTAAACACTTGAGGCCATTTCATCCATGAAAAACAGACTCAGGAAAAGCTGGGCCTAATAACACTGTTACTCTTAGTGAAGGTCTCCTTCTATCAACTCTTTTTCTTTGTCCTACCTATTATTCCTGAGTATAGCCATTCTTGTCAGAGATGTAACAGCCTTCTATGGTATGAGCACAACTGGTAACTGCTACAACTATGTTTCATTGTCAACAATAGTAATATTCCCAAATGGTTCAAGATGCAAAAATGAAGAGACAGGAAGTTTGGCCAAGTTTTGTTTTTTTAAGATTCTCTCAATTATCAAACAAATGCCATTTCTGCATTAACACACACAAGAGTACCAAATTTAAGTTGTCCTAATAACATAAAAATACTATCCAGCTTACCACATAGCTAAATGTGTATGACTACTTTCTATTTCAACAAGTGCTCTGAATGTCTTCTGTATTCAGGCACCAAATACTGTTAATTTAAAAAAAACAGGAGAACTCAGGAGGCTGATTTCTAAGGATTTCAAAGTCAGCCTGGGCACAAAAAGTCCATGGGACTCTTATTTCCAATTAACCTCCAGAAAACTGGGAGGGGTGTTATGGTTCAAATGGTAGAGCAGTAGCCTTGAGCCCTGATATATCTATATATCCCTTTCCTCCTACCCTTTCCTGGGGGGGGGGGGTCATTTGTGGGGTTTAATCCACTCTACCACTCTGAGTAACAGTGCCACTTCTACTTTTCAGGTGGTTAAATGGAGCTTGTAAAGAGTCTTATGAAGCCAGGTACCAGTGGCTCATGACTATCACCTTAGCTACTCAGGAAGCTGAGATCTGAGCATCATGGTTCAAAGCCAGCTTGGGCACAAAAGTCCCTGAGACTCTATCTCCAATTAACCACCAGAAAAGCAGAAGTGACACTGTGGCTCAAAGTGGTAGAATGCTAGCCTTGTGCTGAAAAGGTCAGGGACAACGTCCAGGCCCAGAGTTCAAGCCCCACGACTGGGAAAAAAAATAATCTCATGGATTTTCCTGCCCAGGATGGCTTTGAATTATGATCCTCAGCTCTCATCCTCCTGAGTAGTCAGGATTACAGGCACTGAACTATTAGTGTGCCCAGCTGGTGGTTCTAGTAATTTTAAAGAGCTAGCTTAGTGTTTAGACTCTAGCAACATGGTCAATTGCTTTCCTCTCAGTAACAACACTATAAAGCCAGATTCATGTTTTTAATTTTCTTTTTTTTTTTTTTTTTTTTGCCAGTCCTGGGCTTGAGCTCAGGGCCTGAGCACTGTCCTTGGACTTTCTCAAGGCTAGAGCTCTTCCACTTGAGCCTCAGACCACTTCTGGCTTTTTTCTATGTATGTGGTACCGAGGAATCGAACCCGGCTCTTCATGCATGCTAGGCAAGCACTTTAACCACTAGGCCAAACTCCCCGCCCCTTTAATTTTCTTAATATACTGTAAATGGTTGTATTGGGAACAAATACAAGCAATTCTCAGAGAACAAAAACTAGGTGAGAACTTCAGCCTTAGGAAGTAAGCTCACATGAAGCCATATTCTTCTCTGTCTGTAACAGATCTCACAATTCTATTCTGACAGCTGCCAGTAACTCCAAAGTCATAGATGAGGCCTAGATATACTCAAAGTAGGCAACCTAATGGGAGACCTACATTTAAAGCTGGGACCCAAAGAAGACAGGACTTCATCATAAACATAAAATGAAGTATGCTACACACCGAGGAAAAGGAAAAGAACTTCCCAAATGCTTCCCTCTCTGCTGTCACTATAACCTTTGTTCACTGACTTCTGAGTTACTATATGTTCTTGGAGTCATGCTAGCCCACAGCAACATCTAAGCTCTGCTCCCATTGAAATGAGGTAGAAAGCCAAACTAGTGGCTCATGCCTGTAATCCTACCTACACAGGAGATTGAGATCTGAGGACCAAGGTTGGAAGCCAGCCCCAGTAGAAAAGTCCCTGTGAGACTCTTATCTCTAATTAACCACTCAAAAAGCCACAAGTGGTACTGTGGCTCAAGAGGTAGAGTGTTAACCATGAGCACAAAGAGGCCCAGGGACAACACCCAGGCCTGGAGTTCAAACCCCACAACCAACAAAATAAAGTAAAATAAAATACGGAAGAGAATTACGCAGCCATGAATTAAAGATAACAATTAGTACTAATCCGATTCCGAATTGTGAGTGACTAAGAGGAAATCACAAAGCTGGGAGAGTTACAGAGCATAGTCAGAAAGCTAGTGCCTTCAAAGATAGGCAGAATTTGTTAAATCCATATCATAAAACTTTTACTCTCACCATTCTAACCTACTGGAATTCCAAATCACACAAACATGCTCCAAGTCTTCACATAGGATGTAACCTTTCCAAGGTCTCTCTGTAACAAAGCACTTTGTAGGATCATGGGTCCTAGCAATGGTATGAGCTCCTACTCAAAGTAATCTCTGAAAGTGTCCAGGAAAAGAGGAGCTAACTTTTAGAAATGGCTTCCAAGTGACCAGCATTAAGGTCAATGAGATGCTAAACATATATATATATATATGTTCACATCAAAAAATTCACATTACTTTATATCTGGGAAGGAGTCAACAATCATTTTATTTTATTTATTTATTTATTTATTTTTTGCCAGTCCTGCATTTGAGCTCAGGGCATGAAACCTGTCCTTGGACTTTCTCAAGGCTAGAGCTCTACCACTTGAGCCTCAGCACCACTTCTGGCTTTTTTCTATGTATGTGGTACCAAGGAATTGAACCCGGGTCTTTGTGCATGCTAGGCAAGCACTCTACCACTAGGCCAAACTCCAGGCCCTCAACAATCATTTTAAAAGGAAGTAATACTGGTTTGCAAAATGAACTGCTAGAGACTACAGAGGGAATCAGTAACAGGACTGGAACTAAAAGTCAGACATTAATATGCAGTGTCCTGTTCATTACCTTGATTATAATTTACATATAACACAGAAATATCTTCAACTATACATTTACAATCTCAGTTGTTACCTGGACTTCAAAAGCAGTTTTTAAAAAGCACATTCTAGAGCTGGGATTTTGGCCTACTGGTAGAATGCTTGCCTAGCATGCATGAAGACCTGGGTTCAATCCTTTGGTACCACTTACACAGAAAAAGCCAGCAGTGGTGCTATGGCTCAAGTGGTAGAGCTCTAGCCTTGAGAAAGTGCAAGGTCAGTGCTCAGGCCCTGAGTTCAAGCCCCAGGAATGGCCAAAAAATAAATAAAAGCATATTCCTGCTCCTTCTCCCTGAATGGATGTGAAAAATAAACTAGTCAACATAGAACAGTGCTGGATGTGGTATATACATCACAGAAGTGTAGCTACACTATTACCACTAGTTACTAAAATGCTGCCCTGCTGACCAGCTTGAGGAAAGGTAATGGAAATAGTAAATAGAACTTGGAGTTAGAAACTCCAGGTCATAGTTTTAGGACTTGGGCAATTTCTGAGTCTTGATAATTGTCAAATGAATTAGCTGGACAAGATGATCTTTAAAGAACCTTCTCAGACCAAAGATTTCAGACCAGGATAAGAGTTGTAGGAATGAAAAAGAGAGACTGATATGAACCCTCAGGGGAAAACTAGTAAGATTAAGAATTGGCTAGATACACAGAACAATGGAAAACAGTGAGTCAACTTTGAGCACATACATAAGCTTTAGATGACTAAAAGTTTAAATCAAAAGAGAGCATACTCAAGTGTAGCATGCTAGCCTTGAGCTCAGAAACAGTGCCCAGGTCCTGAGTTAAAGCTCTAGATCTGGCAATTTTTTTTCCTTTTGATTCTATCATTTTTTTTTCAGGTGTGTGTCAAGTATTACAAAATGTTGCCTTAAAGAAGTTTAAAATTCAGGTACTAATTAGTTCTTTAAAGGCAACATACAAACAAAAGAAAGTGAGAAAAAATTCTTTTCAGTGTGGGTGGCTCATACTTATAATCTTATCTGCTCAGGAGGCTGAGCTCTGAATGGCCTTGAGTAAAAAAAAAAAGCTCAAGACAGCACCTAGGACCTAAGTTCAATCTCCCAGACCAACATTCAAAATAAAATAAAACTAAATACTTCTAAAAAAAAAAAGAGAGAGCATACTAACCCAATATGTAGTATTTATTATTTTAATAAATCTGTAGGTTCTCTCTGAAATCAAAACTCATGATCTTCTAAATGGAAATGTCAACCCGTACATTTAAAATATATTCTAAAACCATGAGATTGATTTAATTCTATGTTAAAATGAAATTACCATGTATAATTATAATTACAGATAATCATATTTAGGACATTTATAACATTCATTCCAAAGTATCAAGTCCATGGGAGGAAAAAAATCAATGTATTCACCAGTAACTAAGAGACTAATCTTTTGTACATCTCTTTTGATGTGAAATAATCTAACCCAAGTCATACAGATGCCTACAGATGTCCCAGCTGACAAAACATTTTATCCTTTTTTCTCTGGGATAGTAACTTCATGAGTTCATATCTAAATAATAAAACTGTAATATTCTATTTCATGTATTGTATGAAGGAAGGGACTTTCAGAATTACACCCCATAATAAGCTGCTGTGAGCCCATAAGTTATCTCTAGAGAATTGTGGTTTCATTCAGTGCCTGTGTCTAGGAATTCAGTTTTCAAGATCCTAATATGCTCATTTCACATAAGTAAGCACCCAGCAAAGTTGTGCTGACAGGCTTGATTTCACTATAATGACATAACATTCCTAAATGAGAATATGATGAACACAGTTGTTAATAAAATCCTTTGTTTTTGTCTCCTAGGCCTTAAAGAAAAAAAAAAACTACCACCAATGTTTTGATGATCCTTCAAGGCCTCGTTTATAAAATATGCTTCTCTGGACATTGAACAGTATTTCAGCCATAATTGGTCATCATTTGGGTCAAATCCCAGAATAAAACATTTTTACAATATAAGTGTTTATGAAATACTACAGTTAAATACTATCTGCTGACCTATTTAGGCTGAGCCAAAATGTCTAATTATGTCTAATCACCAATTTATGACCAGATAAAATGAAAATGTAGTTGATTAGCCTAGAAAAGCAACATAAAAAAATTTCTAGTCTTATAGCAAAGTGAAAGATCTCCTAAAATATAATGCATAAAAGAGAGGAGCCCCTGGGGGAAATGAGTCACTCAAGAGTCATATTTTCCAATATCTACGTTAACCATTTGTTTTCCAATCTAATTTTAACTCTTAGATTCTCTTTAAAGCATACCAGCTGCTTCCTACCTTTTAATAAGACATACAAAGATAAGTTTCCTTTCCATAATTTGTAAGGGCCATGATATTAAAATTAGCCACTGAGATGAGGTAAAGACATGGCTACAAGTACAGATTTTATGTTAGTTTCCTCAATTACCAATTTTCCATACACACACACACACACACACACATATACTTCTATGTAGTATAGATCATTATATGTATGTAACAACCGTAGACCGGACATTACTGCCATCTTCTTCCAAATGCTTTCTCTGTCATTTAGGAAATCATTTCTGCCTTTCATTAAGATCAATAACACTCAGCTCATTCCTGGCTTCCCACACTTTACCCAATTTCATGAATGAGAAGCTCATCCCCTTGCACTGTTGACTAACAGGGTCATTCTCACTTAATTTCAAAAACCAGTGATACAACATAAAGGAGAGAAGATTGTTTTTCTTTGTTTTTTTTTTTGCCAGTCCTGCAGCTTTAACTCAGGCCCAGAGCACTGTCCTTTGACTGTCCTCAAGGCTAGAGCTCTACCACTGGAGCTACAGCACCTCTCCAGCTTTTCTGTATATGTGATACCGAAAAATCGAACCTGGATCTTTGTGCATGCTAGTCAAGCACCTGATTACTAGGTCAAACTCCCGGCCAGGAGAGATAATTTTGAAGACAGTTTTGCTTTTGTTTTTTCCATTTAAGTAAACCAAAATCAAGACAATATGTCTGCTATGTGGGGCACTGAGCCTTAATTTCCTCCAAGTTCTACTTAATCTTTTATTTTGTAAAAAAAATTAAAAAATAGTCAGGCTGGGAGTTTGGCCTAGCGGTAGAGTGCTTGCTTAATATGTACGGAGACCAGAGTTAGATTTCTCAATACCACATACATAGAAAAAGCTGGAAATAGTGCTGTGGCTCAAGTGGTAGAGCTCTAGCCTTAAGAAAGCCCAAGGGCAGTGCTCAGGCCCTGAGTTCAAGCTCCAGCACTGGCATAAATAAATAAGTAAGTAAGTAAGTAAGTAAATAAGTCATCCCTATTAAAGGAAAAGTCAAAGTTGAATATACTTTTTGTTTTGTTTCTTTTTTGTGAGTTGAGTTTTTCTGCAGTTCCAAATAACTCTCCTTTGTTGGTTTTGGTCAAGGGGCTTGAACTCAGAGCCTGCTCACGGGCAGTGAGCTTATTCATTCAAGACTAGTGCCCTACCACTTTGAGCCACAGTTCCACTTCCAGTTTTCTGGGGTTAATTTGATATAGAAGAGTTCACATGGAAATGGGGCTGTGGCTCAAGTGGTAGAGCACTAGCCTTGAATGAAAAAGCGGCCTCAGAGACAGGGCCCAAGCCCTCAGTTCAAGTCCCACAACTGAAAAAAAAAAAAATTTCAAGAGTTCACAGACTTAGGGCCTGGAGTTTGGCCTAGTGGTAGAGTGCCTGCCTAGCATGCATGATGCTCTGGGTCCGATTCCTCAGTACCACATAAACTTAAAAAAAAAAAAAAAAAAAAAAAGGGGCCCGGGAGTTTGGCCTAGCGGTTAAAGTGCTTGCCTAGCATGCACAAAGACCCGGGTTCGATTCCTCGGTATCCCACATACACAACCAAGCCGAAGTGGCAGAGACGAGACACAACCAAAGCGGAAAAGTGGCAGAGACAAGACTGCGACGGCGACAGAGAGCGAAAGAAGCGAGCTGAGCTGAAGTGAACAGAGCCCAACTGAGTGGTGGCCGGAGCGAGCGGGGCCGGAGCGAGCAGGGCCGGAGCGAGCAGGACCGGAGCGTGCGGGGAGCGAGCCGAGCCAGAGCCAGCGAGGCCGGAGCGAGCGGGGCCAGAGCGAGCAGAGCCAGGAGCAAGCGAGAGCTGGCCGGGCCGGAGCGAGCAGGGCCAGAGCAAGCCAGGAGCAGGGCCGGGCCGGAGCGAGCGGGGGCCAAGAGCAAGCTGGAGCAAGCGGGGCCAGAACGAGCGGGCCGGAGCGAGCGGGGCCTGAGCTAGAAAGGGGACCTAGCCGGGCCGGAGCGAGCGGGGCTGGAGCGAGCGAGCGGGGCCGGAGCGAGCGGGGCCGGAGCGAGCGGGGCCGGAGCTAGAAAGGGGGCCTAGCCGGGCCGGAGCGAGCAGGGCCGGAGCGAGCGGGGCCAGAAAGAGAAAGGGGCCAAAAAAAAAAAAAAAAAAAAGCCGGAAGAATTATAGACGTAGCTGCACAAGTTGGCTTCAAACCCCAATCCTAAAATCTCAGCCTCCTCAGTAGCCAGGATTACAGACATGAGCCACCAGCACATGGCTCTTTATTATTATTACTATTATTATTAATAATGTTTTATTGTTGTTATTAAGGTATCATACAAAGGAATTACCACTTCATAATTGAAGTAATATGTACATTTTCTTTTGGACAATGTGACCTTTTCCTTCACTTTCAAAATTATATACAGTTTTAATAAATGATGAATTTTCCTATAACTTCTAAAATATACTTTTGAAAACTCTTGGTCAAAATTTAACCTAGATACCATTATTGAGATAGAAAACACATTTCTCATATACCAGAAACACATCCCACAACCTAAAGCAGTGTCCAGTTTAAGTGGAATATACATGGTTCAACTGGCAAAATCTGATCATAAAAATACTTGGCCACCAGACACCAGTGGGTTACACCTGTAATCCTAACTACTCAAGAGCCCAAGATATGAGGATTGCAGTTCGCAGCCAGCCTGGGCAGGAAAGTATGTAAGAATCTTATCCCCAACAAACTACTCAGTAAAAAACAAAAACGTTATTGGCAGTGTGGCTCAAGTGGTAGCGTACTAGCCTTGAGTACACAGAGGTTCAGGGACAGCACTCAGGCCCCAAGTTCAAGCCCCAAGGGGAAAAAAATCTGTTAGCAAAAGCATTAAATCAAAGACTTTTTGCAGAAAAAAAAAAAGATAAGCCAACCTTTACTTTTCACCTAAAAAATATTACTGTTACCACCTAAAAATATGTGATACTTGAATTTTTCTTTTTAAAAATAGAAACAACTTCAAATAAAATAATTTTAAAAAATGTGTTAGCAACAAAGAAGAAGGGAATCATATTTCACATGGAAGGAAAATCTGCCATACCTTGGTCAATGCAATTTTCAGCAAGAGCAAAAAGCTGAGGTGAGCGCTCCTCAAGCAACTGCTGATGGATAGTCACATACCTCAAAGTCCACCAAGGCAAGCTCTAGGAAAAAACAGATAAGCTGAAATTAAAGGACTCTTTAGAAGATACCTGTTACATTTGTACTAATTTTTAGCTTTTTTACATTCAGAATTTATTGTAAATAATCTTCTCCATCCACTACTATATTTCAACAGTACTGAAATCTACTCCTTACATCCATTTTCTGGAAACCTGTATTCTTTCCTTTTTAGACAACTGACTTTCTAATGTCCTTTCAAACTTACTATCTCTTTTGTGGCAGATCATCACCATTCTAGCACAATTCTAACTCCATTATGAGACTTCCCACAAGACCTCCAGTGCTAGGTATATGCCAGTGGCTCATGCATATAATCCTAGCTACTCAGGAAGCTAAGAGCTAAGAATCATGGTTCAAAGCTGGCCCAGGCATGGAAAACCATGAGATTCTTACCCCCAAATAATCACCAAAAAGCCAGGACTGAAACTGTGGCTAATGTGGTAGAGTACCCAGGTCCTGGTACCCAGAACTGGTACCCCCACACATACACCCCCCCAAAAAAAGAGGTCTGGTGTAGGTGACTCTGCCATTGTAAACGCACTGCACTATACTGACATGAGACATCCATGGTGTCTCTACATTCTTCTTCATCTGCATGTCCTCTCGGAGAAAGACACAGTTCAGAGTCAGATACTCTCCAAACTGGAAAGACTCCTTCCACACCCTCAGGAAAGCTCACCCCATGAAGCCTGCTACTAGTGATATACACCATGATCTCTCACTTCTACTACATAGCACAGCATTAGTTTTTCAAATGACTCATTCCACCTTAATGGTAGAAACTACATTTTATATACTGGGGTAACTGATACATAGACTGAGCATATAAGAGCAAGCTCTTTTATTCTTTGATACTTACTCTTATGTATCAATACATTTTTATTAGAAATAAAAAAGAAAGAATAAGAGACAACTATAGTCCAGTACAGAAGCACATATAGTGAAGAGGGCAAGCCTCTTCCACTAACCCAATGCCAGTCTCGTCATCTTAAAAACATCAATGCCAAAGTTGATACACTTTCCTCTATATATACTTACACATATACAAGACATAATACATGTTTTTGATTGGCTCATTCAAATATGAAAAAATGAGTACTTCTGAATCATCTAAAGTAATTATAGTTATTTAGCCTCAATTACATGAAGATACAAGAAATTAATTTTCTTTTTTGCCAGACCTGGGGCTTGAACTCAGGGCCTAGGCACTGTCCTTGGGCTTTCTCAAGGCTACAGCTCTACCACTTGAGCCACAGCACCATCTTCAGCTTTTTCTATGTATGTGGTACCAAGGAATTAAACCCGGGTTTCATGCATGCTAGGCAAGCACTCTACCACTAGGCCAAACTCCCGACCCTAATTTTCCTTCTCTTAACAGCAATACCTACTAGTAATAGGTCACACCTAGTCAAGCACCAATGGTTCACTTCTGTTATACAGGGGATGAGAAAGAGAAAGAAAGAGAGACAAAGACAGACGGAGACACAGAGTGAGAGTGAGAGAGAGAGAGAGGGAGGGAGGGAGACAGACAGACAGACAGACAGACAGATAGACAGAAGAGGGAGGAGGAGGGAGAGAGGGAGGGAGAAAAGGAGGAAGGGGGGGGAGGGAGAAAAAGAAAACATACCTTGTTACTACAAGCACTGTTTTACATGAATTTGATTTTTCATTTGAGATTTTTCATTGAGATTTTTCATTTGGGGCTTGAACTCAGGGACTCAGAACTGTTCTTGGGCTTTCTCAAGACTAGAGCTCTACCACTTGAGTCATAGCATCATTTCTGGCTTTTTCTATATACGTGGTACCAAGGAATCAAACTCAGATCTTCGTGCATCTAGACAAGCAATCTACTTCTAGGCCAAACTCCTGGTCAAACGAAGTTCTTTCTAATTATTATTGTTTCTCCAATCTACTGAAGGAAAGGCACAATTACCTAACATGAAAGAGGTATTGAGTCTTTTATATATGTACCAGTCCTGGAGCTTGAACTCAGGGCTTAGACATGGTCCCTATGCTCTTTTGCTCAAGCCTTCAACTTTTGACATGGTCCCTATGCTCTTTTGCTCAAGCCTTCAACTTTACCACTTAACCACAGCTCTACTTCCAGCTTTTTGGTGGTTCATTGAGGTAAGAGTCTCGTGGACCTTCTTGCCCAGGCTGGCTTCAAACTGTGTTTTTCCTGAATAGCCAGGATAATAGGCGTGAGCCACCAGCACCCAGCTTCTAGTCATTTTTCATTTTGTTCCCTGAGGCTAGCAAAGTTAGACTACATTTCAGTTATCTACCCTTATCTTCAATTAGCTACAAGTGAGTCAGGTCTGGCAGCTTATTCTTTCCTAGGGAATTTAGTGGCTCCAGTGGAAAAGATTATCCTTTTAAGGAAATCTATGACATAAGAGGCTGAACTCTTGAAAATACGACCTATAAATTTTAACTCTTCAGCCAAAAGCTTTCCCTGGGGGAGGAGACTGTGGAGCACACATAAAAGCAGCCTACCCCTTCTCCAGACAATGTAAGTGCCCTTTTCACTTGTTAAGAAGTGCTTTATGGAAACACTGAGGTATTGGTAAAAACCTTACTTTATCCAATTTCTCAACTCTCTCTCCTGATTCTACCTCTGGTTACAGAATAGTCTGAGTGAGAAGTCACACTGGCCAAGAACCTCACAAAGAACAAGGAAGAATGTGGTAGTCAGTCACCCCTCAATGCACTGATTCCCCCTGCAGTATAAAGAAGGAAGTTGATTTTCTGAGAAATCATCTATCTAGCGCAAATTCTCACAACTATAAAGCAACAGAACAAGAACTGCAGTCTGCCTTGAAAGACAAACATTTTCCTCAGCAAACACATATTACATTAAACCTATTGTCCCACAAAAATAATATCATCATAGACAACATGATATATCTCTTAGGAATCATACCACACAAAAAAAATCAACTGGGGCCAGAAGCGCAGCCTAGTGGTAGAGTGCTTGCCTACCCTGCCTAGCTCTAAGTTCGATTCCTCAGTACCACGTACACAGAAAAAGCCAGAAGTGGTGCTGTGGCTCAAGTGGTAGAGTGCTAACACTGAGCAAAAGAAGCTCAGGGATTGGGGCCAGGAGTTTGGCCTAGTGGTAGGTTGCTTGCCTAGCATGCACGAAGACCCGGGTTCAATTCCTAGGTACCAGAAGTGGTGCTGAGGCTCAAATGGTAGAGCTCTAGCCTTGAGAAAGTCCAAGGACAGTGCTCAAGCCCTGAGCTCAAGCCCAGGACTGGCGGAAAAAAAAAAGAAGCTCAGGGTCAGTACCCAGCCCCTGACTTCAAGCCCCAGACCTGAGGGTTTGGAGGAGGGGGAAGATGATAAACAAAGACACAAAGAAAAAAATTATAACAAAAAGAATGATGTTGCTGAGCCCAGTGGCTCACACCTGTAATCCTAACTACAGGAGGCTGAGATCTGAAGATCATGGTTCAAAGCTAGCCCAGGCACAAATATCCATGAGATTCTTATCTCCAATTAACTACCAAGAAACTGGAAGTAGTGTTATGGCTCAAAGTGGTAGAATGCTAGCCTTGAGCTCAAGAGCTGAGAAATAGCGCCCAGGCCCAGTGCCCAGGCCCAACATTCAAGCCCTGTGACAGAAAGAGACAGAGAAAGAAAGAAGAAGGTGGGGAGAGAGGGAAGGAGGGAGAAAGAATAATGTTTTCACTGAAAGGCAAAATATTGCAGAATTATTTCTGCATCAAGATAAATTACAAGAAAACAAATTTTGTTTGTTTTTTGTTTGTTTGTTTTTTCTTTTTTTTTTTTTGTGGGTCATAGAGCTTGAACTTGGCCTGGGAGCTCTTTTTGAGCTCTTCACCTCAAGGCTACAGCCCTACCCTTGGCCTGGGCACTGTCCCTGAGCTCTTCAGCTCAAGACTACCCTTGAGCAAAGCCCCACTTCCCTTTTCCTAGAGGTTAATTGGAGATGAGTCTCAGGTCATTTTGTGCCTGGGCTGTCTTTGAACCTTGATCCTCAGATCTCAGCCTCTTGAGTAGCTAGGATTACAGGCATGAGGCACCGCGCTCAGCCTAAGAAAACAAGTTTTTAAGAAGTCAAATTTGTTTAGTGTGGGGCACGTCACATCAAGGGTAAAAGGCCTGCCTCGTGGCCCAGTGCTCACTTCCTGGTTTTGGAGATCTAACCCGCCTGTCTCCTGGTTGGGAGGTTTGGCTATGGTTTGTGATGTAGAATAAGGCTACCTGGAACCCATGGATTGGCCCCGCTGCCCTCTCTGACCGCACCTACCTCCCCCTGTCCTACCTACTTTTATGTTAATAGACAATCCTGCTTCTTACTTTAGCCCCTGGTATTTTCCCATTAAACGAGTCTGCTGTGACATTCTCCCTGGCCCCTCTGTGTCTTCCCTCTGGAGAGGGAGGGCTGGGTGAAAGTGGCATGGTGTCTTAGTCGGGGCGTGTTTTCTTTGCCCTTCCTGCTGGTCAGGAGGCAAAGAGTGCTAAAAACCCCGACATTTCAGTATCTAGCAAAAGATGAGATGATACCTCTCAGCCTATCAGCTGCGTTTATCATGTCTATTAATGCTCCTAAATTGCTGAGATTTTTCAAATTGTGTTTAATACATTAATAATACAAGTTTTCAACTGACAAAACCCAAAATAGGTTCACTCACTCATCCATTACTAATTACACAAAGCAAAAAAGGCTGCCATTTAGCAGCCTCACTAGCTTGTACCTTCGTTAGAACTGACAACCTGTAAGGCCATCTGAGATCATCATAGGAAAAAAGACTTTAATTCAAGCTTTTGACATTTGAAGATCACCTCTCACTTGCTAAGGAATGTGATAATCTGGGGCCAAGAGTATGGCCTAGTGGTAGAGTACTTGCCTAGAATGCACGAAGACCTGGGTTTGATTCCTCGGTACCACATATACAAAAAAGCCAGAAGTGGTGCTGTGGCTCAAATAGTAGAGCGTTAGCCTTGAGGAATGCCCAAGACAGTGCTCAGGCCCTGAGTCCAAGCCCCTGAACTGGCAAAAAGGAAAAAAAAAAGTGCTAATCCATCTAACCCAAATCTTTGTGCTACAAGTTGTAGGGGGCCCAGAAGAGAAAAATTAGGAAGATAGTAAGGGAAGGGGTAATACTGTCCAAAAAGAAATGTACTTGTTACTGAATTTATATAACTGTAACCCCTTGATATATCACCTTTATAACAAAACTAAAAAATAAATAAAAGATCATTGTAACACAACTAATTCTGGTTCTCATGAAAGTTGCCATCAGAGGCTTCCCTTCCTTTCTTTTTTTTTTTTTTTTGGTGCTGCTCCTGATGCTTCAACTTAGTGCCAAGATGCTGTCCCTAAACTTTTTTGCTTAAGACTAGGGTTCTGAGCTGAGATAGTGTCCAGGCCCAGAGTTCAAGCCCCGCAACCAACAACAACAACAATAAAAATACTAGGGTTCTACCTTGAATCATAGCTCCACTTCTCTCTTTTTGGTGGTTATTTAGAGATGAGAGTCTGGCATACTTTCCTCACCAGGCTGACTTTAAACTATGATCCTCCAATCTCAGCCTCTTAAGTAACTAGAATTACATGAGTGAGCAACCAGTGCCAAGATATCCTTTCTCCAGAGTTACTAACTCAGGATGTAAGATTAAATGCTTTGGAAAGTAAGTCCCAATATAGTACAACCCATGTCTATATTTTACCTTTAGAAATACTGTGTAGACAGGTATGGCAGTATCCAAAACAAAAACCACATTTTAGATTTTTAAAGCATTGGGGGAAAAAAAAAGGAATAATCCAGTGGAAGGGCCTCTGTCTAGCAAGCACAAGACACTAGGTCCAAACCCAAGTACTGAAAAACATAAGCCAAAATATGCCAAGACAGTGCCAGTATCACAGCTATAATCTGATGTTAAACAAGCACAAGAGTCACATGAGGATGTGGATCTCATGATTCTCTGTCTTACCTGGATAGCTGTCAGCTTGTGTCTTACATTCACTAAGATAATACGAGCTAGTAACAGCAGTGCAGGCACTGAAGTCAAGCTGTAGACTGATTCACCATCTAGAATGAGCAGGCTCAGGACTACTGTATCTAGTTCTTTGGCCTGAAAAAAGATTTGTAAGTTAATATGACAGAATTTAACAAGGATTCATCTTTATATGTTTTATAAATGCATACAGGCTCAAGTGGTAGAGCACCTGATTAGCAAGTTCAAGGCCCTGAGTTCAAACACACACACACACACAAACATCTAAGATTTCCACACAATTTCTAGTCAATTCACTCTGAAATAAGGACACTAGATTATGACAGAGCAACTGACAGCACACAATTATAGTATTTCAAAGGTCCTCAGAAATCCACAAATCAAACCTGCCCTGAAAGAGAGGAAGCTCCACCTTTCCAGAAACAAGAGATTCAACCACACAGTAAACAACTGAAAAGGTAAGCCAGCTGCAGTGGTATACATTGGCAGTCCCAGCTGAGGCAGGATCTCTTGAACCTAGAAGTTCAAGTCCAACACTAAGTAACATGGCAACAGCAAGGTCCTGTCTCAGGAAAAAAGAAAATGAACTAAAGAAATAAGGAGAGGAGGGCCGGGAGTTTGGCCTAGTGGTAGAGTGCTTGCCTAGCATACACAAAGATCTGGATTCAATTCCTCGGTATATACATACAAAAAAGCCAGAAGGACTGGTAAGATAGATAGATAGATAGATAGATAGATAGATAGATAGATAGATAGATGGATAGATAGGGAGAGGAACACAAAGGTGAAACACCTATGTGCCTCCGTTTATTGAAATGAACTCCAGGAAATGGAAACAAGGTTTTTTTCCTTTACTCTTGTTCTTGTTTTCTTTTTGCCTTGTTTGTTTATCTGTGTTTGGGAGGGTAAGGAGGAACTCAAAAATGGAAGGACAAAGGGAAACAAACGCAGCCGTGGTACTCCCTGGAAACTATGTTGAAGAGGTACTATACTACAAAACTTATGAGTGGAGATAGGAAGGAAAAACTGAGAGGGGAGGGGTGACAAGAGATGAGAAAAATAAAATAAACTGAGAACTTATATAACTATAATTAGAGGTGAAAAGCAGGATATCTTTGAGAAATCTATTTCTCTGAACAGAGATTTTCCACACGGATAAAGCACCTGTGTTTAAAAATGTGGACTACAGACATGAGAGGGGGCATCAAGGTTCGAGAAGTAATGTACCCATTACCTTATGAATGTAACTGAGGCATGTACCTTATCCCGACAATAAAATGCAATTTTAAAAAATGTGGACTGGGGGGGGGGGAGGGAAACGGGTACCAAGACATGTGAAAGGGTATCAATGTATGTGAATTAATGCACCTTCTATCTGGCAAATATCATGTAACCCTTTTACTAATTACAATAAAAAAAATGAAAAAAAATAAAAATAAAAAAATAAATAAAAAATGTGGACTATATCCCAGAGAATGTAATTGGAGATTTCCTACTTGAACAATTGTTTGTTAAACTTGTCATTTAAAATATGATGTAAACATAAGCCATATAATTAATGATTGTTGTTCTTAAGGTACTATGTTATCTCTAATCACTTCTACTGTCCCTTGGTTATCTCATATTGTTACACTATCTCACTTTGTTACCTGATATATCGGATATATTTGTATTTGGTTATCTGAAATTGGATAGGGAACGGGGAAAACAAGATGAGGGGTGGGGGAGGGGGGAAGGGAAATGGGGACCATGACATGTGAAAGGGTATCAATGTGTGGGAATTAAGGCACCATTTATCTGGCAAATATCATGTAACCCTTCTATTAATTACAATAAAAAATATATTTAAAAAAATGTGGACTATAGAATATTAACAGCTGCCACAACACAACAAAATAAAAAGAAATTTTTACCCATAGGAACACAGACACTAGCAGCACAGATGGCAGAGAGTGCCCTTTCTCTAATAAATAAGGCAAAGAATACAGTAAGTCAATGAGTAACCACATTAATTCCTAGTGATACCCCAGGAAGGGAAAAGATACACACTTGTTTGGGTACTATTCCTCTGGGACATTCTCACTGAGTTCTTTTTAATTTTAATTATATTTTCATTATCCTTAGGTAGTTGTACAAAAAGGGTACAATTCAACATTATGAGTGCAATGAATCTTGATTCATTATCACTCCTCTCATTTTTTTCTCTCATTCCTCCCAATCCATCAACTGAGTTCCAGTGTGCTTCCTCTAGGTTTTGTGGAAAGGTCCATCTTAAAGAAAGTTGTTTACATTTCAATAAGATAGACAAAGCAAAGGGAAAAGAACTCCCTTAAAAATAATTCCTCAGCCGGCAAGGTTCCCACATCGACAAACCAATAAAAATAATTTCTCACTCAGTGCAAACAGCTCATGCCTGTAATCCTAGCTATTCAGAAGGCTAAGATCTGAGGATCACAGTTCAAATCCAGCCTGGATAGAAAAGCCATAAGACTCTTATCTCCAATTAACCACAAGAAAACACTGTGGGTCAAAGTGGAAGAGGGCTAGCTGTGAGCAAAAAGAGCTCAGAGACAGCACCCAGGCCCAGAGTTCAAGCCCCACGGCCAACAGCAACAACAACAACAAACTAATACAATGATGGTTGCATGTGGTATTGTTGAGAGGCATACCTCACTGAACTGCTGGAAGGAGAGAGAAGGCAAAAAGTCCTGAGGGTACGAGTGCACAGGGGGGCCCGTCCAGTTGCTCTGGACAAAGAGCTGCAAACTGCTCACACCAAGCAGGAAGACCAGCCGCTGTCTGCGCAAAGAATGGTTAAGAAAACAGATATAAACCAGGATTACACACATACTATTTAAGTTCAGCTTTATTAAGAAACTGAAAACACTGTTAATTGAAAATAAAACAAAGAAAATAGGTGAAAAAAAAAAAAAGAAAAAGAAAACAACGTTAACTGAAATTATCCTTGAGTCCTGACAAAAAAGAATTCTGGGACTTAAGACAGTTTAGATCTGTAATATCCAATACTGCAACTATTATCCCAATGTGGCTTTTTAAATTTAAATTTAGTTTAGATTGGGGGCAGGGAATAAATGAATTAATAGCTGGCGAATCTAAGCATTTCATTCTGAAGAGAAAGTAACACTCTCTTCTACAGCTCCTAGTATTTTCCTCAAAAAGAATTTCAAGATAAAAAGACTTATGATAGCCAGAATATAACTGCAACAGAATTGACAGCAAAGAATATGTAGTAGTTGAGAAAAGAAACAAAGAACCAGTAGTTAGAAGTATGGAAACAGGAAAAAGGGATGTGCAGAAATTTGTATTAAAGCCTTGATAGAACTGCCCTAACTATAAAATAAAATCTTTAAGGTAAACTGAGAATATGCTTTAGACCTCAAATGCACCAAAATGAGTCAAATGAATTAACTTTTCCTTTTTTTCTGCCAGACCTGGGCCTTGAACTGAGGGCCTGGGCACTTGGGCTTTCTCAAGGCTAGAGCTCTACCACTTGAGCCACAGCACCATTTCTGGCTTTTTTCTATGTATGTGGTACCAAGTAATCAAACCCAGGTCTTTGTGCATGCTAGGCAAGCACTCTACTACTAACCCCTGACTCCTGGCCCCTGAATTGACTCTTTTTAAGAGACTTCTGGTCTCCTAAGGAATAATATATTTCTGTGCATGAGTTTGATAGAGAGAAAGAGAAAGAATTCCCTGACTCCACAAGGCTAGCTGCTTGAAAAGTGCAAACACATCAGAGAGCAAGAATGAGAATGAGCCAAGAATGATGGTGCACATCTACCAGCCAGCACTTGGGAGACTGAGGCAGGACTGTGTAATATAGATAGCAAGTCTCCATTCCATAAAAGAACCAAAAGAGTAAAGTAGAGGGGGTGTAAATCATCAAGAAATCAGAGAGAGAAAAAAAAACAAACAAAGAAGAATTATGTCCATTTTTAATGAAAATTTTAAAAACCTGTAATAATTCTCCTGGTTAAACTATTTAGAATACAGGTCATGCCTTACTCATCCCCCACCACCACACACTGTGGGGCTTAAACTCAGGACCTGAATTTGGTCCCTGAGCCACAGCACCACTTCCTGTCTTCCTGTTTTTCAGTGGTTAGTTGGAGGTAAGAGTCTCATGGGGCTGGCTTCAAACTGCGATCCTCAGATCTCAACCTCCAGAGTAACTAGGATTAGAGGTATGAGACACCAGCATCTGGCACCTTGCTCATTTTTACAACTTCAACAAACTACTTTAAACAGTTATTTGTTGAAAGATTAAATAAAACTATTCCTCCTACATATGATACTAACAGAGCGTGTTATCAAGATAATTAAATTTGACATCCCATAGATAATTAAGAAAAGGAAAAGGCATATTAACAGAACTGAAATAATACAATCAAAGCCCCCTAAATGCTTAGGTTTCACTGTTGTGTAACTATTCCCTACAAGTTACCCTATAAAATTACATAAACTATAATAGAAGAAGGCAAAGTAAAGGTTCTACAATAAGAATATGAAGTTCTCTTATTACCCCAAAGACAATCTATACCATAATGAAAGTACTTATATGTATCACTGTTATCTAGAAATAACAAGATGAAGGGGACATGCATTTAAGCCAAAAGGAAATAAAATCTAACATTCTGTCTGTGGTCTAAACCTACCAGACCTAAACATCTGGAAGCTCAGAGGGTTCAGTTATTATCTAATTATAGACCAATTTCATGTATAAAACTCTTAACCTTTATGCCTTCATTTTAGATAATCTTCTAATTAAGTGATCTTACCCAGATGATTGGTAGTCCATGAGTTCAGACTTTTCAACAATTGCTAAAATCAGTGCCTCAGAAGGTGCTGACATGCATTCTTGACATTTACACATTTCATGTCTATATTCAAAGTTGCTAGTATATCTGTTCAAAGTCTATTCCTCTATGAAAGTTTTAATTAATATTCTACCTTTCTGTTTCATCCAAATCTGTAGAGCAATCCAGGAATGACATTATCTGTTTTTCCAGGTAGCTGTCAATCTTTTCTTCAGTTACCATTGTTGAATTTAAGATATTCTGAGTCATTGAATGTAGCAATATGGCCTTGTAGCTCCCTTCTAACAGCAACTGTAAGAAAGATCCACTTTCTGCAATATAAAAATCAAATTAGTCCAATAAGTCAAAAATTTTTTTCATACGCTAAAGGGTAATTCATATTCTAAATACCATTTTGAGTAGCAAAAAAGATGTTGTTCCTTGTTTTCCTTCCTGAATGCAGCCTAAATCCCACATCTTGCTGTACATTAATTACAAAGCACAGAGTCCTCTCATTCTAGAAATCATTACCTCCTCTAGAATTAGAGGCTATCCTATCCTGACTCTGAGCAGTAACGTGGATATGATACCAATAAAATTAACAATAATAATAATAATAGTAATAATAATAATAATAGGTCCTATTTCCCTTCTGCTGGGAAACTGACAGGTTTCAACTGACAGCATAAAAGTGTCCTTAGGCAGGATCCTAGGATTTTTCACAAGCTGGTCCCTCCTGCCCTCACTACTCCCCCTTCATAACACTGGTCCACCCTGCTATCTCTTCATATGCCCAAGGCACATTCCAGCCTTTAACATTTTTCTACTTATGATTTTCCTGCTAAACTTATCTTCACATGATAGTACCTAAAAGTAAATAAATTTTTTAAAAGAAATCTCCTCTTCTGACCTCTCACAAAACTTTTCCAGACAACCAGATATAACCATTCAACAATAAACGTCCTCCCTCCTGCTACTTCTTATACACACACATACACACACACACACGCTTCTTGGATGTTCCTTGTTTTCTTTGCTGAATGCAGCCTAAATCCCACAACTAAACAGCCGCAAATATTCTCCTCATCTCCCAGTAAATGTACACTGCTCACAAGAATCCCATCTTTATTGCCTCGTTTCAGCTTTTCAGACATCCTGTGCCTGGATGTCTCCACCTGCAAGATAGGCTTAAGAGTCGATTCTACCTTACAATCTATCACTGGGATGGCATGACTGAATAAATGGTAAAGACTAAGAACACATTCACTGTTATTCACTGCCCTTGTCCTTAGCAAACGTGGGCAGTGAGAAATTTGGAATAAAGAATCGCACCTAGTCTGAGGCCCTGTCCACCCTGTCTGTAACCCCAAAGCCGCATTCTGGGGTGGGTGATGTGGACCCAAGACGAGAGAATCCGCCGGGCATCCTCGGTCCTCCCGGCAAGTCTGGCAAGTAAGCGCCTCTCACCTGGCTAGGATGTCGCGTCACCCCGGCCCGATGTCCCCTCACCTGGTCCGGAAGTCCCCTCTTGTTTCCATTGCTGCCTCTCGGCCTCAGTGGCAAAGCCCCTCAGCACGGCCAGCTCCGGAGTCCACATCACCCCGGCCACGGCTGCCGCCACCACAGGTTCCTACGAGAGCGTCACAGGATTGACCTGAAAAGTCAAGGAAGGTGAGCCCCAAGTCGCGGCAATCTCGCGGAGACAGACACCGCGGGGACCCTCACGGAGCTACCACTCCATGTGAGGAAACTAGCACCAGGAGGCAGCCATGACAGGAGCGGCGCCACCCGGGAGAAGCCCCGCGCGTTCTCACGGCCAGCTTCCGCCGCCGTAGCCAATCAGAGCCGAGGAGGTGAGCGTGCCCCGCCCCTACGCGGGATGTGGGCGGGGCTGGGAGCCAGGTGGCCCCAGGAGCCTTCCCGCCGGCCGTGGTCGGGAGGAGGCTCCTGGCGCCGCGCTGTCGGCGGATTGCCGGTATTTAAAGGAAAGGCTGGCGCAGCGACTCTCTCCGCCCTTACCCTCCGAGGCCAGAGCCCCGAGGTGGGCGCTGACTCTGGCAGGTGGAGGCCTTTGTGGTGTGGGCGAGGAACCCGGTGAGAACCCCTTGGCACACAGCAGGCCCTTATCTTTTGAATCAGCCGGGAACCTGTGGTTCTTTTTCTTGGTGGTGGTGGGTTGTTGTTTTTTTTTATTTTTGCTCGTCCTGGGGTTTGAACTCAGAGTCTGGACACTCCCTGAGCTTCTTTTGCTCGAGGCTAGCACTGTACCACTTAAGCCACAGCACCACTTCGTTTTTTCTACGTAGGTGGAACCGAGCAATCAAACCCAAGGTTCCCTGCCTGCTAGACAAGCACTCCACCAACTAGGCCACACTCCTGGTCCCCGAACCTGTGGTGCTTGCCTGTGATCCTAGCTACCTGCTGTGGAGGCTGAGATCTGAGGATCATGGTTGGAAGGCAGCCTACTCAGAAAACTCTGAGCTGAGCCTCTATCTCCAATTAACCAGCACTAAATAAATAAGTGAAAGTGATGGTGGGGAGCTGTGGGAAGCCACCGCTGCGTGCGTGAGAAGGTGGCATGCATGCTTTCTACTGAGCACAGTGTCAGGTTGTGTAAGAGATCACTGAGCCAAGTGGGACTGGAAAGCAGGAATTTCCACATTCAAGCCTAGCTTGGGACTTATTGATAAAGCACGGAGAGGCCTTCAGTTCCACCCCTACACTCTGGAAAGTGGTAGAGCCCAGTGTAGTGGAAGCAATGGGTGTGGGCTTCCTTCTAACCCACTGGCTTTGCTAGAGAGTTTCTTCCACCTCTTCCCACCACAATGAGCTCCTCCAGAGATTTTCAGTGTAGATAAGATTTTGTTTAGCTTTTCCCATTCTGTCTTTAAGGTTTGGATTTCTGCAGTGAGCTGAATCAGTTACCTCCCTTCCCCATGGTCCTTTTTCTTGTGCTTATGCCTTTCATTGCCATAGTTTTAATGGGTTTTGAAAGACAGGCAAATAGAAATTAGATGCTTGTGTTTAGGGTTTACCCAGAACCTTTGTGTGTGTGTGTGTGTGTGTGTATGTGGTCATGGGGCTTGAACTTGGCCTGGGTGTTGTCCCTGAGCTCTTCAGCTCAAGGCTATGGCCTTACCACTGAGCCAAGCCCCACTTCCTATTTTCTAGAGGTTAATTGGAGATAAGAGTCTCAGGTCCTATTGTGTCCAGGCTAGCTTTGAACCTTGATCCTCAGATCTCATCCTCCTGAGTAGCTAGGGTTACAAGCATGAGTCACCATGCCCAGCTTTACCCAGAACCTTTTATGACACTTTTCTCCAAGTAGGATTAGGTCTGATCCACTTATGTGTTTGAACTAATTGTATATCTCTTTGGGGGGGGGGTATTATGTGGGAATTTGATCACTGAGATATGGAGAAGCTACACCTTAAAGGGTCAAATTGGGAGTCTTTAATAGCTGGCTACTACAAGTGGATTTCTGTCCCCAAAACCCCAAATACAACTGGCATAAAGCTTTCAAAGGCAAAAGCCACAGGATTGGGGGTGGGGCATTACCATCAAGAGGAAAAATGAGGGGTGAGCAAATCCAGCCTTTTAGGGAAACAGTCCAAGGGCCAGTAAATCAAACCACTTAGGGAAACAGGGGTGAGCATTCTTGACAGTCTTCTATTTGTTAGTGTTTCCGCTGTCTTTCTCTGTTTGTGGATAGAGTCTTGAAGTTTTGGCCATGACCAAGCCTTGGACTATGACCTCCGACTGCCCCTCCATATCTTTTGAAGTGATCAGAGTAAAGATCTTTCACTGGTTCAGGCAGAGAGAGAAAGCAGAATTAGATAGAGGGCAGAATTTCATAATCTCTCACTCTCCTTTCATAGTCGTGTTTAATAAGAGCTTAAATGTTTGCGAATGTTCCTGGCATTTTTAATAGCCAAATACAAGGAACAACTCAAATATCTATACATAAGTGAAATTGTGATACATATCCATACAATGGAATACTGTGCTTTTTAAACTGAATATTGAGATAAATGGAATTGTGGCTCAGGTGGAGGAGCACCAGCCTTAAGCAGAAAAGCCAAGTGAGAAAGATACCTTGTGTTTAAGCCCCAGGGCACATGGATACAAAAGAAGTACCAATGGCATCCACTAGAAATGAATGTTATTTGGTCTTCTCTGTTTCTAACAAAACAGACTGTATTTGTGAGGTGGGTGGGCCTATAAAGCTGCATCTTAATAAATTCCTCAGATGTGTATCAAAAGCCGCTCTGGACTTTGAGAATTACAGAAATCTACCTTATGCCCAATTAAATGGCAACATTGTCTCCTTTTGACCCTATTTTCTCCTCTACATGATGTGTTAGACATTCAAGCAAATCCACTGGAGACCCAGGTATTTGACTTCTCTGGACATTTGTACAAAGTAATCCCATGCTACATCCACTCCAGTGGAGTCTGTGCAGCATGGAGCAGAAAGAGCTTGAATGGCTGCCAGTCCTGAGGTTCGCACCAATGGTGATCAGGCCTCCTGGAGGTCCCTGGCAGAGACCGGGACATATGCGTGGAATGCTCATAATGCTGGGTGCTGGGATTCTTTTAACACTCTTTTCATTTCTGATAGTTGATGGTATGGCAGTAATATTCTGTGCCAGCTACTGGCCTAAACAATTGATTGAGCGACTAGATGTTCCAGGAACTAAAAGTGCATGCCCGGCTACTCTGGCGCAAGACACACCCACAGCAGCCTTGATGACCTCAATGCATTCTATTAATAATAAGACAGAATTAGAAACTAAAATGGAAAATATGATCTTTGAATTAGTAATAAATGTTAGTTTGCCTGAATATGCCTTTAATGCATCTGCATTACTTGTGTAAATGTTGCAAGTACATAATGAATCACATGGGAAAGGATTAGAAGGGCTAGAGCACCGTGGTGTGCTCTAACTGAACAGCAACAATGGACTCTTAGGTTTAAGGTTTTACAATTCCTGGCACAGGGTAATAATTACTGACTCAGAAACAGAATCATAGGAAGAACTAGAATGGAACAAATGGTAAACAAAACTAATATTGATTAATGCCAAGGCGAATGACGCCTAACCACAATGTCTGACATGTTAACCATAAGCCCTTAGAAGGGAGGGAGAAAATTCTTTTCTACTCAGAAAAATGTACCCTGTAACCATTCTTAAACATGATTGTAATCTTTTGACCTTATGCCAACTGAAAGAAAGTGCTCCTACTTTGACTGTATATAATCTCACATTCTACAAGTAAAGCTTCGCAGCAGACTTCAAACCTCCCTTGCGTTTGTGTCTGTCTGTCATCGCCGAATCCATTCCTGACCTGTGAATCCAGACTTGGTCTCCCCACTGAGTCGGTCTGCGGCAATCCCCAAACATCATTACAAATTCATTAAATGACTTAGTGTGCGTGTAAATGAAATATTTGACCAATACAGCTGTGAAGGATAATTTAAGTCATGTTTATGTTTTCTTAATATACGACTAAGTAGACAATATAGATTGTGTACAACTTAACTGTAAGATTGAGTTCATGAGTTTAACCAGGACTTTGAAGCACAGTCGTCATGTAAAGTTGGAATAAGTCAACTGAAGGTGTCATCCAGCTCTGAGCTGTTTGAGAAAACAGATAATTGGCATGTGCTGTGCACTATATAAAGAAATACAAATTTTTGCTGGTTACTAGAGTTTGAACTCAGAGCTTTATGCTTTCTAGGCAGTGAATGTACCTCTGAGACATACTTCTACCATAGAAATATTCTTAAGGATGGCTTGCAGACATTATGAAGTTTTTTCTTAAAGTTGTCAAGAAACAAGTTAGCATACCAGGTATCCAATGGACTAAACTGGATGATATTGATGTGTCCTCAATATTTGCTAACCTCCATGCAAGTTTAAGATTCAAACCATTATACCACTTACAAGAGAGACAAAGATGATGATCTTTCACACACCATGCCTTCTAAAAAATGGTAGTTACATAAGGTTATTAGAGAGTTGGTAAGATTGCAAGCAAAGGAGTAAATTGGGTAGGCATCATACAGTTCCTGGCTACTTATGTTTCATGATGGTATGAAACAGTTTCCAGATCCCTCCCATTAGCAAATTCTCCAACATGCAATAATCTTATGTTTGTTTGTTTGCCAGTCCTGAGCTTGAACTCCTTCCCTCCTTGTTTCTCTCCCTCCCACCTCTCTCCTTCCTTTTGTGCTTAAGGATAGAGCTCTACCATTTTGAACCACAGCACTACTTCCTGTCACCTGGTAGTTCATTGAAGATAAGAGTCTTATAAACTTTGCTGCCTAGGTGGGCTTTGAACCACAATTCTCAGACCTCAGCCTCTTGAATAGCTAGGATTACAGGCGTGAGCCACCAGCTCCTGGCTTCATGGTCTCTTTAGTTTTCCCTGGTGACAGGCAACATTAGTTCCTCATAATGGGAGAAATCTGACTTTTTAAGTGGTGATTTCTGTTTTTGCTCTTTTCTCCTTCAGTCTCTGAAACCAGGCTAGCTCTTGGATCTCTTCTTGTCTCAGTGCCTCAAACTATGATCAAATTTCAAAATTTTGAGACAAAATAAGCAAATTGTTACTATTTTCATGACACATTCTAAAATGTTTCTATATCAGCAAAGGCTGGGTATCTTGTAATAGTAACCCTGGCGCTAACAGAACATTTTCCTGACTTACAGTTGCCAGGAAATTTCAAGAATTGTACAAGAAACTTGATCTGTTAAAAATGACAAGTCACAGATATTGCAAATGGCAGAAACCTCCTGGGAAGAGTATACACTACAGTGTAACCCTGCTACTGGACTGGAATGGAAAAAAATCAGCATGTATGCCTCTATTTTACATCATTTATAACTGAACTTAAATGCATCTGAGGCATTTAAAAGTTGTGCGTGTTCTGTATTGGCTGCCCATATTCTTTATGCTGAACATAGAAGACAGTAGCAGGACCAAAGGCTTTGTTTGGGACTTGTAAGTTCTGTTGTTACTAGCCCTTCAAAACCTTTCATAGGCTCTGAATGCACACAAGTGACCAGAATCTTTCTCTTTAGCATAAATCCATGGAAATAGGTCTGTTCTGCAGCTGTGTTGACAAGCAGTTGGGTTTTTGGTTTTTGTTTTTCTAGTCCGGGCTTGAACTCAGGGCCTACGCACCGTCCTTGGGCTTTCTCAATGCTAGAGCTCTACCACTTGAACCACAGCACCACTTCCCGCTTTTTCTATATATATGGTGTTGAGGAATTAAACCCAGGTCTTCGTGCATGCTAGTTAAGCACTCTACCACTAGCCACACGCCCAGCCCCAGCAGTTGCTCTTTGAGGTCATGTCTGTGACCCTTCTAGGAGAGACAACAGAAGTGGCCACTGGTGAACTGTATTCTGGTGATTTCTTCCTTGAGCACATTCCTTTACCCACTTCTGCTGTTTGTATCAGAAGTGGATAGTGACTTGGAATTGCAAAGACTCCGGTTTCCTGCTAGACACTGAGTACATGGAGAGGATAAACCTCTTGAATTGGGTGAAACAACTCATTTTGTAAGTTGAGCTCATTTCATAATCAGGTTTAGATATTCAGTAATAAATAGGAGTCATGGACCAAACGTTCATACCTACAATCCTAGCTACTCCAGAAGCTGAAATCTGAAGATTTCAGTGTCCAATTAACCCAACAGAAAATCAGAATTGCCTGGTGTCTGATGTCTGTAAACTTATGCAGGAGGCTGATGTCTGAGTATCATGGTTCAAAGCCAACCCAGAAAGTCCATGAGACTCTCACCTCCAATTAGCCACCAAAAACCTGGAAGTGAAGCTATGGCTGAAAAAGTACCAGCCTTGAGCAAAACAGCTCAGAAACACTGCCCAGGCCCTGAGTTCAAGCCCCAAACCAACAACAACAACAAAAGAACTGGAGGCATGGCTCAAGTGGTGGAGTACCAACCAATTCGAGGAAAATTAGAGCTCCAATTTGAGTTCAATCTCTAGTGCTGGTACACAGAATTATCTCACCTAGGTGCCAATGGCTCAGACCTATAACCCTAGCCACTCAGGAAGTTGAGATCTGAAGATGGAGGTTTGAAGCCAGGCTGGGCAGGAAAAGTCTTTGAGAATTTTATCTCCAATCAACTACAAAAAAGCCAGAAGTGGAGCTGTGGCTTCAGTGGTAGAGAGCCAGCCTTGAGCAAAGAACTTGGGGCAATGCCAAAGCCCAGAGTTTAAGTCCCAGTTCACACACACACACACACACACACACACACACACACACACGTTCTAAGAAGAATAGGCCAGTATGACAATATTGTAATACTGACATTAGTAATATTGTGAATCACTATAAGCTTCCTGGAGGCAACTAGTAATTGTGTATGGAGTTTGGACTTGCCTAACACCTGTAGCTATCCCCGTTATTTTAAATACTCAGGAGGATTGACGTGCAAAGCCAAGACTCAATAGAAGACTGTGAGATCAAACTCTGAAGTGGTAGAGTGCTGCTCGTCTTGAACATAATAGCTCAAAGACAGCATTCAGGCCATGAGTTCAAGTTCCAGGATTGGCACGAAGGGAGAAACAACAAAATCTAAAAGCATAAAGATTTTTTTTTTGGTGGGTCATGGGGCTTGAACTTGGCCTGGGTGCTGTCCTTGAGAGCTCTTCAGCTCAAAGCTACTGCCCTACCCTTGAGCCAAGTCCCACTTCCTGTTTTCTAGGGATTAATAGAAGATAAGAGTCTCAGGTCCTTTGGTTCCCCGGGCTGGTTTTGAACCTTGATCCTCAGATCTCAGCCTACTGAGTAGCTAGGATTACAGGTGTGAGCCACCGTGCCCGGCAAAAAAATTTTTTAAATAATTTTTTATTGTGATTAATAGAAGGGTTACATTATATTCACTAGATAGAAGGTGCATAACTTCAAAAACATTGACACCCTTTCTCCAGCAAAAATTTTGTAAATTAAAATCTGTCTCCCTTTTCACATCAGTCTCCCATTGAAGCAGCCTAAAACAAGATAAACCACTCTCTGAATCCAGGGTTATTGTTCAAATGGCAGTTTTCACAGCATGTTCGAGGTCTTGAATTAATTAATCCCCAATACCCCCAGCTCGTGTGGTGGGTAACCTCAACTTTTGTGTGTGTGGTGGGGGGCACTTGAACTCTGAGCTTTTGTGCTCAGGGCAATGCTATTAGCTCCATTTCCAGTTTTCTGGTGGTTAATTGGTGATACAAGTCTCATGGGCTTTCCTGCCTGGTCTTAAAATCTCATTCCTCATATCTCAGTTTCATGAGTAGCAAGGATTACAGATGTGAGCCACCAGCACTCAGCACTCAACCTCTCAATAAAATTAGTCTATTGTTATTATAAAGGTGATGGAGTAGGATTACAATTACATGAGTCAGGTAATTAGTCCATTTCATTTCATAATGTCTTTTATTTCCTTATTCTTTCCCAGTCCCTCCAATCTCCACCAATACTTTCATAGTGTCCAGTGAGCTCTATTCAAGTTTTTTAAAAGACAATTTTATACATAACTGTTTTTTGAACAAATGGATGTTTTCCACGTTTCAACAACTTCTCTGCATATGTTCTCTCTCACAACAAGGCCATTCTTTTAGTTCTTGCTGTATTCTTCTTTAAGGCTTTCATACTTACCTTTCTTTCAAAGTTTGGTCAAATGTCTCTTCTTCTCTACTTTTTTGCCTTAATGTTCTATACCTGAACTTCATGGTGGGCTCAGCTCTTCACCCATCTCTGCCTTGTCTATCAATACCTACCAGAATTACCTTTCTGGAACAATCTGATCAATTTGCTTCCCTAATTAAAGCTAGGAAAGGGCAAACCTGGGCCATGTTGACCCACACCTCTCAAGCTTCCCAACATCAAAGCCTGCCATTCTATTCCATGCTTCCCACTTTGCCTTCCATAATCCAGTAGCATTGGACACAGTGCTTGGGATACCTCCATTTTGCTACCTCATCCATCACTGCTCAAGACAGAGTATCTTCCGTCAGTAAGACTTTTCCTAACCATATCACTTTCTTCTGGGGCTCCAGTAGTACTTTGTGAGAAAGAAACTGCAGAGAATATAACCAGGTTGCATTGGCACTGTTTCCCTGTCTGTCATAGATTGCTCAAGTGCAGAAGAGTTGGTCCTCACTGAAAATAAGGTCATGATCCCACATAGAGCCATTGTCACCTTGGGTTTATTGTTTGTATTTTTTTTTTTTTTTTTGCCAGTCCTGGGCTTGAGCTCAGGGCCTGAGCACTGTCCTTGGACTTTCTCAAGGCTAGAGCTCTACCACTTGAGCCTCAGCACCACTTCCAGCTTTTTCTATATATGTGGTACCAAGGAATGGAACCCGGGTCTTCGTGCATGCTAGGCAAGCACTTTAACCACTAGGCCAAGTTCCTGGCCCCTTGTTTGTATTTTAAATGTGAATTAGATCTGATACAATTGATACTGTTGTGTTGTGTTAAAAACCTTTCTGATGCCCAAACAGGGGTGGAGAAAAATGACCCCCAAATGCTCTACTGTTTAGTTTCTGATTTTTATTTTATTTGTTCCAGTCTCTGGAGCTTGAACTTAAAGCATGGGCTTTGTCCTTGAGCCTTTTTTTGTTTTGTTTTGTTTTTGTTTTTTGCTCAAGGCTGGTACTCTTACCACTTACTTGAGCCACAGCTTTTTAGTGTTTAAATTAGAGATAAAGAAGGAGGGTGCAGTGGCTCAAGCCTGTAATTCTAGCTAGTCAGGAGGCTGAGATCTGAGGATCATGGTTCAAAGCCAGCCAGGGCATGAAAGACCATGAGGCTCATCTCTAATTAACCATCAGAAAACTGGAAGTGGCACTGTGGCTCAAGTGGTAAGAGTACCAGCCTTGAGCTTAGAGACAGTGCAAGGCCCAGAGTTCAAGCTCCATGACTGACCCATTTAAAAAAAAAAGGGGGGGGGGGAGATTAAGACTCTGCTGGACTTTACTGTGCAGCCTGACTCTGAACTGTAATCCTCAGATCTCAGTATATCATTCAGCATTGATGGGATCCTGACAGATAAAAATCAAACAACAGAAGAAAAAAGAAGTGTGAGGATTCCCCTGATTGCCCATAATTTTATATCTAGATTCCAGCTAGCATGTAATATAATTGAATCTTCTGTCATAAATAGACCATACCAGTGTTTTGTCACTTTTGGTGTAGACCCTTGATTTCTTGGTCACATCCTATTTGTTCTTCTATTAACCATGTTTAAAGACCCATACTTCAACATGAGACAGCATTCTTACTCTGGAATCCCTTTTCTTTAGAAGATTTACTTATCACAGTATACTGTTCAGAGCTAGCTTCTGATTTAGGGTTCCCACATACCATGTTATTTTATATAAAGTCACTTAAGCTATTCCTTTATGGTAACTGGCAATAGAAAAATATTCTCTGTTCCCCCATTGTATAGATCTTAAAAATGTCCAATTTTTGTAGAAATATTTCACACCATGGCAAACTGTTTAGAAATAAGACATAGTGCTTCACCTAAGTCTTTTATTTATTTGGCTCTAGGAAGAATTTGCATGAAAATGAGCCTGTATGGCAGGTACAGAATGTACTGTAACAGCACCAGAGAGGTACAGCCTCTCTCCTCTACAGAGCCTCATTGTTAATACATACATATGACTTTAGCAATAAAATCAGGTAGTTCAAGAAAAAAGGGGGGAAAAAAAAGCCCTTTAGGGAAAGAATAATCAATGTAGTGAATTCAACTCGACTGTTTCTGTTATAGACTTAAATTCAAAGAATGGATACATTCAGAGGCCCAAATGTTGGGATAGAATAAAATCATGTTCATTTATTTTTTTCTGCATCTTAGAATTAGAAGGCATAAAATTAAATATGTTGAATGTAATAAATTCATCCATACAAGTGCAAGTCTCCAGCTATAATGCATCTTATGGCAGATTTATTATTTAAAAATGTACCAGTAAATCAAAAAGGGGGAAGGGAGTATGTCCATTTAACTTTTATTGAAGTGTATGTAGGAAGTCTTCAGAAATCAATTATGAGCATGAAGATATGGCCAAACATAAAATCTATCAAATTCAGTGAAAAGTTGCTGACTTTAAATAGTTGTAAGAATGACCAATATATTCTTTGTTAACAACCCCTCACTCTACAGTTTAAAAAAAAGGATAAACATTCAGTAAACATTCTTTCCTAAGGTAGTTTCCCTTATATATCAGTGATTTATCCATTTCTTTGTATACACAAATTTGTTGAACATACCAATCAGTGGCTCTCACAATTGAAAAATAAAAGCACAAAAAAGTTTACACTCTTGTACAGGTAAAATAAAAGGTCACCTTGAATTAAACTGGATCTCCTTAAGGGCATAGTATAGTTTCAGTTTCATTACCTATTACATAATTAGTTTCTTACATACAAATATTGACATATTTGGCTTGTGCTTAGAAGCCTTTGTGTCTATGAAATCCACGGCAATGCAGCTCATAATTGGAAGTCACTGGGGATGTCTTTGCTGCTGCCTGGTTTGACCTGATCTCGTGTTAGAGACTCCTCAGCACCTGCAGTGGGTCGGCACACTTCTGAGGCATCATCAATGTCAGGGTCCAAGCCTTCAGGGCAGGGAAGTTTTAGCAACTCTTCTCGCAGTTGAGCAGTGTGACGCTAGAAGATGAATACGACTGAAGTTAGAAATCCAAGCTCTGGACCCTAGCACAGTATCTAAAAGAGGACCTCAACCTTCACAAAGCATTATGAGCCCCACAAATATTTACCAATCACATCCTTGTGCTCATCATTTTTGTACACAGTTAATACGTCATACAGGAAACAAAACTGGCAAGAAATCCCAAAGTTCAAAATTCACTACAATTACTGATGATTACAAGGTAAAATGCCCAGAGACCCATTGATACCTTGTCATAGGCCAAGCATTACTGATGACTTATAGGACACCATCAATTTAATACATATACTTCTTTTAAATTAAAAACAGGGAGCTGGAAGTTTGGCCTAGTGGTAGAGTGCTCGCCTAGCATGCACAAAGACCTGGGTTCGATTCCTCGGTGCCACAAACACAGAAAAACCTGGAAGTGGTGCTGTGGTTCAAGTGGTAGAGTGCTATCCTTGAGAAAGCCCAAAGACAGTGCTCAGACCCTGAGTTCAAGCCCCAGGACTGCCCCACCCCTCCGCCTTCACCCCCCCCTCCAAAAAATAGTACCCTTGGCTTGTCATTTATGCAATTATCTATCTCTGACTCAATATTTTTGACAAAACAAACAAAACAAACTTCACAAATGGAAAATAAACCAGGTTAGCCAGACATCAGTGGCTCACCCTCTAATTCTTTCTGCTTAGGTAGTTGAGATCTGAGGACAATAATTCTAATCCAGATCAAGCAGAAAAGTCCATGAGTCACTTATCAACAATTAACCACAAAAAAGCTGGAAGTAGAGTTAGGTGCTGGTAGTTCACACCTGTACTCCTAGCTGCTCAAAAGGCTAAGATCTGAGGATGCAGTTCAAAGCCAGCGCAGGCAAGAGAGACTGTGAGACTCTTATCTCCAATTAATCACAAAGATGGAAGTGGTGTTGTGGCTCAATTGGTACAGTGCTACCCTTGATCTGAAGAGCTCAGGGACAGCACCCAGGCCCAAAGTTCAAGCCTCCCCGAAAAAGCCAGCTAAACAAAAATTAAAAAATAACAAAACAAACAAACAAAAAAAAAGCACCGTAGCTCAAGTGGTAGTATACTACTAACCTTAAGCAAAAAAGCTCAGGCATCATACCCACACCCTGAGTCAAGCCCTAGGACTAGTTATAAACAAAACAGGCTGAGGATATAGTGCCATGATGAAACCTATGCAAGATGCTAAGATCCATACTGAGTATCACAAAAACCCCACTGCAGCAAGACACAAACTGCTATTTTAGTCAATGCAAATATGTATTTATCAAATATTAAGCCTTATGTAAAACATTGGCTAAATGATTCATGTATTTGTCCCATTTCATTTTAAGAAAATTCTCAGTTCTGAACAAATGATATCTTTATCTAAAGAGAGTGGATAACTCTCCAAAAGCAACCATCATGACGCAGGCAGGCAGGCAGGCTTACCTTGAGGGCAGCTGCATGGTGAGACATGGTCCTGCCCACTCGCTTGTCACTGCTGTACTGCTGGATGTCTGCAATCCACTCCTCACACTGGGCCATGATCTCAATTCTTTTCAAGTAGAAATGTTTGTGTATAACCTACAGAACAAAATGGGAGACCAAATTAACAGAAAATGGGGCATTACCAAAAATAAAAATTGCAAAGCCAGGCACTGGTGGCTCATGCCTGTAATCTTAGAACTCAGGAGGCTGAGATCTAAGGATCATGGTTCAAACCCGCCCAGTCATGAAATTCTGTAAGAATCTTATTTCTAATTAACCACCAGAAAACCAGAAGTGGGTCTGTGGCTCAAGTGGTGAAGCTTTGAGCTGAAAAGCTTAGGGACAGTGCCCAGACCTTGAGTTTAAGCTCCAGGACTGACAAACAAACAAGCAAGCAATTTCAGATACTGCAATTTTTTCTGCTTATGAAATAAATTTGTTGAGTCTTTTAAGTAGGGAAGAATCAGGGTCCTGAATATATACATCAGATTACATATACTGCACTCCTTAGAATATCCAGTCTTACTCAAGAGGTGTGTGTGTGTACCTGTGTATTTTCAAAGGTAAATATACTCAAACAAAATTTCTAGCATGATCCAAAAAACTGGTGACCAAGGGAGATGTTTTAGGAAGAAAATTGTTTTGAGACACAGTTAAAACATATTGAAAAGTCCTTAAGAGAATTACGACAAGTTTTAGAAACTCAGACCAATTTTTCCTAATGGAAAGGAATTATCCTTTCCTGACATTCATACATATACATAAGAACAAAATTTCTGTTCCTGAGACAAATTTATAAGTATGCTGAACTTTGTTTTTGGCCAGACCTGGGGCTTGAACTCAGGACCTGAGCACTGTCCTTGGGCTTTCTCAAGGCTAGAGCTCTACTACTTGAGCCACAGGACTACTTCCGGCTTTTTTCTATGTAAATGGTACTGAGGACTCAAATCTGGATTTTCATGCATGCTAGGCAAGCACTCTACCACTAGACCAAATTCCGAGCCCCAGTATGCTTGACTTTAAAAAAATAAGTATTTCATGAAAAATATTTTAGTATCATATTTACTCTGTGAGTAGAATGGTACCTTTAAAAAATATACATCCCCCAAATGAATTCTTTTTGGGGAGTGGGTCATGGGTCATGAACTCGGCTTGGATGCTGTCCCTGTCTCTTCAGCTCAATGCTACTGCCCTACCCTTGAGCCAAGCCCCACTTGCCTTTTTCTAGAGGTTAATTAGAGATAAGAGCCTCGGGTCCTTCTGTGCCCAGCTGCCTTTGAACCGCAATCCTCAGATCTTAGCCTCCTGAGTAGTTAGTGTGAGCCACTGCACCCAGCCCAAATGAATTTTTATATCTTTAGGACCAAACCAGTTAACTAAAGTGTGACAGATAGTGCTAGTAATAAAAGTATTTCACTAGCTAAACATACCTCTTTAAAACATGGTGAAGGGTTTCTGATTTGTTCTAGCATTGCCCATTTAACTGTTGCTTGTCGAATGTTTCCATCATACTCTCGAGAACTCTGTGTGCCACTGGGTGTGCCTCTAGACCGTTCATATCCTGGTTCATTAAAGTAAGGCTCAGCTACTAATATAAGGGACTGGACTGACACCAATACCTAAGGAAAAAAGAGAATAAATAAATTTTGTTATTAAACTGATAACTTGTTTTACTCACTGGAATCCTTGTGGTTTGGGGGGATGCTGATACTGGAGCTTGAAATCCGTTACTAATTAGTACCTGAACACTGTCCCTGAGCTTTTGAGCTCAAAGCTAGTGCTCTACCACTTGAGCCAGCTCCAGTTCCAGTTTTTTGGATAAATAATTGGAGATAAGAGGCTTTCCTGCTCAGGCTGGCTTTGAAGCACTATCCTCAAATCTCAGCTTCCTGAGTAGCTAGGACTAGGGGTCACTGGTGCCCAACTTATAGGAAAAATGCTTAAAGTACTTCTTTACGTATTACTATTACTATGAAATTGATGTTCATGGTTAAGACACTGAAAAACTTCATGGGTATTAGTAAAGCAAAAGTTAGGTATGAAAGAGCCATATAAAACATTCATACATCTGTTTTATATTCTTGTGAACAATTAGAATAGATGAGAATCCACTTTACAGAAAATGTTTTAAAAGGCTTATAAATATGGTAAATCTGTTTTGTTTGGAGGGAAGATGGAGTTTCATATAGGTCAGACTCCTGGGTTCAAGCGGTAAACATTCTGCTTGAGCTTCCCAAGTAACTGGGATGATAGACATGATAACATGCCAAGTTCCCTTACCATTGTAAAATCACTCATTTTTCTTACTTATGAAGAGCATAGAAACAGCTATATTCTCTGAAAATACTCATAAGGACAGCTACATGAGGCAGTTTCATTAAACAAGGTTGTCAACATAAGCATCTTAGCAACTGAGGGATACATTTCTTTAGAAAACTTTTTTCCTTATTTACAAGTCAGATTTGTATTATCTTCAAGTAGTTGTGCAAAGCAGTTTCAATTGAGGATTTTTTTTGGGGGGGGGTGGGTGGGGGGGCAGGGGAGGCTAGTCCTGGCTTGAACTCAGGGCCTTAATATCCTTGGGCTTTCTCAAGGCTAGAGCTATACCACTTGAGCCACAGAACAACTTCCAGCTTTTTTTCATGTATGTGGTACCAGGTGTGCATGCCAGGTAAGCACTCTACCAATAGGCCAAACTCCCGGCCCAAACTGAGGAATTTTTAAATGGACATTTGAACCCAAATATTGGACCTCTGAAAAGATATGGTTAAACAAGATATATAAGTGTTCCTAAGGCCAAATTCAACTAAAGAAAACTTTAAAAATTAGAAATATAATTTTCAGGGGGAAACAAACCTCCCTATATTTTTAACTTTCTGATATTAAATATATCATTGAGCCAGACGTAGTAAAGCTTGCTGCCACCTTAGCACTCTAGAGGCAAAGGTAGGAAGGCAATCTGGGATAATTAAGTAAATTCTAAATTATAAATGAACAACAAGCTGGGCAAGGATGGCTCAGACCTATAATCCTAGTTACTCAGAGGAGGCTGAGATCAGAGGATCACTGTTCAAAGCCAGCTCAGACAGAAAAACTTCCATGCAACTCTTATCTCCAATTAAGCACTGAAAAACTGGAAGCAGAGCTGTGACTCAGTGGTAGAGTGGTAGCCTTCAGCAAAAGAGCTCGGGAGCAGAAGTTAGGCCCTGAGTTCAAGCCTCATAACAACAAAAGAAACCTCACTTTTTTTTTTTTTTGGGGGGGGGGGGGCCAGTCCTGGACTTGAGCTCAGGGCTTGAGCACTGTCCTTGGACTTACTCAAGGCTAGAGCTCTGCCACTTGAACCTCAGCACCCCTTCTGGCTATTTTCTACATATGTGGTGCCAAGGAATCGAACTCACGTCTTTGTGCATGCTAGGCAAGCTCTCTACTGCTAGGCCAAACTACTGGCCCTGAAATTTATTTTTGAAAGGATTACCATTTTATTATTATTATCATCATCATCATTTTTGCCAGTCCTGGGGCTTGAACTTAGGGACTAAGCACTGTCTCTGGGCTTTTTTTCAAGACTACAGCATTACCACTTGAGCTACAACACCACCACTTCCGTTTTTTTTTTTTCCCCCCTATGTATGTGGTACCGAGGAATGGAACCACTTTCTACCATTAGGCCAAACTCCCATCATTATTTTATATCTAAGGCTATTAGAGAAAAAAAATTATGAAACTCATAGTTTCGAATAGTTAGAAATTGGCTTAGATCAAAGCTTATTTTGGTTTGAAGTCTACTAGAAGAAATGTAAGAATAGAAATAAATTTATATCTTCTTTAACCTAACAACAAATAATTTCTGGTTGTTTTTTCTAAATATGAAATTATAAGTGTGAGTTTAAATACTATGTAACAATAATTTCTCTCAATATGAACAAGAATAAAGTCAAATCGTATTATTGTTTATTTATCCATGTGTCTGCTACAATTTTGAATTATTAAGAGAAGGCATCAGTAAAACCAGGATATTAAGCAATATTTTAGATGCTAACTGGTTTTTATTAAAGACTAAAGATACATATGCCCAATGTTTTACAAGTAAGATTTATGAATTCTTGTACAATACTTGTGAGCCTCAGATAAGCTAAATTGATTACAAAGAAGCCAGATCACAGTGAAGAAAATACTGGTAGTGTATTTAATTCTATACACAGTTTGATCTGGGAGTTGTGAGAAACCTGTTATCGTCTTGTAAGAATTTAAGAACTAGGGGCCAGGAGTTTGGCCTAGTGGTTAAAGTGCTTGCCTAGCATGCACAAAGACCCGGGTTCGATTCCTTGGTACCACATATATAGAAAAAGCTGGAAGTGGTGCTGAGGCTCAAGTGGTAGAGCTCTAGCCTTGAGAAAGTCCAAGGACAGTGCTCAGGCCCTGAGCTCAAGCCCAGGACTGGCAAAAAAAAAAAAAAAAAAAAGAATTTAAGAACTAAAACAGTGTATTTTTTAGACCAGTGATGTTATACCATAACTCAACTTATGTCATATGCTCTAGGCTTGAGTTTCTAAATTCCAGATAAGACTTTATTTTACCTGACTATCCACAGGCATTTAATGTATTTCCTACGATTCTATCATTTAAGGGAAAGGGCTAACTGGATTTATTATTTATCACTAAAACATTTTACAAGCACAGTTCTCCATTTTGAAATTGAAATCGTCTAAGCTGTGTTTACTTGCAAAAAGCTTGAGGTCTGAGGATTCCACTTCTCCTCTGGTCTTCCATGCCAGGTATTTAAGATGCTTAAACAGACCTGAAGAGAGGAACAGGGAAGAAATGTAAATAGAATTTGAAAAAACTGTCTAAACACAAATTTTCATAAGTACAGAAGCAAGGCAAAATGCTGTAAGATCAAAATACTTCAGTTTTATGAACCCAAACAAATTTCTAAAAGTCGGTCAGAGTAAATTGTCACAACTGGAAATAAAACAAAATGTTTTCATCTGGTTTCACACAAACATCAAGTTAGAAAAGGGAAGAAGGCACTGTTCCACCCTGAAAAAGATATCTAAAACATGTTAGACACTCACTTAGCAAGATGAATTTAAGACATATGAAAGGGTATCAATGTACGTGAATTAATGCACCTTCTATCTGGCAAATATCATGTAACCCTTTTACTAATTACAATAAAAAATGCAAAAAAAAAAAAGATGAATTTAAGCTATTTGCCAAACATATGTGTAAACAGTTTCCTTCCCGAAAAAGATTTTTTTTTCCCAAGGACAGTACCCAGACCCTGAGTTTATGCTCCAGGACTGGCAAAAAATAAGGAAAAATAAAATGCGATACTATCAATGATTTTATTTTGCTTTGTTTTTATTGTAAATACAAATAATACATCTTTAATGATGTTTGACCGCCAGGCACCTGTGGCTCAGGCATGTAATTCTAGCCACTCAGGAGGCGAAGATCTCAGGAGGATCGTGGTTCAAAGCCAGGTTGGGCTTCCTGAGACTCCTTACCTCCAAGTAACCACCACAAAATCGGAAGTGGAGCTGTAGCTCAAATTGGTAGAGCAGAAAGCTCAAGGATAATGCCCAGGCCTTGAGTTCACACCTCTCCCCCCCCCCCCCAAAAAAGGGGAAAAACAAAAAAGTAATCATTGGACTTAATTTTTAATAGCAAATATACAATTTCAAATAATGACAACAGGCCAGGAGTTTGGCTTAGCAGTAGAGTATTTGCCTACCATGTACAAAACCCTGAGTTCGATTCCTTGATTACCACATACACAGAAAAGGCCAGAAGTGGTGCTATGGCTCAAGTGGTAGAGCACTAGCCTCGAGAAAACTCAAGGACAGTGCCCAGGCCCCGAGCTCAAGGTCCAGGACTGGCAAAATAGTAATAATAATAAAATAATGGTAATGCACAAATGGTCATCTGAAAGTCTCAACCAAAGTCAAAACCAGTTAGGAAGGCCTCTGAGAAACAGAACCAAACATTTCCTAGTAGACATGTACCCCAGGACTTGTGAAGTATGGCCTATAGAATAAGACTTGCCCACTATTTTGTATAAGGGATTGTGGTCATGACTGTCACACTTCTAAATGGTTAGTTTGGAAATTAATAGATATGTAATGTGTGCTTGGCTTTTTTCTTTCTTGTCCCATAAGATATGTATGATCAAATACATTTTCAAAATTTGAAAAAACTTTTTTAAAAAAGCAGAATATTTGGACTAGAGATGTACCTCAGTGGCAGAGTGCTTGCTTAATGTGTACAAAGTCCTGGGCTCAGTCCCAACATAGGGGGGGGTGGTGTTAGGGGGGCGCAAAACTAAAAATACATTACATGCCAAGTGCTGGTGGATCAGTATGGAATGTACTAATGAAATTACATCCAGTTTTCCAAAATTATTTTGATAGGAAATGACTTTTGATTTTTTTTAATGGTTTCCTTGTGGCACATGCCATGTGCATGCCAGGTAAATATCCTCACTGAGTTACATCCCTAGCTTGATTATTCTTTTTATTTATTTATTTATTTTTGCCAGTCCTGGGCACTGTCCTTGGGCTTTCTCTAGGCTAGCACTCTACCACTTGAGCCTCAAAACCACTTCTGGCTTGTTCTGTGTATGTGGTACTGAGGAATCAAACCCAGAGTTTTGTGCATGGTAGGCAAACACTCTACCACTAGGCCCCGCTCCCAGGCCCGATTATTCTTTTAAATCTAACTGAGGTAGATGCTGCCCTATCCTTGAGCCACAGTGCCACTTCCAGTTTTCTAGTAATTAATTGGAGAGTCTCATGCACTTTTTACTTCCTGGGCTGGCTTTGAACCATGATACTCAGATCTCAGCCTCCTGAGTAGCTAAAATTACAGGTGTGAACCATGGTACACAGCTATAAAATTTTTTTAGTGTCTCTTCCAACTTCTTGTTAAAAAAAAAACACATTGAAAGTAAGCTTCAAAAATGAGTTTACTGGAAGTGGTGCTGTGGCCCAAAGTGGTAGAGCGCTAGCTTTGAGGTAAAGCACTTAGGCACAAGCCCAGAGTTCAAGCCTCACGACCAATGCCTCCCTCCGCCCCCACACAAAAGTTTACTAAGGAAAAAAAAGGACAGTAGAGTAAAATAAAGTTAATGAAACTATCTCAAAAAACAAAGTAAACACACATGTAATGCCACTATTTAGTAGGCAGTGGTAACAGAAGGTCTGAAACTACACAGGGCAAAAGCAGGAGATCCTATGCGAAAAACAAAGTACAGCAGAAAAGGCTGAGGGGCCTGGCTCAATTGGCAGAAAGCACTTCTTGCAAGCAGAAGGATTTAACCACAACTAATAGATGTTTTCTTTGGGTGTGTGTATGCATGTACACACACACACACACACACACACACACACACACACACACACACACACAGCCTTCTGAGGCTTGTACTCAGGGTCCAAATGCTGTCCCTGAACTTTTGTGATCAAGGTTTGGACTTTACCATTTGAGACACACCTCCACTTCTGGCTTTTTTGGTGTTTAACTGGAAATAAGAGTCTCAATGACTTTCCTGCCCATGCTGGCTTTGAACTATATTCCTCAGACTCAGATCTTAACTTCCTGAGTAGCTAGACTTACAGGTATGTGCCACCGGCATCCCAGCTTAAATCTTTTTTCAAATATCACAATTCCATGTTCATAAAACCATAAAAGATGGTTGTGATTGGGGGGTGCGGAATCTAGAAAGCTGTGATAAGGAAAAACAAACAAACAAACAACAAAAACCAGAATTGAGGGGCCGGGAGTTTGGCCTAGTGGTAGAATGCTTGCCTAGCATGGACAACGACCCAGGTTTGATTCCTCGGTACCACATACATAGCTATGTAACATAAAGAAAGCTGTAAGGCCTAACAGACACTGCTGTATTCTTAGCAGGGGTGGATATAAGTGTGCTAAACCAACTGATGTCAGTAACTTAAGATGATATGTTCTTTGCCATACTGTCATGCTTCTACCCACTTCTCTTCCTTCTTCCTTGTATTTCAGCTAATCCGTGCATATGCGAAAGCCAAAAACGAAAACCCCCATATTCTCTTAGAAAAATAGTAACTAAAAACATCTTGCTTTAATTACAAAGAAACTGTAGCTGCAATGACATTACCTTGCCATCGTTGTAGAGGTTGGGATTGAATCGCACACTGTGACCACCAGTTGTTTCAAGATTCACAAGAGGGGGTGAACTGGGATAATCTTGAGGAAAATATACATCAAATTCAAAGCAGCCATTTGCATAGGGGGTGTCCGCTGGTCCTGTTATCAAAACCTGTATTCACACAAACAGAGGACTTTGTACTTTCCTTAGACACCAACATAAATAGTTTATTTCTTCCTGAGTAAACATAAAACTAGAAAACTATTAGGTTTTGGTGAAAATGGACTATTAAAACATAGATGCCAGGCCACATGGCCTAGTGGTAGAGTGCTTGCCTAGAATGCATGAAGTCCTAGGTTTGATCCTCAGTACCACACACACAGAAAAGGCTGTAAGTGGTGATGTGACTCAAGTGTTAGAGCGCTGACTTTGAGGAAGATCAAGGACAGTGCCCAGGCCCTGAGTTCAAACCGGGGAGGAGGGGGGTGAGAGACCATAGATGCTGAGTCAGGAATTGTTATAATTGTCTATAATTCTAGTTACTTTTACTTAAGAGTCTGAGATCTGGGCTGGGAGTTTGGCCAAGTGGTAGAGTGCTTGCCTAGCATGCACGAAGAGCCGGGTTCGATTCCTCAGTACCACATACTTAGAAAAAGCCGGAAGTGGTGCTAAGGCTCCACTTAGCTTGGCCAAGTGGTAGAGCTCTAGCCTTGAGAAAAATCCAAGGACAGTCCTCTGGCCCTGAGCTTAAGCCCAGGACTGGCAAACAAAAAAAAAAAAAAAAAAAAAAAAAAAAAAAAACTACAAAATTTATTTTATTTCAGTCAATCAATACGTGTTTATTACATAAAGCAAGAATAATACAGCCTCTGTCATCAAGATTTGTACAGAGGTAAGAAGCACAACTGTTTTCATGTGTGACAACTCTGATTTAGAACTAGACCCTCTAGGCTGGGATCACTTCAGTATAATATAGTGTTTAATAGACACAAAGTTTGAACTAATGTGGTCCATGTAGGAATAAAGTGCTTTTCTATGAAATAAAATGTAGCTAAATAGGCAGGTTTACAAAACGTCTACAGAGAAGTTATCCAATACAGAAAAGGAAGAAAAGAAAAACCTCCCCTAGGAACATAGAATAGATGTTTAACATCATAAGTGAAAAATATTTTTCTTCTCCAGGTGTTAGACTATCAAGACATTGTTTTCTTTGTGTCCTTTTTAAAACTTTTATTATAAAGGTGATATACAGAGACGTTACAGTTTCACAGGTCAGATAACTTAAAATACTTGCACAAAGAAGCCTCAATTTAAGTTATACAACTATTCTAATTAGTGACACTTTACATCGTTCTCCCCTCTTCCATCTATAGCCTATGCTCCCCAGTCTCCACACGTTTCCTTGCTCTTTCTCATATATACACTGAGTAATATGAGTAATATTTACCTGCCATTTCTGCCTCTGTTACCCGTCACCCTCAGAAAAAACTTGGTTCAGCTTTCTGGTATTCACTTTGTTAAAAGAGGTTACAGCATAGAAAACCACACCTGTCTACACCATACTTTAGTCTGCTTGTTGATATATATATATATGTAATATTTGTATTTTAGCTCTAGCTTCCAAGTTTCTGGTGGTTAACTGGAGATAAGTCTCAGAGTTCTCTGCCTGGGCAGGCCTTAAACTGTGATTCTCACATTTCAGCCTCCTGTGTAGATAGGATTACAGACGTGAACCACTGGTGCTCAGGCAAGGAGAATTTTTCTTGATATAGCATTTTCTTGGAATTTGAATTCAGATCAGTGTTAAAACAAAAAGGTTCAGATATTATATTATTGTCACTTTATTCACAGCCTTCATGAGTTTGAAAATACAAATGTTTTCTGAAAAATGAACTAATTTACTCTTTTTTTTTTGGGGGGGGGGGGGGGGAGGTGGCGACAGTCATGGGGCTTGAACTCTGGGCCTGGGCGCTGTCCCCGAGTTCTTCAGCTCAAGGCTAGTGCAATACCACTTGAGCCACGGTACCACTTCCAGTTTTCTAGCAGTTAATTGGAGATAACAGTCTCATGGACATTTGTACTCGGGCTTGCTTTGTACCTTGATCTTCAGATCTCAAGTCCCCTGAGTAGCTAGGATTACAGAGGTGTGAGCCACCAGCACCTGAGTATAAAGATTAATTTTTAGCAAGTACTATTATAAAATGTAAGGAGAACATGGTAGATGACAAGAAATCCTGTTCCCACTTCCTACCATCAACATTAAATCTTACCAATCAACATTAAATCTTTTGATATTATGTTCCAAAACTGTAACAGTTCAAATACAAGGCAGGTAGCATTCTTTCTCTAAATTTTCATTTTGAGACAATAGGCTGATCTACATACACTGAAACATACCTATAAAAGAGTACCATTTATAGGGGATGAGAGTTTGGCCTAGCGGTAGAGTGCTTGCCTAGCATGCATCAAGACCCAGATTCGATTCCTCGGTACCACATATATAGAAAAAAGCCGGAAGTGGTGCTGTGGCTCAAGCTCTGGCCTTAAAAACATCCAAGGACAGTGCTCAGGCCCTAGCTTCAAGCCCAGGACTGGCAAAAAAAAAAAAAAAAAAAGAGTTCCTTTTGTAGTACAGAGTAGTCACTAAATCTTACAATTCATACTATTTCTAGTGTCTGTATGAGTATTAGATTATTAGATTTGGGGTGGAGGGGGAAGAGTTTTTTACCTTCATGATGTCAAGCCGCTCCTCATCACAGCGGACAAATACACTAGAAGATGAGGACAGAGGCAATGAAGTAGAAAGCGTCACAGCTTCCTGGGCAAGGCGGCGGGCTCTGGAAGCACAGGTTGCATCGTTTGCATTTTTCACCTGAGACATGTAATGGTAATTTACTTTAAAACCCAATTTTCCATCTTCATCTTCAGAAACCATCTCAAATGTATCTAAAAGAAGAAGAAGAAGAAACTTTTTAAAACTAAACAAAAAACTACCCAAATCTAAAGCAGACATTATAATGGCAAAGACCCCAAAGGAAGCATGGCATGGTGGCTCATGCCTGTAATTCTAGCTATTCAGGAGGCTGAGATCTGAGGTTCAAAGCCAGCACAAAAGACCAGAAGCTCTTATCTCCAATTAACTCCGGGGGGCGGGGGAGGGGGGACCTGATCATGTTTAAAGTCACATCCAATTTGCATGGTTTAAAGAAACAAACAAACCACATAACACTTTATATAGTGGGTGGCTAGTCAAACAAAGGCACTGGATCAGTAGCTCTCAATTTCCTCAGGAAACAAAAAAAAACTTAAGTCTATAAAATATATTTCCAACACAAATGTGTATATACATAACACACTTCACTAAACTCTTCCCTAATCTCTCTTTGCTTATTTTGTTTTTGTGGTCATGGGGTTTAAACTTGGAGCTTGTGCACTGACCCTGAGTTGAAGCCTCACACCCAACTTAGTAATGATGTGGAACTTCAAGACTATAAAAAAAGACTCCTCAGGCCCAGAAGTGTGGCCTAGTGGTAGAGTGCTTGCCTAGCATGCACCAAGCCCTAGGTATGATTCCCCAGTACCACATAAACAGAAAAGCACCAGAAGTGGTACTGTGGCTCAAGGGTAGAGCGCTAGCCTTGAGAAAGCTCAAGGACAGTGCCCAGGCCTTGAGTTCAAGCCCCAAGACTGGCCAAAAAAAAAAAAAGGACTCCTCTTCCTGATTTGCTTTCTTGGGTAAGATGTTAGTATGTGTATATGAAAGTCTCAGAGGCCCACATGACAAGGAACTGAAGCTTCCCATTCAGCCATACACAAATGAGCCGGAAAAATATAACCTACAGTCAAATAATCAGCTGAATACCATTTCTGGATTTCTGCCCCATGGAAACAGATAATGAGAATTAAGTTGTTTTAAGCATCTAGGTATGAGAGTAATCTATTATAAGAGAGTAAGAAAATTATTTGGGAAAATACATTAAATACTAATAAGAGTCTTAAAAAGCTATCAATGCTTACTTTAAACGTTCATTGTCTATATACTAGTATTTGGAAGTATACAATGCTTACTTGATAATACTAAAATACAGATAATAAGCTGAGAACTGGTGGCTTACACCTTCAATCCTAGCTACTTAGGAGGTTCACAATTTGGAGCCAGCTCAGGCAGAGAAACCTGTGAAACTCTTATCTGCAATTAAGCACCAAAAAAGCCAGAAGTGGAGCTGTGGTTCAAGTACTAGAGTGCTAACCTTGAGAAAAAGAGCTCAGGAACAGAGCTCGGGTCCTAGCTCAAGCCACAGGACAGGAACAAAGTAAATAAATAAGTCAAATAACAGACTAGACGACCAAACTCCGTAAATCAAAAACCTGTAACATAGCTGGGTGCTGATGGCCTATAATCCTAACTACTCAGGAGGCTGAGATCTGAGGATGGCACTTCATACACGAAAGTTTGTGAGACTCTTAGCTCCAATTAACCACCAAGAGACCAGAAGGATGCGGGGGATCAAAGTGATAAAACACTAACCTTGAGCTGAAGAGCTCAAGGGCAGTGTCCATGCCCAGAGTTTAAGACCCATGATCAATCTCCCCCACCCCCAAAAGGCTATAAAATCTAAATGATTTCTACTGAGGGTTTTCATGCTTACTGAACTGAACATTAGTGTATTTTTTTGGAATAGTCAAAATTCCTTGAGCAGGCTCTCAGGATAGAAAAGGATAAAAAAAAAAAAAAGGAAGAAGAAAAATACAGACAGTAACAGCTACTCATAGGGAGTAATAGAATCTTCTCATCACACCTTCTTAGTCAGCTCTTTGGCTTTAAATGGGAAAGGCTAAAAGAGAAGAATGTTTTCTGAACGTGAATCTCATGGAACTCTAAAAGGGTAAGAGTAATAGAATTTATTCAAAATTCCAGGTCTTGAGTTCTGTTAGGTGATGATATATAATAATAAAAGAGGTGAAAAATGGAAGAGGTTAAAGAGATAGGTCAGTGGTATACTTGTTAGTTCACATGTGTTATGTCTTGGGTTCAATTTCTAACACTACAGAAAAGTAGTAGAAAGATAAGAAAACAAAAGAAAGAAAAAAATCTTCTTACATCCTCTAGAGCTTTTCTTTTTCTAATTTTCTACAGTCCATCTACTTTAAGTCCCAATCTCTATATACGCTGTGACTACGTATACAGATTAAAAAAAAAAGATAAAAATGTTCTAGATATGCATACATAAAGTAAAATCAAGTAATTCCCCCAAAATAAAACTTAAAAACTTTTAATTTTTGAAAATTAACATTTAATAGCACTGTTAAAAAGCTGAGATCCTACAAAATGAAAAACTTCAACTTACCAAACTGCAATTTCTTCATAACAGCCACATATTTTTCTTCAAGTGACTTTAACACTGATAATGGTTTGGGTTTCATAGCTGTTTTCTTGGAGTATTCACCTAGTTTTTTTTCTGCTATTCAATATTCCAAGATAAGTAACATTAAGTATACATTTTTGAACAAAGCAAAAAATAATTTACTTCTACAATTCAAGTCTCAAATTTCAAATACTGCCAAATTTTTCACAATTACTGTGTCACCATTTGAATAAAGGGTTTATTCCTACTCCAAAAAATGTACAGTACAGAGCTGGGATGGTGGCCTAGCAGTAGAGTGCTCACCTAGCATGCACAATGCTCGGGGTCCAATTCCTTGGTACCACATACTCAGGAAAGACTGGAAGTGGTGCTGTGTGGCTCAAGTGGTATAGCACTAGCCTTGAGCAAAAAAATGTCCAAGGACAGTGCCCAGACCTGAGTTCAAGCCCCAGGACTGGCAAAAAAGAAAAAAAAAATAAAAATAAATAAATAAAATTGTGAAAATAAGGCAAGAAAAAAAAAAAAACTAAGCAGAGTGCAGTGGCTCACACCTGTAATCCTAGCTACACAGAAGGCTGATATCTGATAATCAGGTTCAAAGCCAGCGCACAAAAGGACCTGAGACTCTTATCTCCAATTAATCTCTAGAAAATGGGAAGTGGGGCTTGCCTCAAGCTGAGGAGCTCCAGGACAACACCTAGGTCCAGGGGTAGGGCAGTAGCCTTGAGCTGAAGTGCTCAGGGACAGTGCCCAGGCCCAGAGTTCAAGTTTAAACTGACAAAATAAATTAAGTAAGTAAATAAATAAATAAACTCTTAATAAACTTTGAAAATGGCAGGAATTGATCGACAATGCAAAATCACAGTTCTCTTCTGTTTATACTAAAATTCTCATATAAGTCTTAAGGTAGAATTTCCTACCAATCAAAATGGCATTTTATAATTTTATTACTTTCAGTGAGAAAAAAATATAATCCCTTATGAAATAAATATTAACCCACTAATCATATATGGAGGAGATAAATGGTATACAATTACAAGCTATGCATAACTAAAGACTGACAAACAGCAAAAATTGACAGGACCAAACATTTGAGTTGGAATAGGAAGGCAATTTTCTACAGCTAGATGAAAAATAACAGAAACGTATTACTGTACCTTGATGTGCTTGCCGCAGACTGGTAGTGGCAGCAGAAACTATCTCAGCAGTCTTTTGGATGTCTGGCACCAAAAGAGTAAGTCCTTCTGGTTCTTGATCAGATGTATCTGGTTTAACGCCTGTTTTAACATTTTCCCTTTTAGATCTGATTTTTTGTAATATGGAAAGAAATGCAAAGAAAATTATATTTTTAAGAATGGAAATAAAAACCTGCAGAAATCAGTCGTTCAAAATTGAAATGACACGCAGGTCCTGAATCAAGTCCCATGACTAATAAAAAAAATAAAGAATGAAATGATAATATGAATTATCTGTTGGCAAGGAAATGAAGGGGAAAGTGGAGAAAAGTGAAGGTGACATTGTCCAAAAAAAAGTACTCATTGTCAGACTTAAAAAATGACCATACTTTTGTACAACACCTTAATAATAATAAAATTGTATTTTTAAAACACTGGAATAAAGGAATCAATGCCTTTGTTATAAATTTTAAGGGGTAAGTTGATTATTGCTAGGTTAAGACCTAAATAATAAATGAAGTTATGAGCAAGTACTCCAACTAGCTGAAGGATAAACATTGTACAAATGTCACATTATTAAAAAATAACAATTCTAGTTACTCCAGAGGCTGAGATCTGGCCCCATGGCTCACACCTGTAATCCTAGCTACTCAGGAGGCTGTGATCTTACTGTGATTAGAAGCCAGCAAATGCAAAAAGTCCTTGAGACTCCCCAAAAACTAAAAACAAAAAACCAGAACTGGAGATGTGGCTCAGTGGAAGAGTATTAATTAGTCTTGAACACAAAAGCTCAGGAATAACATCCAGGACCTGAGGTAAAGCCCCAGAACAGGCACATAATAATAACAATAATAATACCCTCTGAATATAGAGAAATCATTTCTAAAAGGGGAAGACAAAGGAATCAACAAGACATGGGAATTTTCCAAAACATAAGAATCAAGGAACCATATACAGGTTTTTATAGTAACACTAACTGTATGTTAAAAATAAAAGATAAATTTGATATTCATAGTAAAGTGTACATTCACTACTGGCTATCTTACCACAACTATTTCTACATACTGAACATTTAATGAAACACTATGTTTTAAAGACTTTTTTTTTTTTAACTATTTCTTAACAGGCTCTAAAATGTACCCAACTGTACAACAAAATTGAATATATCCCTGCAGGGTTTCAGTGTACAGAATATCCTTTTTTGGGGGGGTGGGGGGGAAGGATCATGGGGCTTTAACTCTGGAGGGCTGTCACTGAGCTATTCAGCTCAAGGCTTCTGCCCTACCCCTGGGCCAGGGCGTTGTCTCTGAACTCTTTAACTCAAGGCTACCACTCTACCCTTGAGCCAAGCAACACTTCCCATTTTCTAGAGATTAATTGGAAATAAGAGTCTCAGGTCCTTTTGTATCCGGGCTGACTTTGAAACTTGATCCTCAGATCTCAGCCTCCTGAGTAGCTAGGATTACAGGCATGAGCCACTGCTGGGCAGAACACCCATTTTTTTCATTTACATTTTTATGATCTTTAGTTGTACAAAGGGGTTAACAGTCAACACAGTTGACAGTTGGTGAACACAGTTTTAGTACACAATTCACAACTTACATTATTTTTCTTTTAATCTACTAGTCAAATCCTCAACACACTAGACACATAATAAAATCTTTATTGCTTATTGGTTTTTAGTTTGCGTTGTGTTGTTGCCAGTACTGGAGCTTAAACTCAGGGCCTTTCACTCTCACTAGTCCTTTTTACTTAAGGATGGTACTTCACCACATGAGCTATAGCTCTACTAACACCTTTTTGATGGCTAAGCGGAGATGAATCTCACTGATTTTTCTGCCCAAGTAGGCTTTGAACCAGGATCCTCAAATCTCAGCCTCCTGCGATTATAGGTGAGAAGCACCAGCATCCAAGAACTACTTAAGATTTTAAAAAGAAAAGCCAGGTGCCAATGGATTCAAAGCCAGCCCTGGCACTAAAGTCTGTGGGACTTTTATCTCCAATTAACCACCACAAAACCATAGGTAATGCTGTGGCTCAAGTGGTAGAGTGAGCTGAAGAGCTCAGGGATAGCACTCAGGCCCAGAGTTCAAACCCTACAACCAACCAAGAAAAAAACAAAAAACAAAAAACAAAAAAAAAAAAGAGAGACAATCTCTGTATTCTTTAATCAAGTAACAACAATGTTAATATATGCAGAAGTACAATCTAAATGATACCATTGATTTTTCTAGATATACACCTGCCAACAAAAGGATTAGTACTCATAACCTTACAACTACTTAGCAATAATAATATTCATAACAAGAGTAATATATAAAATGTTAACATCAGTCTAGACCAAAGGAACAAAAGGCTCATGGTATTCTTTTTTTTTTTGCCAGTCCTGGGCTTGAGCTCAGGGCCTGAGCACTGTCCTTGGACTTTCTCAAGGCTAGAGCTCTACCACTTGAGCCTCAGCACCACTTCCAGCTTTTTTCTATGTATGTGGTACCGAGGAATCGAACCCGGGTATTCATGCATGCCAGGCAAGCACTTTAACCACTAGGCCAAACTCCCGGTCCAGGCTCATGGTATTCTTAATATGTAGCTATTAGATCCAAACAGTACAATAGCGAGGACTCAATATTTGCATACCCAATACTATGGACATGGTATTGGAAATATAAACACAACTACATAGACATAAAAACCTAGGACTCTATAGATATGTTTTATTACATAGATTAATATGTATCTATAATATACAAACCCTTAGCCTAATTTTGATTATGTTCTAAAAACTAAGTGCCAGTGATTGTATATAGAGATTCCTTTCTTGAATACTTGTTTGTTAAACATGTCATTTGAAATATGATATAAAAATCAATGTTAATAAATTCTTTATTAAAAAATGTTGATGTCCAAGAGAAAGAGAAATTTGAAATTCACAGTAAAATATAGGTTCCTGAGAAAGTATCATCACAAAGGTAAGATCCAGCTTAGAAGAAATTTGATGTTTAACCTCAAGGTAGGTAATAAGACTATAACTAAAAACTCATTCCTGTTGTACCAAAAGCACATGGATACAGAATTAATTAACGAGTTTTGAATTTGGTTCCTGAAGTATATGAAGATTAGTATCCACACATATTGCTAACTATACAGCATACACACTATTATCTGGCAAGGTGGTTTAAGTGAAAAGGCCAAATGTGTCCCTGCATTACTGGCTTAGCCCGAGTTTAAAGAAGTCACAGAGAATATACATTCACTTTTCTTTTAATCCATTTGGCACACATATTGTATATTATTTCAACTATCAAATTCTGTGTATATGTACAGGAATGCATATGTTTACAAGTAAGAGTAAGAACTGTAAGAATATAGTTAGTGGTGAAATATCAGGTACTGAGCTGAAATATCAGGTATTTTTACTGCTATAACCAAGACTGTATTTGATAGCTTTACCTGGCCATCTTATTTGACTTACTTTGGCAGTACTGAAGACTGAACTCAGGGCTAATGCTTCCTAGGCAATGCTCTGCCATATAAGAGACGGCCCCAGTTCTTTTGCTGTTCATTCAAGTAAGGTCTTAAATGTTTGTGCTTGAAACCTCCTATGTTCACCTCCCAAGTAGCTAGAATGATAGATGTGAACGACCACCATATCTGGATTGTTTCTTCTTATAAAACTGCTCTAATTTTTCCCCTTCACTATGATCTTCCTAATCTCTGCCTTCCAAGGACCTGAGATTACAGACATGGACCACTTTACCCTTAGTCAGCACTTTCCTATTCAAAAATTATTCTGGTAGTAACTTGAGCAACTCTTAATTATATTTATCAGAAGCTATTAATAACTAGTGTCAAACACTGACAATCATGAAAAGAACAAAAGCAGTTGACAGCACTCACTTTGAGTGGATGAGGATTTTTCCTTTGCTAATGATAAAGGATTCTCTACTATAGAGTTTTTAAAAAAAGTTAACCCTGGGTGCACTGAATTATAAAAAGACAAGAGCAGCAAGTAGGAAATAGTAGTTATAGCTATAATTAAAATACACATGATCAGTCAGATTGTCCACTGTTTTCATAGCAAAGATTGAACTTAAAGAAACATATCTTAAAGCATGAAAGAAAGGACACTTTTTCCAGAAAGGATATCCTCACTGAAAAAACAAGAAACTCTGACACTTTCCAGCATATATAGAATACCCTCAAAAACAGAAGCTGCTAGGTACAATGGCTCACATGTGGAAACCTAGCTACTCAGGAAGCTGAGATCTGAGGAATGCAGTTCAAAACTGACTCTTATCTACAATTAACCCCCAGTAAAACCGGAAGTGGTGCTGTGGCTCAAGCTGAAGAGCTCAGAGATATCGCCCAGGTCCAGGGTTCAAGCCCCACGACCAACTCCCGCCCTGCCCCCAAACAAACAAACAAAAAAAACCAACTTCTTGTTGTACCAAAGATTAGTGCGTTGTTAAAAATAGCCTAAACATGATAGTGAACTAAGTTTTGACTTTCCAAAAGAGTATAAGAACCCAGAGTGTAAGTTTTAGATCCCTTAAAAAAATTATTCCAAATCAATTTCTTCTATCTCATATTGAGGCCAATGGTCAAATTATAAAGTGGATAAACATTTTCACAGGGTTCAAATAGGAACTTTTACTTGTATAGTACCCTGTCAAAAATATACAGGAAAAAAAGCTGGGCACGGGTGACTTACTTAGGAGGCTGATATTTGAGGATCACAGTTCAAAGCCAGCCTGGGGAAGCAAAGTCAGTGAGACTCTTATTTCCAATCAACTACAAAAACAGCCAGCAGTGGAGCTGTGGCTCAAGTGGTAAGACACTAGCCTTGAGCAAGAGAGAAAAGCTCAGGGACAGCATACAGGCCCTGAATTAAAGTCCCATATACAGTGGGGGAGGAAAAGGCATTGTAGTATAGGAGATAATCTCCAAAAGGTAACAATATTTAAAATATAAGAAGGCCACACACTATCTGCCTATCGATGTTTACAGTGATTCATTGTCTGACATTAAACTAAAACTAGTGTTCTCTCCCTCTCTCTCTCTCATCCTGAGGTCTGAAGTCAGGGCCTGAGAACTGTCCTTGAGCTTCTGAGGGCTGGAGCTCTACCATTTGAGCCACAGCACCACTCCCAGCTTTTTCTATGTATGTGGTACTGAGGAATAGAACCCAGGTCTTCGTGCATGCTAGGCAAGCCCTCTACCACTAAGCCAAACTCCCAGCCCTCATTTTCTTTTTGTTCTTCTTCTTCTTTTTTTTTTAAGTTTTAGGTCACTGTCAACCCATATGTAGGCCCAGCTCATGAAAAAAGGCCATACCTTAGCTCACATCCTGAAGTCTGTGTGAAAAGCTATTTGAGTTCAAGGCACCTAGCTGGAAGTAGGCCTCTGAGACTGACAATGGATCCAACATGGTAAAAGCAATCAGCGACGGCCGCTACCATGATATCCGCTGCTTTGTGCATACGTTGAATCTGGTTGTGATCACTGCCCTGAAGAAATATGAGGAAGCAACTGAAGTTTCTACTATTGCATAGCATCACCTGCAAACATTCCCACTATGCTGTGAAGTCTAACTAAATAGCTATTAAGTCAGGGAAATTGGGTTCTGTGAAATATAATCTGAACTAGGATGTGAGAAAAATGGGCGGATCTTCTGTAAACAAAAGGATTAAAAAGAAATACCATTCCTCAAAAATGTTATATTGATCTCAATTAATACTACCACCCAAACTGAATTGGATATTGTCTTAACAGATATTAAAATTGGGTTCTCTTATTTATAGTGCATAAAATGAAAAGTGCTTACTCTTTTCTTGGTATAAGAAAGAACAATTCTTTTTGTGCTTCTTTTTGTTTTTTTGCCAGTCCAGGAGTTTGACCTCAGGGCCTGGGCACTGTCCTGCAGTACTTTTACTCTGCCACTTGAGTCACAGCATTATTTCCAGCTTTTGCTGTGTATGTGGTACTGAAGAATCGAACCCAGGACTTTGTACATATTAGGCAAGCACTCTATCACTAGGCCACCACTCCCAGGCCAGGAAAGACCCATTTACTTCCCAGCATTCCTACTTGTCAGAAAGAAAGTATCAACCAGAAATCAGATGAAATAAGATAAAGGCACTGGAAGAAGTTACCTAGAGACTATAAGCTAAAATGTCTTGATTCAGAATCATTGAAAATTAGCACTTCAGCAAAAGATGTGAAAAAAGTTCTTTTACCCATGAAACTTTATTTATCTTTAAAATATAAAACAATCATCACATTATACTTCTTGGTTCTAAAACTCTTTTTCAGGAATTATAGTTGAAAATACATTAAGCTTACAGGTAGGGATTTATAAATAGCCTGAGTGCCTGTAATTCTAACTTACTCAAAAGTCTGAGAACTGAGGATTTCAGTTTAAAGAAAAGGAAAAGTCCATGAAATGCTTATCTGGATCCAATTAGCAACCAAGAAGCTGGAAGTAGAACTGTGGATCCAGTGGTAGAGTGCTAACATAATATTGAGCAAAAAAGCCTGGAAGAGGACCCAGTTCCTGAGTTCAAGCCCCATGACTGGCTAAATAAATACATACTGTACTAAAGAACTCTTTGCTCCTAATGTCTCAAGAAAGCAAGAAGTAACTAGGGGAAATGCACCAGGTCAATGACAAAAGGAATTTTTTTTATTGGTGGGGGGTTAGGGCCGCGGGTCAGTTGTGGGTTTGAACTCATGGCTTGGGTTCTGCCCCTGAGCCTCTTAGTGCTCAAGGCTAACACTCACACAGAGCCACTTTCAGATTCTGAGTGGTGAATTGGAGATAAGAATCTCACGGGGGGGGGGGGGGGGGGGGCGGGGGGCGGGAGTTTGGCCTAGTGGTTAAAGTGCTTGCCTAGCATGCATGAAGACCCGGGTTCGATTCCTCGGTACCACATACATAGAAAAAAGCCGGAAGTGGTGCTGAGGCTCAAGTGGTAGAGCTCTAGCCTTGAGAAAGTCCAAAGACAGTGCTCAGGCCCTGAGCTCAAGCCCAGGACTGGCAAAAAAAAAAAAAAGAATCTCACGGGGACTTTTCTGTATGGCTGGCTTCAATATGATCCTCAGATCGCAGCCTCCTGAGTAGCTAGGATTATAGCCGTAAGCCATCGGCGAGTGGCTTTGATTTCTTGGGGCTTGAACACAGGGCCTGAGCACTGTCCTTGGGCTTTTTCCTCAGGGCTAGCACTCTGCCAACTTATTTAAATCACAAATTGAGTTATAGTAATTTTAGTCCAGATTAAACATCATCCAACATAATAAAGTACTTCATGTTATCTATTGAGCATTCGAGGGGCCTCTTATTTCAGTCCTCACCATATTGCCCAGGCCATAGACAAAGAAAAGAAAGCAAAGCAAATGCTTACTCCATCTTACTAATATCAAGCAAAGACTGATGAACAATGGAATCTGCTAAAGGTCACTGAAAAAAGAAACTTCTAGGAAAAATATGGCACATTAAATGGTAGGAGAATGAGGTCTTCTTTTTTTTTTTTAAGCCAGTCCTGGGACTTGAACTCAGGACCTGAGCACTGTTGTTGGGCTTCTTCCTCAAGGGTACTGCTCTACCACTTGAGTCACAGCACCACTTCCAGCTTTTTTTTTCCTATATGTGGTACTGCAGAATGGAACCCCGGTCTTCATGCATGCTAGGCAAACACTCTACTACTAGGCTTAACTCCCAGCTCAAGAATGAATATGAGGAGCTGAGGTAAAAGGAAAAAGTAGAAAATGTTTTGATAATAGAAACCAAAGCATAAGGTCTAAAGTTAAATCTATTATTGCTTTGTTCCATGAAATCTAGGATATTTTTACAAAATAAGTTGTTTTAAAGTTCTCTGAACCTGGAAGAACCTTCGCAATAACTATGAAAACTGGCATTATCAAAAGATAAAAGAATCATTTATATGTGTCTTGGGCTGAAAGCAATTAAGGCTTTTTGATTGGCGGCAAATCCCTACATTAAATTTTTGGTAAAATTGTGTAATACTGAATTCATTATAAAACACAATTATTTAGCTACTAGAGTCCACAGGAAAATATTATACACAAAACAATCAATTTGTTCCTGCCTCTGAAACAGCAATGAACTGCTACATTTATTCAAAGGTAGAACCAAATTGCCATGGTTACACACACATACACACACACACACCCCTCTATTTCTAGCTTCGTGGTTGCTAATTGAGAGATAAGAGTCTCACAAACTTTCCTACTCTGGCTAGTTTAAAACTGATTCTCTAATCTCAGCTTCCTTTGTAACCAGAATTACAAGAGTGAGCTATGGCTACACTTTTGACTTCCATCTGAGATGATATAGGTAGGAGTGACCAACAAGACATAAATTTGACCAAGACTATGTGCAAACCTCAGTGGAATACATCCTTACCATGTGACTAATTCATAGGCAACAGAAGAAACTTTCACACAACACAGCTAACTACATTCATATTCAAGTGAAAATAGTACACATAAACTTTAAAGAATTAGGTAATCATGCTATAAATTCCTTTTTTAATACAATGGGTTTTTTAAATTTGTTTATGGTTTCAAACTTGTGATTACCCCATGCCTTAAAATCTTGAGTATTGGGACTCAAGTATGTATCCATCTGGCTCTTTTTTAGCAGTCCAAAATAAAATGTTTAAGAAACAGTCATAAAAGGGTAGAGGGGGCCAGGCGCTGGTAGGTCACTCCTGTAATCCTAGCTACTCAGGAGGCTGAGATCTAAGGATCATGGTTCAAAGCCACCAGCCCAGGCACAGAAGTCTATGATACTCTTATTTCCAATTAAGCCCCGAAAAGTAAAAATGGCACTGTGGCTCAAGGAGTAGGATGGTAACCTTGAGTTGAAATGCTCAGGATCAGTACCCAAGCCCAGAGTTCAAAACCCAAGGACCAACCAAAAAAAGAGGGGGAAAAAAAAAAGGTAGAGGGAGTATTTTTGTTTATTTCATAATACTGCTCTGCTGGGTGTGGGGGCTCGTGCCTATAATCCTAGCTACAAAGGAGGCTGAGATCTGAGGATCTCAGTTCCAAGCCAGTCTAGGCACTAAAGTCCTTGAGACTTTCATCTCTAATTAATCACAAGGACACCCAAAGTGACGCTGTGGCTCAAGGAGTGGAACATTAGCCTTGAGGTAAAGAGCTCAGAGATAGCACTCAGGCCCAGAGTCCAAGTCCCACAACTGACAAAAAATGAAAATAAAATAAACACTTCTCTACTGTATGACTGTATCAATTCTTCAATTTTTTTGGTAAAAGGAATTTCAAGCGATTGAATTAAAAGAGCAAGAAAATACAAAATTGCTTAACCTGCTTTACTTCTTATTTAGGCTGTACATTCACCAGCCAGCCAGTAGACGTAATGAGGCTTAGTCTACTTGGGCAATCTACCAATTATTAATTAGGTCAGCTAGAACGCAATGTGTTCATAGTAAAAATATGCTATCTTTTAATGTCCTAACACAGTTCTAAGGTTACTACCCTACCGTTTGAGCCACAACCCCACTTCCCATTTTCTAGTAACTAATTGGCAATAAGAGTCTCTTAATGCCTGGGCTGGTTTTGAACCTTGATCCTCAGATCTCAGCCTCCTGAGTAACTAGGATTACAGGTGTGAGCCACAGTACCTGGCTTCTAAAATAAATTCTTCAGACTGAAAAGTGAAAGGAAAATATCAGAAAATATATATAATTCACATTATTGTGTTTAACTTTCTAAGGTTATCAGAAAAAATAATTTTAGTTGAAATTATTCTTATGGAGTCTTTAACTCCTGTATAAAAATCATAAAATATTTCTCGTTTTCTATTTCTCCTTATTTTAAACCTGCTATACTAAAATAAATCCTTGTTAAAATTTTCATCTTAAAGAGAAAAACTCAAAACAAAATCTTGTTTTACAGGGCACTCATCCTTGTAATCTTAGCTACCCAGAAGACTGAGATCTAAGAAATGCAATTTGAAGCCAGTCCAGAAAAACAAATCAAAAAAACTTTTACCCCTAAACCACTGAAAAAGCTAGAAGTGAAGCTATGACTCAAGTGACATCAGACTTGAACAGAAAAGCTGAGTGAAAGTTAAGGCCCTGAGTTCTAATCCCAATATTGGGACCAGGAAGTTATTTTTACTTCAGTGTTAGCATATACAAACTGTACTTCCTTACCAACTACCTATGGCAGGGAGACAAAACATATGCCTAGGCTATTTTCAGTCTAAATTCCATATAAAGTAATAGCTGTAATTATGATTAAATAAACTTGTTAATAAGTATAAACAATTATATATTAGAACTTGTCCACAGTAAGGTAAATTGACTTATCCTTAAGAAACTAAGAAAGAAATGAGTAAAGCACAGAGGGTGAAACAAAAATATTATACTCATTAAGAAAAGAATATAGGGGGGTTGGGAATGTGACTTAGTGGTAGAGTGATTGCATGAAACCCTGGGTACAATTCCTCCGTAGCACATAAACAGGAAAGTCTAGAATTGGTGCAGTGGCTCCATTGGTAGAGTGCTTGCCTTGAGCACAGACAGGCTGAGGGACAGTGCCCAGGCCTGAATTCAAGCCCTAGGGGAAGGAACCCAGGGAGGGAGGAAGGGAGGAAGGGAGGAAGAGGGAGAAGGGAAAGGGGGGAGGGGAGGGGAAGAGAGAGAGGGGAAAAGGAAAGAGGAAATACTTCTATTTTCATTTTGGGTGTTGGTCTTAAAGGCTGGAACAAATGGCCAGCGCACTCTCCCTAAGCTTTTGTCCTCGGGGTTAGCTTGTTACCACCTGAACTAGGGCTCCACTTGCACTTCCATACTTCTATTTGTTAGTTGCCTAGGTCATAAGTGTGGCAGTTAAGAAAATCCATGTTCCCAGACTTTGATCTCTCATTCTTAGTATGAAATGAAAACACTGGGCTCATATATCAACAGACACCTAACTAAAGGTTGTCCTTGGCAAGTATGTAGTTTCAGTTACCCTTTGATACTTCTTTTTCTCAGGTCATAGGGCTTGAACTCTGGGCTCAGGTGCTGTCCCTGAGCTCTTCAGCTAAATGCTATCAACCTACCCCTTGAGCCATAGTGCCACTTCTGGTTTTCTGGTGGTTAAGTGAAAATAATAGTCTCATGGACTTTAGTGCTGGGGCTGGCTTTGAACTTGGATTCTCAGAGCTCAGCCTCCTGAGTAGCTATGATTACAGGTGTGAGCCACTGCACCCAACCTTTGATACTTCTTATGAAGGCTCCCCATCCCCCTGCTTTTTGGTAGGTTTGTAAGGCTTGAACTCAGGACTTAGGCACTGCCCTTGAGCTCTTTTGCTAGCCACAGCTCCACTGTTTGTAACAATTAGTATGTGTCTAGGATTTTCCTAACAGAGGAATACAATAGCTAAAAAGCTATGTACCTATGGCCATATATTATGAGGCTAAGCAAAATGATCTCCAGAATAGGGAAACAAGAGACTTATCCTTGTGGTTGCTGTTTTTAATGTACTATGTGGTTTCTTTACTTTTTTTGTTTCTGTTTGTTGTATCTGAGTTTGGTATCTGATATACCAAAGTTGAATTGGGTTAATTTGAATCAAGGAAGGAAAGAGGAAAAACAGATGTTGAGAACAATGACAAAGGATGAACCAGTGTAACAGTGATATTCATAGGACAATATGTTGGAAATGAACTTTACAACTTCGGAGGGGGTGGGGGACGTGGGAGAAAAACATGGGAATGGATAACCATGTCAAAGAAGGAAGGTACTTTCCTTATTAATGTAACAACCCTCTAAACATCACCCTGATAATAAAATAAATCTCATGTACTTGTCAGCCTGATTTGGAACCGAAAGCCTCAGATCTCAGCCTCCTGAGTAGCTGTTTTTAATTTTCTTTTCTTTTTTGAGATGTTTTTACTCTATAGCCCTAACTGGTCACTCAAGTTTCTTTAGCTTTAGCCTCACCTTCCCAGCACTACAACGTCAGCTGTACACCACTACACTGAGCTTGCAGAAGACTTTCACTCCCTCCCTCTCTTTAAGGAATTTACTTCGTCCCATACTCTGAAGGCCTAAATTTTAAGTTATTATATAAGCATCACTAAACTATGAAATGAATGAAGCCAGAAAATAATTTGGAATTAAAAAATATGAAAAATCAGTACTTCTTTTTTCTGCATAGGTAGGCAACTATTTTCCAAACCTAAGGGAATAGAAGTTTTCAAATTCTGGCCAACAAAGTGAATTTCACTTAAATTTAAAATCAGTGGTTTGACATAGATGTTTGGTATGGTAGTGCACAAATATGACTTTATTTTTATTAATTTGGAACTCCTTTTGATATTTTTTATTGGAACTGATTATTAAGATAACTTCTCTGAATTAAAGAGTATTATATATGCCAAAGAAGTTAAACAGAACCAATATTTAGAGCTTAACCAGCAATTTCCACATTTTTGTTTAAACAGTTTTAGCCGAACAAATAATGAAGAACTAGGCTGGGTATAGTGGTACACTCCTGAAATTCCAGAAATCAGGCAGGAGAGACAGAGAGATTTTGAGTTTGAGACCATTCCAGGCTAAACCACAAGCTACAGAAAACAGTAGGTGGTAAGAGAGGGTACTGGGAGAGTGAAGAAGTACATTAGACATATGAAATTCACAATGAACCTCACTGTTTGGTACAATTAATACAGGACAATAAAATCTCAATAGGATAAAACAAACGAAAAGTGCCTCAGAAGAAAGTGACACTCAGCAGTATATATAGAAAAAAATTTCACAATGCTATAAAGCTAATGTCAAAAAGGTCTCATTGTATACATTTAGAAACCTAGAGTTCAACCCCATGACTGACAAAAGAAACTTAAACTTCCTTTCTCACCATCTACCTAGCAGTACGGACATCTAAATCCAGGGATTCACAATTGCTAGGCTGATGTTCTAATATTTGAAACATGACCCTGGTCCTTTGTTTTGGCTATTTTTGAGATAGAATTACTCCTACTGCTTAAACTAATGGAGACCATAATCTTTCTAATTATGTTTCCTGCCAGAGTAGAGATAACAGGTATGCTCCATCTCTGTTGAGATGGAGTCTTGCCCAGTTAAACCTTCAACTGTGGTCCTCCCAATCTCAGCCTTTTGGGTACCTTGGATTGCAGCTGTTGAGTTACTATACCACTCTTAAACAATTTACTTTCTAAAGGCTACCCTAAGAATTAACACCTTACTCTTCAGTTCAAAATTGACAAGAAAACAATGGTGCTATGGCTCAAGTGGTAGAGTGCTAGCCTTGAGGAAAGCCAAGGATAGTACTCAGGCTCTCAGTTCAACCCCCAAGACTGGCTAAAAAGAAAAAAAAAAAATAGTGTCATTAAGTCCATAAGGTAATTTACTTGCTATCTCATAAGATAGCAAATACTCAACAATCACTTTTAAAAATTAAGATTTTTGTTTGTGTGTTTTGGTGCTATTAGTACATGCCTACACATACTTCCTAACTACAGTGGTAGGTGTGAACACCACACACAGAAGTAGGTTTTGAGATGGAAAAAAAATATCAATAATAACAACCTTATAAGAGCATTATATAAAGCAGTTGTCAAACTATAATGGGATAATTATTTTATTCGTAAAATATAATTATCATCAAGGAAATTCTAAAGTCTTATTTGAATAATGAAAATTAAGTGGCTTTTGAGACATTTGTATTTGTATTCACATCTATGTCTATTTATAATTACCTCAAATATCACATGGAATAGTAAATATGGTATTATAAAACTACAGGGTATTTATTATAAAACAAATACTTATGCCACTATGTCAAACCCAACATTTTCTCCTGCAATCATTCTTACTGAAGTCTTAGAATATACAGGATAATTCAGTAATATGGCTACAATATTAAATCTTTAGGTCTGTTCCCTGGAAAAAGTATAAAAAAAAAAAAAACTCAATTAGCTGGGTCTGGTGATTCACACCTATAATCCTAGCTACTCAGAGCTGAGAATCATGAGTCGAAGTCAGCCATGGCAGGAGAGTCCATGAGATTCTGATCTCAAACAACCAAAAAAGCCAGACCCGCTAGTCACCAGTGACTCACGCCTGCCCAGGTACTAAAGTCCATGAGACTTTTATCTCCAAATAATCATCAGAAAACTGGAAGGGGTGCCATGGCTCCAAGTGGTAGAGTGGGTAGCCTTGAACTAAAGAGCTCAGGAATAGGGCTCTGAGTTCAAGCCCCACAACCGACCAAAAAACAAACAAAGTCAGACCAGTAGCCTTAAGGACAAGAAGCTCAGGGACAGTGTTGAGGGCCTGGATTCAGGGCCCAGAACTGGTTTTTAAATTTAAAAAAAACCAAGCTACTAGCTGCTTAGGAGGCTGAAATCTGAGGATTGGGGTTCAAAGCTGATCCAGGCAGGGAAGTCCATGACTTTTATTTTCAAAGAACCACCAGAAAACTGGAGCACAAAAGTTCAGGACCTGAGTTCAAGCCCAACAACAAACAAAAAAATTTTAAAAGGTACTTAAAACAGCTATTAGGGTGATGAAGCCCAACATATGACAGACACATTTACAAACAAATTCAAGTGGGGTACCAACAGCTCGCCCATGTAATCCTAGCTACACAGGATTTATAGATCATAATTCAAAGCCACCAAGCAGGAAAGATGCTTATTTCCAAATACATGTCCAACAAGCCAGAAATGGAGTAGTGGCTCTGAGGGTAGAATGGTAGCTTTGAGCACAAAACCCCAGGGACAGCACTTATACCCTGGATTCAAGCCCCAGGAATGGCACAAAAACAAACAAAACTCAAAAGTTTTACAAATTTTCAATGTTTAGTTATAAGCTATTAATTATCATTTCAAATATAAAAGTATAAGGTACAGGAAATACCAAGATTCCAAGTAAAAGACATGGAAAATTCCAAACTTTGGTATGAAATTTCAAACAATAGTAGATTGATTGGCTTAGCAAACCATAAAAGAAAGTGAGAGGCCAGGAATTTGGACTAGTGATAGAGTGCTTGCCTAGCATGCACAAAGACCTGGGTTCAATGCCCCAGTACCACATATGTAGAAAAAGCTGGAAGTGGTGATGTGGCTCAAGTTGTAGAACTCTAGAACATTGCTCAGGCCTGACTTTAAGCCCCAGGACTGACCAAAAAAGGGGGACGCACCAAATATAACTTTATTCTCTTCTATATAACACTAAAAGTGTACTAACCAAGAAATGTCCCTTCCCATTTTGCTGCTCAAGTAACAGAATAGTACTAAGCTTTAGGGTTTGTTTGTTTTTTTTTTTCCTTTTTTTTGTTTTTTGTTTTAATTTTCTTTCAGATTTGAGTTTCACTATGCTGCACAGGCTATCCTTGAACTCCTGGGAACTCAAGGAATCCTGAGGATCTGGGACTATGCACACAGGCTACCCTGCTTAACAGATCATACAGTTTTTTATACCCCTTCTCTAACTTAGGATTCTCACTGCCTAGCAGTAAGTTATCAGCATTTGTTTTGTTTTGAAAGTACTGGGATTTGAGTTTAGAGCATGAACAGTATGCTACACCACTTGAGCCAAACTGTAAGTACAACTCACAACTATTAAATAACACGAGTATATAAAACCAATCTGACAAAGTGATTTGTCTTTCAAAGGTAAGCACAAAGATAAATCTCTGCCATTATTTGACCTATATTTTAAATTGAAATAACTCAGAACAGGGAAGGTAAATACAGTGCAAAGATGGGAACAATATTTGACTAAAAAGAACATTTTCTACATTATTCAAGTTCCTAATAAAAAAATCATTCATCAAATTTAAGTCAAAATTAATTTAAAATGTCAACTGTTCCACCTACAATTCTATTGTAGTTCCAATGAACAAATGCTAAAACTTGAGTTCGCAGAAAAGTTATACATAAAAGTCCACAAATCTACAAATTTGACTTCTAAAACGTTATCCTGTGGAGATTTCTTTTCTTCTTTTTTGGCCAGTCCTCAGGGCCTGAGCACTGTCCCTGGGCTTTCTCAAGGCTAGAGCTCTACCACTTACGGCTTTTTCTATGTATGTAGTACCGAAGAATCGAACCTGGGTCTTCATGCATGCTAGGCAAGCACTCAACCACTAGGACAAACTCCTGGCCCTCCTGTGGAGATTTCCATAAGCCTCAAAAAAAGTCTGAGTCTATGGTAAACTGAAGGTAACCTACATACCATTCACTAATAAATGGTGAAATACTTATATAACATCTCTATACAACACACAACTAGAGAACAATGGCAATGACATGTGTTTACTGACATTGAAAGGTGTCTCTGACATCACTACTCCATGAAATTAGCATCTATTTGCACAGCAAGTACAAAGTATTTGCATTTTAAAAGAATATCACTAACTACAGATATCAGAGGAGTTACCGTGAATATAGACAGACACCTTTTCTTTGCACAGGGTGTAGGGGGAAGGGAGGGAAAGAGAGGAGAGAGAGGGACAGAGAGAGATCTATGTGTACAAAAGTGTTAAAAATAGTATGTGTCAATGAAAAAAAAATCCTCCAGAGAACCATTTTAAAAATAACTGTTAAAGACACAGTCAGGAGGAGCAATTTAAAAACAGTACCTTAAGCGGTTGGTATAGGTATCAACACACGTCTTCATTTTGGCCAATAATGTACCAACAGAAGTTTGACACTCTGTTTGTTCTTCCTCGTCTTCACCATTTTCTGTCGAAAGAGGCAACAGTAGTGGCACCATAGATGTACAAGAAGCAATCGCCCGAAGCAATTCCAATAGGGCACGATATAATGGCACATGTCTTGCCATATCCAGAACTGTAGGAGAAGAGTACAAGAACAAAATGAGAAAACATTCACCACAAGAGTGAGCCCACATAAGCCAGGTGCTGGTGGCTCAAGCCTATAATCGTAGCTACGTAAGGTAGCTGAGATCTGAAGATGGAGGTCCAAAGCCAACTGAAACAGGAAAGTCTGAAAGATTCTTATTTCTATTAAACTACTTAGAAAAGGCAGGAAGTGCTAGTATGGCTGAAGTGGCTGAGTGCTGACCTTGAGCAAAAGGAGCACAGGGACAGCTTCCAGGCTCAAAGTTCCCAGGACTGATAAAACAACAACAACAGCAGCAGCAGCAGATGAGTAAGCCCATAGCAACACAGATTCTACCTAGCACTTGAGTTTGTTGGTTACCAACTTGCAAAAACTATTAGAGGCACATAATGCTAGGTATAGTATATACCTAGTATATATGACTACATAGCACAAATAATATAGCAGCAAATAATACTGAAAGCATGATGTATCTATGCATACATGTATATACAGACACTTATAGATTTGGTATTTTTCTCCACTTATGAAACAAGGTCTCACTAATAACTCATGCTGACCTAGGTCATGTCATCTTTCTTCTTTTTGGAGTAATGGGTTGAATGCGCACTGCAAACTCTAGGGAGTGCAAAGCGGGAGCTGGGCAGTGGGTGCCTGGGGCCAGTGAGAACACTAGGGCAAGCTCCCAGTAGGACATACCCCTCTTTCCTCTCCCCCCTTTATTCTGTTACACAAGAATTATAGGTCTAAAGTTTGTAAAAAGTCTATTTTGGATATTTAGTAAGATATGTTTATGAATCAAGAGAATATTGAGAAAATGGGTCTTTTAGCCAATATGATCTAAACACTCAATGCAGTCCAGAGTAAAATCTCAATGACATTTTTCTCAGAAAAAGAAATTCTAATTCTAAATTCTAAAATTTATATGAAAGTAGAAAACATCCCTAACAGCCAAACAAATCCTAAGCAAAAAGAGGAATGCAGTAGGTAGGCATTAGATAAGTACCACAGCAGCAAAATTAAGTCACACAGACCAATGAAATAGAAGCCCCAGAAATAAACACACACAACTATAACTATCTAAGTTTTGACAAAGGTACCAAAAAGCATACATTAGAAAAGACAGGTTTTTCAATAAATAGTACTAAGAATGATAGAAGAATACAGAAACTGAATCCCCATCTCTCAGTACAAATATTCAAAATAGATCAAAGAACTAATGTAAGTCTGAGACTCTGAAACCATTAGAGTAAATCTTTACCTTATCTTATTGTACCTTACTTTCTAGGTAAAGAAAGACAATTTAGCTAACATGATTATCTACCAAGTCAAAACAGCTATTTAACAGACAAACTGCTTGAGTATCTGCCAGGTACTGACACTGGTCTTGGGAATCAAAATACATACAAGAAAAAATAAGATAAATACAATGTTTAACCAGGCACAATAATCCTGTAATCCTAGCTACATAGAAGGCTGAAATCTGAGGATCACAGTTCAAAACACACTAGAAGTCTGTGACACTCTTATTTCCAATTAATCACCAGAAAACTGGAAGTGGTGCTGTGGCTCCAGGGGTAAGGTGGTAACCTTCAGCTGAAGAGCTCAGGGACAGTGCCCAGGCCCAGAGCTCAAGAAAACAACAACAAAAACAAAACAAACAAAAAACAATGTTTTGCTAATAAACAAATCTTTTCTAGTTATCTGCAAAAATAGAGGGTGCTCTAAGTCACTATCCTCATATGCTTTAACTCTATGCTATGATGAACATTCTTCACTTATTCTGTACCTGGATACTTTTCCTTAAAAGACATCTCTGTACACTTTTGACTTCTAGCCTTGTAAAACATACATGTACACTTTCAACTATTTTGTTTTCCCTTCTTTTCTTTACCAAAACCTGGTTCTTCTCTTAGGAAACTCCTTCCCTTCCCCTGTTTCTGTACACACATACATAATATCTTTCTCCTTCTTCCTCCTCCTCCTCCTCCTCCTCCTTCTTCTTCTTCCCCTCCCTCCCTCTCTCTCTCTCTCCTCTCCCTCTCCCTCTCCCGCCCCCTCTCCCTCTCTCTTTTACAGGCCTGGGGCTTGAACTCAGGGCCAGAGCACTGTCCTAGGACACTTTTTGCTCAAGGCTAGTACTCTGCCACTTGAGCCACACATACATAATATCTGTATTTTCTTTCTTTCTTTCTTTTTCAGGCCTGGGGCTTGAACTCAGGGCCTGGGCACTGTCCTAGGACACTTTTTGCTCAAGGCTAGTACTCTGCCACTTGAGCCACAGTACCACTTCTTGCTTTTTCTGAGTATGTGGTACCAAGGAATCAAACTCAGGGATTCGTACATGCTAGGCAAGTACTCTACCACTAGGCTATACTCCGAGCCCATGATACATATATTCTTAAAACTTCATGGATTTCAGAGTGGTATTCAAAGTTCCAATTACAATTGTTCATTAGCTTATTTCCTTAAGTACAATGAGATTTGTTTCAAATTTTTAGACCTGTGCAATTGGGTATGAATTTATGATTTTTATTTCTACCTGTACAACCCTTTTGTCCCATTATGTCAGCTTCCTTTTCATCCTTGCCAATATAAGACCTTCTGTAATATGAATATTACCAAGCCAGCTTTTAATTGATTAGTATTTGTATTTACATTCTTTCTCAATTTTTTTTCTTTTTGGGGGTGGGTTGTAGGGCTTGAATCTGGACCTGGACACTGTCCACTTTAAGCCAGTTTCACTCTTGGTTTTCTGGTGGTTAATTGGAGACAAGAGTCTCATGGACTTCTGTGCCCAGGCTACCTTAGAACCATGATCCTCAGATCTCAGCCTCCTGAGTAGCTAGAATTATAAATGTGAGCCACCAGTCCCCGGGCATCCTTTCCTACACTATGTTTAAGCCATCATTACCATAGTTCATTGGATTTCACCATATATATAGTTAGCTTTTTGAAGTCTAATCTGTAAATGTTTCTCTTTAAACCATTTCTATTTATTTTCTGAAAGGATATACACTTCCATACTCTGAAAACAGCACTAAAAAGATAAAAATCCGTAATACTATGAGCATAGCACCAAGTTAATGGCAAGTAATTTAACACGAATGCCCTCATAAACAGTGTACCATTATTTACTAATTTATATATGTGTTTATGTGTGTATGTACATGCACACTTTTGAGCCAATCCCAAGACTTCAATCCATGGCCTCAGTGATGTTACTGAGCTGTTATTTTTACTCAAACTAACACTCTACTAGTTTTATCAGAGCTCCACTTCCAGCTTTTTGCCAACTAATTAGAGGAGAGTTTCATAACCTTTTCTGCCAGGCTTCAAACCAAGATTCTCAAACCTCAGTGACCTGTGTAGGTAGGCTTACAGACTAAGTCATGATGACCTGGCTCAAATTCTAAAATAAAATAAAATAATTGCTGGGCACCTAATTACTCAAGAGGCTGAGATCTCAGTCCAGGCACAAAAAGGTTGGGAGACTATTATCTCCAATTAACCACCAGAAAATCAGAAGTAGTGTTGTGGCTCAAGTGGCTCAGAGTGCTAGACTTGAGCTGAAGAGCTCAGGGACAGCACCTAGGTGGTGTTCAAGCTGACTGACCCGCCCCCCCGCCCTGAAAAAAAAATTTTTTTTAAATGAGATGAAGGGAATAGCCTAAAGTAACACTTTTGGCCTGATATCATTCAAACATTCCAAGCGGTCGAACAATATCTCCATCTAGAGATCAGTAGAATAACTACAAGCTCACTAAATATAAATGTGAACTATACAGAACAAAAATGATCGTGGATCAATAAATGCAGCTTTCAGAATTACATGATCATGACAAGTGGAAGTAAAAATGTTGACATGCCATCCTAGCTACTCAATAGGCTGAAATCTAAGGATCATGTTTCAAAACCAGATCAGACAGGAAGATCATAAGACTACAATTAACCAGCAAAAACTTGTAATGGAGCTAGAGCTCAAATGGTAGAGCACTAGCTGTGTGTAAAAAAATCTTAGGGACAGAATCCAGGCCCTGAGATCAAGCCCCAGAATGGATACTTAAAGGGGGCGGGGGGGAGGTAAAAGGGAGTATGGCCTAGTAGTAGAGCACTTGCATGAAGCCCTGGATTTGATTCCTCATTACCACATACAAAGAAAGAGCCAGAAGTAGTGCTGTGGCTCAAGTGGTATAGCTCTAGCCTTGAGAAATGCCTAAGGACAGTGCTTAGGCTCTGAGTTCAAGGCCCAGGACTGGCCAAAAAAAAAAAAAAAAAAAACAACTTAAGAAGATCCTCATCATTAATTTTTCTCTTAATGCAAATTTTAAAACAAAAATAATATTGGAGACAATGAAGATAAAATATTCTATTCTAAAAAGTGATCAATAATTATATGTTTAAACAACTATTTGAAACTATTACTTTAAAACTGTTTTCCTATTGTTTCATGTAGTATTTTCTCTGTATATGCTGGCAACAGGGCTTAAACCCAGTGTCTGTGCGCTGCCCCTGAGCTTTTGTACTCAAACCTGGTGCTCAATCATTTTAAGCCACAATACCACTAATTGGCTTTTTGGTAGTTAATTGGAGATAAAAGTGTCACAGACTTTCCTACCCAGACTTGTTCTGAACTGTGATCCTACCATCTCAGTTTCTTGAGTAGCTAGGATTACAGGCATGAGTCACTAAAGCTGGGCTTGGCACTATTTTTCATATCAACTTTCTTTCATAGCTTATTAAATTATGTTGCTGGAATAAAAGTCTAAAATACTGTTTGTTATCTACTGTTGGCAAACAAAGTTGTGTTTTATTCAAAGTACAAAAATCTTGCTTGGAAGCTGGATGAGGTAGAAGTGGGACTTGGCTCAAGGGTAGGGCAGTAGCCTGGAGCTAAAGAGCTCAGGGACAGCGCTCAGGCTGAGTTCATGCCTCATCACTCACTCACACACACACACATACACACACACACACACAAAAGCAACAGCAACAAACTTGCTTGGCATGAAGATCTAGATACATTAACAAAAACAAAAAGACCCATAAAATTTGAGATTAAAAAAAAAAAAAAACTGAAAACAAAACACCAAGCAGGGCACAGGGGCTCACGCCTATAATCCTAGCTACTCAGGAGGGTGAGATCTGAGGATCTTAGTTCAAAATACCATGAGACTCTTATCTACGATTAATCATTAGAAAACGGGAAGTGGGGTGGTGACTCCAGGGGTAGCATAATAGCCTTGAACTGAAGAGCCTTGAGCTGAAGAGTTTCAAGGACAGCACCCAGGCCCAGAATTCAAGCCCCACGACCAAAACTAAAAATAAAAATAAAAAAATCCGGGGCCGGGAGTTTGGCCTAGTGGTTAAAGTGCTTGCCTAGGATGCATGAAGACCCGGGTTGGATTCCTCGGTACCACATACATAGAAAAAAGCCGGAAGTGGTGCTGAGGCTCAAGTGGTAGAGCTCTTGCCTTGAGAAAGTCCAAGGACAGTGCTCGGGCCCTGAGCTTAAGCCCGAGACCGGCAAAAAAAAAAAAAAAAAAAAAAAAAAAAAAATCCCATGGTTTTTTTTTGTTTTGTTTTTGTTCTTTCTTTCTTTCTTTTTTATTTATTTTTGCCAGTCCAGGAGCTTGAACTATGGGCCTGAACGCTCTCCTTGGGCTTTCTCAAGGCTAGAGCTTTACCACTTGAGCCATAGCACCATTTCCAACTTTTTTCTGTGTATGTGGTATCAAGGAACCAAACCCAGTATTCGTGCATGCTAGGCAAGGACTCTACCAGTAGGCTAAATTCCTGCCCCGCCCCTCTTTTAGCTTGTGATGCAAACATGCATTCGTTTTACTCACAAAATAGCCTGGTCTGCTAAAACAATATAAACAGCATGTTCACCAGCAGGATGCTGGCTACAGGCAGGGACCCCTGGGTACCCACCCCCACTGGCAAGGGACCACGTCAAAAAGCCCTTTTTTTCTGCTACAATTAGCAAGGCGGAAATCAAAGGGCTTATTTTCTTTTCTCTAAGGGAAGAAGCAAAGATCAGAAATATCTAGACATGGTCTTAGTGAATTAATGAATAGAATTTTCATTTAACAGAATTATCACTATCAGGGTAGGGGGTCTGAGTCAGGGTGATGGGTACAGCACGGTTAGCCTGAGCTCAAGGGGTCAGGAGGGATGCTGCCCTGGCCAGCTCAGCCTGACAGCTCTGCACACATAGATGGACAGAGGGGCATCTATACAGTGCCATCAACCTTCTCTTATAAACATGAGTGGATTCTCCTGGCAACCATGCACTATTTTCATGGTCAGAAAGAATCAAAGGAAGTTTAAATGAGGGTGGAGTTAAACTGTACTAAATTACAGTAATGCTTATTAGTAACTAGATTTCAAAACCTAACAAAAATTTTACATTCTCTACACAAACACAGCATCTTCTGCAAAGACATGACATTGAAACAGGAAGGAGACTAATTGTCCATTCTTTTCCTAGGAAGTCTCAGTACTTTAGAGATTCATCTTTACCTCTTAAGATTTTTCTTTTTTGTTGTTCTGCTTATGAAATAGCACAACACTGGTTCAAAGCCAGTGGGGGCAGGACAGTCCCTGAGACTTATCTCCAAATAAACACCAGAAAACTGAAGTGGGGCTAGTGCACAAAGTGGTAGAGTGCTAGGCCTAAATGAAAAGGGATGGTGCCTAGGCCCTGAGTTCAAGCCCTACACTGACAAAACAGGAGAAAAAATTAAAATCTATTCATTAGATAGCTAAGATCATTATGCAGAACATATTAAAATAAACAAACTCAGGGTACAAGGATGGTAGGTAGTACATGCGTATAATCCTAGTTATGTGGGAGACAAAGATAGGAGATCACAATTGAAAGTTGGGGGGGAAGGTGTGTGGAGCTAGAGAGGATAATAGTAAGTAACATATCATCACAATGAACAAGCCAAGTATGGTAAAAACACACCTGTACTATTTAGCTATGTGGGAGGCATAGGTAAGAAGCATGGTTCAAAGTGGGCTTCAGAAAAACTGTGAGTCTGTATAAATAACAAAAATTTTAAATCAGTAAATTTTAAATTTTAATAAAAGTAAAAAGAACTAGGGATGTATTTTAGGTTGAAGAGTATTTGTCTAACTAAGATCCTGGGCTCATAGTTTAGTGCCACCAAAGATAAAATATTACTTGACTTTACTACTAAAAAGGTAAAACAAAAAAATGTATGAACAAAATGTTTGCCCATCAAGATATTTCATAGGAGTAATACGGTGATTTACCAGAGTCATTCCGTAAGTACGAGGACATGGCTGGAATAAGGCAGGACTGGCTGAGAAGTTCAAGAAGCACAGAAGGCAAGGCATTGCTGTTCTGTCCTCTACTCTCAGGAGATGTTGAAGTTTCTCCATTTACTGCACCACTCACAGGATTTATGTAACTTGCAAGAACCTAAAAACAAAAATTGTTGTAAGTTGTATTTTAGCTTCATATAGATTAAAGGTCTATACTTTACAAGACACTCAATCTCAACACTCAAAAAGAGGCTCATGGGGCCGGGAGTTTGGCCTAGTGGTTAAAGTGCTTGCCTAGCATGCACGAAGACCCGGGTTCGATTCCTTGGTACCACATACATAGACAAAAGCCGGAAATGGTGCTGAGGCTCAAGTGGTAGAGTGCTTGCCTAGCATGCATGAAGACCCGGGTTCAATTCCTCGGTACCCCACATACATAGCAAAAAGCCAGAAGTGGTGCTGGGGCTCAGGTGGTAGAGCTCTAGCCTTGAGAAAGTCCAAGGACAGGGCTCAGGCCCTGAGCTCAAGCCCAGGACTGGCAAAAAAAAAAAAAAAAAAAAAGAGGCTCATGCCTGTAATCCTAGCTATTCATGAGGCTGAGATTTGAGGATCATGGTTCAAAGCCAGCCTGGGCATAAAAAGGCCAGGAGATTCTTATCTTCAATTAACTACCAGATAAGCAAAAGTGGTGCTGTGGCTCAAAGTGGTAGAGCACTGGACTTGAGCTAAAGAACTCAAGGACAGAGCCCGGGTGCAGAGTTCACACTCCACTACTGAACAAAAAAGGCCACAACAACAAAAAACAAACGAACAAAATATCTACTATCCAATGAATGATGCTGTACGTTTTCTTTTTTTTGTTTTGTTTTATTTTGGTTTTTTTTTTGCCAGTCCTGGGCTTAAGCTCAGGGCCTGACCACAGTCCTTGGATTCTCTCAAGGCTAGAGCTCTACCACGTGAGCCTCAGCACCACTTCCAGCTTTTTTCTATATGTGGTACCGAGGAATCAAACCCGGGTCTTCATGCATGCTAGGCAAGCACTTTAACCACTAGGCCAAACTCCCGGCCCCAATACTGTATGTTTTACAAAGGAATTTTCTGCCTACATTTTCAAAACAGAAAGATGTTCTATCTAAAAGTACTGCTTATAAAATATTTGTTCCTTATATATAACCACACAGAGAAGCACTCAAAGGACAAAGACTGAAAAAAGCACTTCTGGCATTATTTATGATTTCCATTTAGCTTATAATTTTGAGGACACAAGCACCTTTGAAAATTAAAGAAGAATGATCATATCTAGAATTGTATAAAATAATTGCATAAAATAATACTCAAGCTGGGTGCCAGTATCTCACACTTGATACTCAGGAGGCTGAGATCTGAAGATCTCAGTACAAGGCCAGCCCAGGCATGAAAGTCTGTGAAAATCTTATCTCCAATTAACTACCAGAAAACCGGAAGTGGCACTGTGGCTCAAGTGGAAGTGTACTAGCCTTGAGCAAAAGAAGCTTAGGACAGTGCAGAAGCCCTGAGTTCAAGCCCCAGGACTGGCAAAAAAAAAAAACCAAAAAACTGACTTCCATTAGCCCACCTAGGAATTAAGGCTAAACTTTTCTTCATGCATCTTTCCTCATTTCTGTTCTAAAAGACTTTCAAATCCTGGCTCAATTTGCTTGATTCAAGAAATACAGAATAAACCAAGTTTCGGTTGCTCATGCCTGTAATAATAGCTACTCAGGAGGCTGAGATCTGAGGATCAGAGTTCAAAGTCAACCCTGGCACTAAAGTCCATGAGACTCTTCTCCAATTACCCACCAGAAAACCAAAAGTGGTGCTGTGGCTCAAGAGATAGCATGTATTTAGCATGTATAAGACTTAGGGAAAAGATTAGAAGTGAAAGCACAACCTTTGTCCCATAATAACTTAGAATGTACTGGGAACCAGGATCAAAAGTGAGCACGAAGTAACTGAAAATGAATTATATACATCATCATCAATTAAAAATATAACATAAATCTGTATGAAATAATTTATTATCAAAGATAATACCAATGCAACATACATACATACCTGCAGAAGACAGGTGACATGTTCTTCTTCCAGTCTCTGTTTAGTTAAGGCCTGTTCCACATCCCACCCAGAAGCTGTAGAACCTGTTCCAAAGCCAGTCCCTTTGGCCCAGTATAGCTGTTGTTCTTCAGTTGATGTAGGGTTATGAGAGCTTGACACCTGTGGCTTGTAATAGTAATAATAAAAAAATTATTACAAACTGGTATTCATTAAAACCTGGACTATCAAATAACTGTTGGCTTAGCAAGCAAACACACACACACACACACACACACACACACACACACACACACACACACACACACACACACACGCGCGCGCGCGCGCGCGCACTCTCTCTCCAAAGAAAAAAAACTGTTAATTACAGAAGAACTGTCAATAAATGTTCTGCCCAGGAGGACTTTGAAAGTGATCCTCTAGGTCTTAGATTCTTACGTAACTAGGAATATAGGTACAATCTACTGGCTCCTGGATGTAAGAACCATTTCTGATTTGTGATGAAGAAGCACTCCTTTAAATCAACTGTGCTTTTTATAAAGTGTAACCCATTGAGATGGCGTGACCCATTTTGGCCAGTGCTGTCCAGAAACCATGATCCTTCTGATTTTTGCCTGCCAAGTGGCTAGGATTACAAGCAAGAGTCAACAGCACTGGTCGCTAGTTTTCTTACTGCACTGTAGGGTTAGTATAGTTAGCAATAATGTACTGTGTATCTCAAATTATCTAAAAGAGCGAGATTGAAGGCTCTTATTACAAAGAAATGGCAAGGCAGCATATATGCTAATTACCATGACTAGATCATAACATAATCTATTACTGAAACGCTGCCTCAAGTCCCACAAATATATCCAATTATATATCCATCCTTCCATCCTTACTTTTTTTTTTTTTTAAACCAGTCCTGAAGCTTTGAACTCAGGGTACAGGCATTGTCCTTAGACACTTTTTGCTCAAGGCTAACACTCTGCCACTTGAATCACAGCACCACTTCCAGATTTTTCTGAGAATGTAGTATGGAGGACTCAAACCCAGGGCTTCATGCATGCTAGGCAAGCACTCTATCACTAGGCTACACTCGAGGCCTTATGTATCAATTTATAAAAGTTCGATTTCTAATTTGGTTGCTTCTCTAACTATTGGCTAGTGCTGATTAAATAAGGACATTGATTTTTGTTTTCTATAAGCAGGTATTAAATAAATATTTTACATGGTACATATTTAGACTTATCCCCATAAAATTAATTTTGGGTTGTACAACACAAAATTTAAAGATTCACTTTAGCTGGGTATGGTGGCTCATGCCTATAGTCCTAGCTACTCAGGCTGTGGTCTGAGGATCAAGTTTCAAAGCCACTCAGGGCATAAAAGGGCCTGACACTCCAATTAACCTCTAGAAAAAAGGAAGTGGGACTTGGTTCAAGGGTAGAATGGTAGCCTTGAGTTGAAGGACTCAGGGACAGTATACAGGCCAAGTTCAATCCCATAACTCACCAAAAAATAAATAAATAAATAAGATTCACTTTAGGTCAATACACTTATTACATACTGATACTGGACTCCATAAAGTTGTTATATATATATTTGTACAAGTAAAGTAGATTCAAAGTGAGTTTTAATATAAGCTAATATACATTTACTCCACATTTCTGTCTTTGAAACTGCCTCTAGTACCCTTGGCCTAATCAACTTATCAATTTCCTTCAAAACAAAATAGAATTCTATCAAACTTCTGGACTGATTTGAGAAGAAATTATATAATTGCATTGTTACATTTTCTAACTCATAGGTCCTTATACACGCTAGGCAGGCACTCTACCACTAAGCCACATTCCCAGCTTAAGCATTTTTAAATATCTTTTATTTGTCTGGTTTATGCATGGGTCTTTTCTGGGTTTTTTTCTTTTCTTTCTTTTTTTTTTTGCCAGTCATGGGCTTGACCTCAGGGCCTGAGCACTGTCCTTGGTCTTTCTCAAGGCTAGAGCCCTACCAGTTGAGCCTCCGCACCATTTCCCACTTTTTTCTATTTATGTGGTACCGAGGAATCGAACCTGAGTCTTCGTGCATGCTAGGCAAGCACTCTACCTCTAGGCCAAACTCCCGGTCCTGTTTCCTGTTTTCAGTGCTAGTTTTATATGGATTATTATACACCATACGTTATATTTTCATAAAGTACAACTAAGCCATTAATTACTTTCAGGATTTTCTATAAACTAAATGAAATTATCTGCAAATAACTAACCAGAGGTTACTTGGTTATTTGTTTAAGTCTTTTGTTACTGTCTTACTGCACTGGACAAAACCTACCAATCAACAAATAATATGATTATCTAAAATTGAAGAAGAAAAAAGTATCACTACATAAAATTCATTGTATCTAAGCAAAGAGAAAAGCTTAGTAAGGCATTAAGTCTTTTCGTTCAAGGAGATGGGTTAACCTGTGATTTTTCTGAATAATACAAACAACAATTAATTTATTCCTTATCTTTAAAATATTCTATTTTGGTTACAAAAAGGGAGCACTCAAGCTTCTCAATTACTGCAGAAAAAGCTTTATTCCACAGTTTATAAATTTACTTTGCATAACATAAAGAATTAAGATTAGCCAGGCAGGTGGCTCACCCCTGTAATCCTAGCTACTCAGGAGGCTGAGGATCAAGGTTCAAAGCCAGCCCAGCACATGAGTACCAGAGACTGTTGCCTCCAATTAACTTCAAGAAAACACAGGTGGGGTGGTAGCCTTGAGGTGAAGAGTTCAGGGACAGCACCCAGGCTGAGTTCAAGCCCCATGACCCACAAAAAAAAAAAAAAAAAAGAAAAAAGAAAGAAAGAAAGAGAGAGAGAGAGAGGGGGGGGGGGAAGAAAGATGAAACTTACCTCTGTTTGATTGAGAGTAGAGTTTGGAACTCTTGGGGCATGGTGGCTCAAAGCAGAGAGACAGACAAGAATGAGATGCAATGCTCCAATTTCCAATGCCATCCGCCTTAGAAGCACACCATCATCAGTTGTCAAAGGTGTAGCGCTAAATAAGCTACGAAGGACATGGAAAGGAAGGGTTGGAAGCACATTGGCTGATGGAGATTGTAGAATATGACCTAGATTGAAAAGAGAAAAAGAATCAAACTATTAGAAATAAATAAGTAAAAGCCACAAACATGGGGGTTTTGCTGCTGTTTTTGTTGGTAATAGTGTTTCTTTTTGCTTTTGGAGGGGGATTAAAAGAGCACGGAAAGGTAGGAAGACGGGTTGAAAAATGCTATATGCTATTCAGTATACAACATGTGGAAAATAAACATATAACTTGTGGAGGAATGGGAGTGGGAAAACTGGGGAAAGAAAAGGAGGGGGTGACATTCTTCAAAGAAAAAAAATGTGCTCGTTGCCTAACTTATGAAATGGCAACAAATCTTTGTACAACACCTTCATGATAAATGGGCTTTATCAAGGCTAGTGCTCTACCACTTGAGCCACAGCACCACTTCCAGCTTTTTTCTATGTATGTAGTACCAAAGAATTGAACCTCGGGTCTCCATGTATGCTAGGCAAGCGCTCTACCACTAGGCAAAACTTCCAGCCAATAGCAATAAAATTATACTGGGAAAAAATTAAAAACAAACAAAAAAAACTTACAGCCAGGTGCCAGTAATCTCAAGAGGCTGAGGAATGAGGATCATGGTTCCAAGCCAGCTTAAACAAGAAAGTCCTTGAGTTTCTTATCTCCAAATAACCACCAAGAGGAGGAAAAAGAGAAGGGGGAAAGCCAGAAGTGGAACTGTATAGTGCTAAACTTCAGCAGAAGGCTCAGGGACAGGGACCTGGCCCTGAGTTTAAGACACACACACAGGCATGGCTACAAATTAATAATCATATAAAATGATATAAAATTTATTATGGAGCTGGGAGCATGGCCTCTGGAAGAGTATTTGCCTAGCATGCACACACTCTAAAAAAACCAGAAGTGGTACTGTGGCTCAAGTGGCAGTGTGTTAGCCTTGAGCAAAAAGTATCCAAGGACAGTGCCCAAGCTCTAAGTTCAAGCCCCTGGACTCTGCCAAAAAAAAAAAAAAAAAAAAAAACATTGGGGCCGGGAGTTTGGCCTAGTGGTAGCTTGGCCTAGTGGTAGCGTGCTTGCCTAGCATGCCTGAAGACCCAGGTTTGATTCCTCGGTACCACATACATAGAAAAAAGCTGAAAATGGTGCAGAGGCTCAAGTGGTAGAGCTCTAGCCTTGAGAAAGTCCAAGGACAGTGCTCAGGCCCTGAGCTCAAGCCCAGGACTGGCAAAAAAAAAAAAAAAAAAAAAAAAAAAAAATTATGGAATTCACCAGCACAAACAGAATACAAGTATCTATAAATTTAACAAATAAGTGCCAGGAAGCAGGAAAGCTCTATAAGATATAAACTCCACACAACTGTATACACAAGGAAGTAACTCTGATCGGGATAACTTTAAGCAATGTCAATCAGTTCTTATCAGGATGACTTTAAGCAATGTTAATCCTTTCTCATTTATCCTATATGTGACTTGTTTACTATTTTGTATGAATGTAGCCTCTGGCAGTTCCCTAGTTTTAAGAAGAGTATTTAAGGTCGGAACTTAAAATAAACAGGACAGTCTTAGGGGGCAGTCTGGAGCTCACAGCCTTCTTGGACTGCTGACTTGGGCTGGAGTCCTCCCGAACTCCAAAAAAAAAAAAAAAAGATATAAACTCCAAAAGAAATTTGAATACCTTTGATAATTAATAACTAAAGATTATTAAAATTATAAAAGTCTAATCACTAAAAAAGAATTCAAAGTTTCTTACAAGATTAAGAAAAATAATTGTGTAACATGGAAGTAATTTTTACATATAAGACAATGAACAACTGAAACAATTTTTTTTTCTCCAGTATTTTTCTACTATGCTTTAGTCAGAAAGAAGTACTATGTGTAAGGAAGATAATGCTACCTGAATGGTAGGGGAAGCCTGTGCCTTTCAAGAAACACTCATTGAATACTCACTCAAAATAAGTCTGGAATAGCACAAAGGCGTTCTTTTTCCTTTTCCATATAGGAGCATGCTTATTGGTTTAATAGTTTTTAAAATACCATGATTCTTACCCATCTAGTTACTTAATGTATATCTTTAATACTTGAGGCCTTCCTTAAGAATGTTAAGACATGTAGTCCTATTAGGTTCAGTATAATTTGTGACATGGGGGTTTAACAGTGTAGTATTTCTAAATACTCTAAGATATAAAATTTACTAAAAATAATATGATAAAATAAAAAGTATTATTTTTAGTAAAGTTTATTTTTTTTCCGTTAGTCAGTTGTAGGGCTTGAACTCAGGACCTGCACACTGTCCTTGAGCTTTCTCAAGGTTAGCATTCTCTACCACTTGAGCCATAGCACCACTTCCAGCTTTTTCTGTGCATGTAGTACTGAGGATTTCAACCCAGCACTTTGTCCATGCAAGCACTTTAACACTAAGCCACACGCCTGGCCCACATGCAAAATTTCTAATAAGCCTTTATATGATTCCAACTTTTTTTTAAATTAAAAGATTTTTTTAACACTGATTTTTTGCATCAAGAATGGAATCTCTATATGCAATCACTGGTACATAAGTTTAAGAACAAAATTAAAATTAAGATGAGAGTTTGTATGCCATAGAAACATATCAATCTATACATCAAAGTCTATAGAATATGTGTCCCATAACATTTATAGCTCCAAGTTCATGTCAATGACCTTGAGTACCAAGTATTAAGTCACTGCTCTTGTGCTGTTCGGATCTAATATCCACAAATCAAGGAGACCATGCGACATTTGTTCCTTTGGTCCTGGCTTGTCTCACCCAACATGATTTGATCTAGTTTCATCCACTTCCCAGAGAATGCCATTGTTTAGTCTTGTCTGGTGGCTATGTAGAATTCCATTGTATATGATACCAACAAATGGCTATTGGACTGATTTCTATACACAAATTCTCATTGGCTAACGTCCCACTATGATATATTCTGAGCTTCCAAACACTGCTGGGACATCATTCTTTCTCTCTAAAATGCAAACCTAAATCTCATTTTCCAAGGCCCCACCAAAAACTGTTTTGTACTTTCAGTTTTTCACACATCACTTGGTAGAGCCAAGAAATAACCCCATATCTCTGAGCTTCCATAATACTATATATAAATGTATTCAGACTTTTAATAACTTGGTCCTAATTTTATGTACTTTTGCACTGGTATGATTGAAGGACATTAGTGTGTAAAGGGCAGATCTACCTAAATAATTCACTTCAGGTATGCATCCCTCACTCTGCAGTGTTTTGGTTTTCTGGTGGTAGTAGGGTTTGAGTTGGGACCCATGGTCCCAACTCAAAAACTTATTATGTTTAATACTTAAAAAGCTACCATTATCAACTAAAGAGCTAACAGAATTACAGTAAAAAAATGAGTAACTTCATCCATTCCATTGTGTTAATAAATGTAATTTCCAAGAGTAAACACTTACTTCCTTCTCCATCATCTGTTACTCCCAAAACCAACCGAAGAAGGCACTGCGCATGTTTCCTTTCTTTCAACAGTACTTCAGCATAACCCGGAAGACGAAGAAATAATCCAAAAGCAGCCAAAGAATGGGCAGGTATGGGAGACATCGTCTGTACTGCTGACTTGATAGGGGGAGGCTCAGCGGCAATCGTTTCTGGAGCTTCATAAACTAATTCCCCTGACTGTTCAATAGTCACCCATTCAAACTGATCACTATCCTTTGGCTTTTCCTGAGTAGTAGATGTAACTACTGGAGCACTAACCTATAGGAAGAGAGATACAATATGTTTGGGTATTTGTATGTTTCGATCTTTAGTTCAAATTTTAAAAAGCTGAGTTCAATCTCTAAAAACATAATATAAACATTTAAAGAATTTAAAAGCCATCAAAAACATCCATATGCTTATGACAATCAAGATTATGATAATAGCTCCAAGAATTTCTATATTAAAGCTGGTGAATTTAATAATGTATCATCATATATGTTCTTTATTACCTTCTCAGCAAAGTTTCCTTTACTTATTTTTCATTTAATTTTTGTGCCCATCATGGCTCTAACACGGGGCCTGGAGCTATTCTTCAGGTATAGTGTTCTACCTTTTGAGACACACATTCACTTCTGCTTTACTGGTGGTTAACTGGAGGTAAGAGCCTCGGGGACTTTTCAGCCTATCCTGGCTCTCAACAACCCTCAGCATACTGAAAAGCTAGAATTACAAGTTTGAGCCACCAATGTTCTTGTTTAGCTTGCCTGTGTGTGTGGGGGGCGGGGAGAGAGTGTTGGTCAGGAGGCTTAAGCTTGGGACTGGGTGCTATCCCTGAGCTCTTTTTATCGAGGCTAGTACTCTACCACTTTGGGTCACAGCACAACTTCCAATTTTCTGGTGGTAAACTAGAGATATGAGTCTCGTGGACTTTTTTTCCTGCCCTAGTTGGTTTTGAACCTTGATCCTCAGATCTTTGCCTCCTCAGTAGATAGAATCACAGGCAAGAGCCACCAGCACTCAACTTATTTTGCTTTATTTTCAAGTGAATACTTTTATAATTTTTTACATTTTTCATAATTTTAAAGTAACTTTTATAAATTTTAAGTTAACATTTTTTTCTAGTTCTTTGCTTAAGCCCTACAAAAAGGCTACAAAGGGTAACTCTTACAAGGTTACAAAGAGTAGCGTCATAATGCTACTTTTTTTTTTTTAACTTTAGTTGGTACTGACTATAAGGAAAAAACATTCCTTTCTTCCCTATCTACCTTGATGTATGAATTTTTTTCAGCCTTTAAATAAGTGGGTTTCTGCTACAGTTTAATATGTCCACATCATTATTGGAGCACTGATCTATTTTTTAACAAAACATTATATTCTAGGACCATCTTATATACTTTCTGTCCTCTAATCCAAGAATTTCTCCAAATAGAAATGTGTTGGTTTTTTTGAAGTGGAAAACTCGAGAGAAAGTCAGTTTCAATCCATGCATACAAATGTATATAGCTACACTCACATCCCAAACCTGTGCTTTCATCCCATCATTTAATCGTGGCTTCTGCTTAGATAGCTATGGGGACTCATGAGTAATATCTATAACCTTTATAAGGACTCCTAGTAAGTGAATTCTCTGATCTTTAATTTTTCTAAGTCATCAGCAAAAAATTTTCTAATTACACCATTGGTTTAACTCTCCAGAGCATTTGACCCTGAATTGCTAATTTTAGCCAATTTGTTAAATTTGAACAGGCCAAGAGTCCCAAACTACCAAGTGTTGGTTGAATACTGTTTCACATTTATTTGTATTTATCTTTGTCCTTTCACATATTACTTTAAGTATAAAGAAGAAAAAAAAGCCTTTAAAATTTTGCTTGGGAATCTATGCTAACTATTCAACTTTATAACTACTCTACATTTAGGACAGAAATAAAAAGTTTCTGCTAACCTGGTTCTCTTTCCTTCTAACTGTCTCTGATCAGTTGTTTTGGTTGTTAGTGTTTGTAGTTGTTTTTGTTACCTAGTGTTAGATTTTGGTTATTTTGTTACAATTCAATTATCTTGTGTTAGGCTAAGCACACACACTATTATGAACAGTGATAATCTAGTCCAGTCTATATTTCTCTTCTTTTTTTCTTTCTTTCTTTTTTTTTTTTTGCCAGTCCTGGAACTTGAACTCAGGGCCTGAGCACTGTCCCTGAGCTTTCTCAAGGCTAAAACTCTACCATTTGAGCCACAATGTCACTTGTGGAATTTTTCTATGTATGTGGTATCAAGGAATTGAACCTGGGTCTTTGTGCTTCCTAGGCAAACACTCAAACACTAGGCCAAATTCCCGGCCCCTAACATCTATATTTTTTATCAAGTCTGTTTAAGAGAATGTAAGTGGCCTTCACCGCCTCCTTCTCCTCCTCCTTCTTCGTCTTCCTTTTTTTTTTTTTTTGAGGGGGGGCAGCCCAGGTAGGTTGTGGGGCTTGAACTCTAGACCTGGGCACTGTCCCTGAGCTCTTCAGATCAAGGCTACTGCTCTACCACTTGAACCACAGTGCCACTTCTGATTTTCTAGTGGTTAATTTGAGATAAGAATCTCACAGAGGGCTGGGAGTTTGGCCTAGAGATAGAGTGCTTCCTAGCATGCACTAAGACCTGGGTTCAATTACTTGGTACCACATACATAGAAAAAAAAATGCCAGAAGTGGTGCTGTGGCTCAAGTGGTAAAGTGCTAGCCTTGAGAAAGCCCAAAGACAGTGCTCAGGCCCTGAGTTCAAGCCCAAGACTGGCCAAAAAAAAAAAAAAAAAAAAAAGAATCTCACACACTTTCATGACAGGGCTAGTTTCACATTGTGATCCTCAGATCACAGCCTCCTGAGTAGCTAGGATTATAGGTATAATCCACCAGCACCCAGTGTTCTTTAGAATAAACTCTCACTTCCTTCTGTGTCTAAACAGCAGAAGCATTCCCATGCATTATTCTTACCAATCATCTGTCTGAGGAAATCTAAAGTTTTGTAAATTCTCAACTCTAAAGTCGTTAAAACATTTCTAAGTATGTGAATAAAGCAGCAACCCATTTCCAAATACTAATCAATGAAGTATGCTAGAGTGAATTCTAAATAAAAAAATTTATTGAGCAATGATAATCTTAAAATTGTTAGAGCTTATTATCCAAGTACAGTAAGAAAAAAGTTTTACTCATTATCTTATCAATGACCTTAAGACATTGATACAGCTCCTCAAATGCAAACCGTCTTAAATTTAAATACTGGAATACCAATGAATATGTATTTTGAGTTGTGGACACTAAGAAGATATGCCTAAATATTAACCTGATCATCTGTGCTGAGCCTTTGCAAATATAATCAAGTTAACAAGAAGAAAAGTTGGTTTAAAAGACTCTTCATTCAATGACTGTTACCCATAAAATCAGTTAAGAATAATTCTATCTCATTTACAATTCTTAATATTCTGGCCTTCCCCTCATTAGGTAAAAAATAAAAAGACAAAGAAAGCATATAAGTCAATGGTACTAACATTAGTGAGCATGAATACAGGTTAAAAAATGTTTTATGCGGGCCGGGAGTTTGGCCTAGTGGTTAAAGTGCTTGCCTAGCATGCATGAAGACCCGGGTTCGATTCCTCGGTACCACATACATAGAAAAAAGCTGGAAGTGGTGCTGAGGCTCAAGTGGAAGAGCTCTAGTCTTGAGAAAGTCCAAGGCCAGTGCTCAGGCCCTGAGCTCAAGCCCAGGACTGGCAAAAAAAAAAAAAAAACTAACCTGAAAGTACTAGATAAGACAGGAATAGAAGTCAAACAAAAAGGAATATATGAGTGCACTATATACTATTTTACTCTACTTCCAGCAATAGCTACAATTAATATCATATCTACACAAAGCACAGAAACAAGAATGCTAATGTGACAGAAATAAAGCATAAACAAATGCTATAAGTGGAGGAAATTGGCAAACAAGGCTTATCTTCCCTATATCTTTAGCTAATTCTCACAATGCTCTGTACAACTGACCTTTGAGAAACTTAAATGGTGCTGACAAACTGCAATGGCAAACAAATAAAGAAAATATTTTTATTTGTTATGGCAAGTCCATTTCATAAAGATCAATGCCAGTTAAAAATCAAATAATAAAAGACTTCAGTATGAAAAGATATACAGCATAAGGAATCTTGTCTTACCTGTTGAATTACTTCTGGATACAGCATGGGCAGTCTTTCTGCAATAAGAGCCAGCCCACCCATTCCTGCAAAAACTTGTAATGGTGATGGAATGGGACAGGTTTCAAGTAGAGATTCATCCAATATCCCATCCATACACTCATCACTTGGAGTAAGAGCTTCATCTTCTGGGCAACTACCAAGTAAGTCTCCATGATCTACAGGAAGGGAGGGAGGGAGGGAAAACAGAAAGAGAGAGAGAGAAAAAGGGAGGGAGGGAGAGACGGGGGGGGGGGAGACAGGGGGAGGGAGGGAGAAAGGGAGAGAGGGAGAGACGGTGGGGGGGGAAGAAACATTTTTATAACCACTGGTATCAACTATTTCTCTAAACTCAACAAAGGAACACAAATATCAGCTGCTCGGATATGGCAGATTAAAGCTAAATACTATAATGACCTCTAAATTACTTCTGATACAACTTTCCATGGTTTTCAAATTTGAAACATGGTTGGTGCCCAGGGGCTCACACCTATAATCATAGCTGAAAACATAGGCTGAAACGCAGGGGCTCACAGTTCAAAGGCAGCCTGAGCAGAGGAGTTCACAATATTATATCTCTAAAATCATCAGAAAAACAAAAGGCCAGGCTGGAGAAATGGCTCAAGTAGTCAATGAGCAGGACTAAGGTGAGAAAGGGAAAAAAGCCTGGAGTTCAAACCCCAGTATGGGGGGGGGGGGGGAGCAGGAATCTTAGTAATATACTTACAGTATGACAACGATTTCTCACATTGAATTATACTATGTTGGATAATGCTTAACTGAATCACCAAGAATGGAATGAAACACAAACTGAAGTTATTAGCTATAGAAATTCCTGTATTTTAGATGACTCTATAACTTGTAAGGTAATATGACACACATACCTTTTTCAGGGTGTAGTCTTTTAAAAGAATCTGTTTTTGACAGGCTTGGGTCTGTGATAACTCTTGATCCCAACTTAACAGTCAGATCTATTGAACGGTAACCCTGAGGAAGTTTTCGGTCATAGAGGAGAGTTAAAAGCTGAGCAAGTGTCATTTCTGCTGGCAATGGCTGGCCTAAAAGTTAAATGACTAAGTTAATCCAAGAAGAGATAATTATTGTTTTGATTTACTCAGTTACATACTATTTTTATTAAAACACATGAAAGAGTTTGTTTCAGACACCAATTCAAACAATTTAAAACTAGTTACTGGAAAGTCTATAAAAATTAAATTTATTTCTGATATGTGAAAATAGTATCTACAGAAAATATTAAAGTAAAATATGATAGGAAGTCAGAAATGAAGGAACAGATGACTAAGCAATAAATCTAGGATTTGTAAATATTTTCATATTTTAATATGCACAGGCCTTATGGCCTGTTGTAACTGCATCCTCTAAGCCAAAGCATACAAATAATTGAGAACACATTAATGTATGGAGATAGTTGTATTCCAATAAAATCCTATATAAAAAGAGTACCCCACAGAAACAACTTATTTGATCTCTGCTAGAAATAGACAATGTAAAACTAAGAGAGGAAACCCATTCAGAGATACTTAGCAGTTTGATTAGAGAACAGCAAAGAAGTGGTGGGTAACAGGGTATTCTTCTACCAGTATTGGTTAAAATAATTAGCCTTTGGTAGGAAAATAGTATCATTTAATTATTATAATAGAATTCTGCTATATCAATGCTAAAATTACAGGTACAAAAATTGCCTCATGGGCCATGAGCATAGACTAGTGGTAGAGTGCCTGCCTAGCATGCATGAAGTCCTGGGTTGGATTCCTAGGTACCACATACACAGAAAAAGCTGTGTATGTGGTACCTAGGCTGTGGCTAGTAGTAGAGCACTAGTCTTGAGAAAGCCCAAGGGCAGTGCCAGGCCCTGGGTTTAAAACCCAGGACTAGCAAAAAGCCAGGAGTACCTTTCCTTTCTGCCTAATCATGTTCTTATTCTGATCACATTAACATTAAAAGTCAGGAAATATATAACTTGACAAGAGTTAAAAACAATTCATTTTTCCCTTACTGGTCTTGAAAAGAACTATATGATGAAAATCTTACTCATTTGCCTCATGAAAAGCACCTGGTACACATGAAAAGTATCGGATACTGGTGACTATACATATAATTTATACATCTGTACAATTAAAATTTCTTTCATGTTTATTCATTGTGAATATTACCTGACAAGAGTTTGTGAAACAGATGAAACACTGGTACAGTAATTATTTTGCTGGCAGTATCTGCACCTGAGGAAGTACTTCCTATTTTATCAGGAATTGTCCTCCCTCTCCTGGATGGTGGGCGACATGGTGTAGCAGACACAGCACGTTTAGACTGGGATTTCAGCCCTTAAAAAAAAAAAAATCAGAAAAGATATTTACCCAAAACCCTAATATCAAGTACGTTTCTAGACTATATTAGCACAGCAAACATTAATAGCTAACACTATAATAAACAAATGTTTCTTTAATCCAGTATCTAATTTCCCAATTCTCTTTAGTCATTATAATATACTATAAAAAATTTTTTTGGCTATGTACACATAACTTTTCCCAAATAAGTACAATTATTACTAGTTATTATAATCTAAGAGATATAGATGATTGTCTGTGTAGAATACATTTGGGGGGGGACAGTCCTGGGACTTGAATTCAGGGCTTGAGCACTGTCTTTGGGCTTTCTAGTTAAAGCTCTACTACTTGAGCCACAGAACCACTTCCAGCCTTTTCTGTATGTGTGGTACTGAGGAATTGAGCCTGGGACTTCATGTATGCTAGGCAAGCACTCTATCACTAGGCCAAACTCCGAGCCCCTAGAATACATTTTTTGTATAAATTTGTGTAAGCAATCTTGTAATGATTTTTCAGTAAGGTAGGGCATAGATATCAATATAGGAGTTGTCCTAATTAAGGAGTAATTTACTATTTGTGGTGGTATGGAGCTTTAACTCAGAACACTATCTCTGAAAAGCAAGCACCTGACATAAAGCAACCACCTGACATAAACTATTTTTGATTTTTGTTTTTCCTCAAATAGGGTTTCATACTTCATCTTGAGCCAGTCTTGGACTGTAGCCCTCTATCTTTGTTTCCTTAGCAATTGCACCACCACACCAAGCTTATTTTTGAAACAGGGACTTATTTTACGTTTTTTTCCCTGAATGGCCTCAAACCCCAATACTGTCATTACTACTGCATTAGATGGAATAACAAGAGTGCACCATCATGGCTGACTCTTCAGTTATACTTGCTGCTTTTTTTTCCCTTCTTGAAGTTAATATTAAAAACTTATTGTTCAGTTAAGTTTTGCATGTAAGTACTGGGGTTTGACAGGGCCTAAATACTGTCCCTTAGCTTTTCTGTTCAAGGTGTAACCCCTTGAGTCATAACTCTACTTCTAGATTTTGCTGGTTAACTAGAGACAAGAGTCTCACAGATGTTCTTATTCTGACTGACTTTGAACTGCGATCCCTACATCTCAGCCTTTGAGTAGCTAGGATTACAAGGCTTGAGCCACTAGCTTGAGGCTAGTTCAGATAACTTTGTTATGAACATAGTGTAAATAAAAACTTTATTCTTTTTGGCCAATCCTGGAGATTGAACTGAGGGCCTAGCCACTGTCCTTGACTACTTTCGGTTCAAGAGTAGTGCTCTGCCACTTGAGCCACAACAGCAATTCTGGCTTTTTCCATGTATGTGGTACCAAGTCCTGGGACTTGAACTCAAGGCCTGAACACTATCCTTGGGCCTTCCTCAAGGTTATCGCTCTACCACTTGAACCACAGCACCACTTCCAGCTTTTTCTATGTATGTGTTACCAAGGAATCGAACCTGGGGGCTTCGGGCATGCTAGGCAAGCACTCTACCAGTAGGCCAAACTTCAGGCCCCATGAAAACTTTTAAGAATTCTTTACATCATGGTTTTTGAACAAAGATACAAAATATAAAAAAACAAAATATATAACAAAAATACAAAAACTCAGGGTTGGGAGTTTGGTCTAATGGTAGATTCCTCAGTACCACATACATACATACATAGAAAAAAAAGATGGAAGTGGCACTGAGGCTCAAGTGGTAGAGTGCTAGCCTTGAGCAAAATAAATTCCAAGGACAATGCTCAGACTCTGAGCTCAAGCCCAGGACTGGCAAAAAAAAAAAAAAAAAAACACACAAAACTCCCAAATATTTAAGAAGACTTGTAAAGGTATCACCATTTATCAAGTTTAAATGAAAAGTACAAGTTACTCATATGGCTTAGCATCTGATAAAACTGAGTACCATCTGGGTATAAAACAATGACAGGTTTTAGGTGCAACAGCTTAAAGTCCATTATTAAAATCTTGTAAGTTAATCATTTGTATTAATACATTACAAGAAATTCCAATAATTATACACTATTAAATGAGGAAAAAAAAAAACTAGCATACCTGAGGCAACAACTACACTGTAATTATCCTGAAATCCATTTTCTGCCTTAACCTTTTCTTTCTCTTCATGGTTCTTCTTTTCTTTGTCATCTTTTTGTTCACTGATTAGTTTAGCTGTGATACTTGGAGTATCTGTAAGAAAAGAACTGTGTAAAATTACACTATTTTTCTAAATCGTTTAAAAAGAAAGCATTTGAAAAGGTTGTATAGCATATTATCTTCACCATTTGTTCATATGAAGGAATTTAGAAGAAATGTTGTAAGTTGAACCTGATGATCATGAAATACTAGTAACTATAAAAGGTACAAGTACTCATTTAAGCAATCACTAGGAAGTGTCTAGTAAGATCTCTCTAGAAGTAGTTACAATGAGTTCAGCATGTATGCACCTACATCTAATTATTATAACAGCATGAATATCAAGAAACAATTTGAGTTTCCAAAGGAGGAAAAGGCTTGAGTCAGATTCCTGATAAATGGTGAATGACATTCATGGAGTGCAAGCTCTAAAATATCCCAGTTAAAATTCTATTTATACTGCAAAGTGCAGTATTTAAAGGACAAATTGCTACTAGTAAAGATTTCTTAGTTTGTTAATTTTATTTAAAATAAAAGGCTAAATTTAGATAAAAACTAATATTTTGCTGCTCTTTTCAAAATGAACACTAAAGATTTTCACCATCTAATACTTCATTTCTTACACTGATATATAACATATTAGTAAATAAATTTTAAAGTATGCCAGAGTCCACAGATCACACCTGTAATCCAAGCTACTCAGGTGACTGAGATCTGAGGATAAAGCACCTACTTAGAAGGTGCAAGGCCCTGCCAGGCATAGTGGTTCACGCCTGTAATCCTAGCTACTCAGGAGGCTGAGATCTGAGAATCAAGGTTCAAAGCCAGTCCAGGAACTAAAGGAAAGAATGTGAGACTCTTATCTCCAATTAATCACTAGAAAATGGGAAGTGGGGCTGTGGTTCTAGGGGCAGCCTTGAGCTGAAAAGCACAGGGACAGTGCCCAGACCCAGAGTTCAAGCCCATGACCCATTTAAAAAAAAAAAAAAAAAAAAAGGAAGGAAGTGCAAGGCCCTGAATTCAAACTTGACTATCTCAAAAAAGAAAGGGGGCCAGGGTGCTGGTTGCTTACACCTATAATTAGCTACATGGGAAGTTGAGATATGAGGATTAAGAGTTAAAGCTATGAGATTCTTATCGCCAAATAATCACACACACAAAAATGCTAAAGTGGAGTTGTGGCTCATGTGGAAGAGCTTGAGAAAAATGCTCATGGCCTATATCCTGAGTTCAAGCCCAAGGCTAGGCCAAAAAATAAAAAATTATATAAAAACGAATATTGCTTTAAATTCTTAATTAGGAATTCTTTTACTATGTAGATATGACAGATTTTTACTTATCTAAAACAATACAATTATGATCCAAAATGATTTCCAGTTAAAAACATTGAAACCATCAAATAAGAAGCAACTCCTATTTATTGTTTTAAGTACCTGAAAATATGCCAGTGATTTTTTTTTTTTAAGTTTATTTTTCATTCTTGGCAATATGCTTGCTAAGGAAGGATGGGGTGAGGTAGAGAGGAAAGGAGAAAAGACAAAGAAGATAGGAAGAAAAAGAAGGAAAGGAGAAATGCAAAATTGTTGGCAAGTAGCAAAATACTAATATAAATCAGTGAAATGTTTAATTTTTTTTTGCCAGTCCTGGGCTTGAGCTCAGGGCCTGAGCACTGTCCTTGGACTTTCTCAAAGCTAGAGCATTACCACTTGAGCCTCAGGACCACTTCTGACTTTTTTTTTTCCTATGTATGTGGTACCAAGGAATTGAACCCAGGTCTTCGTGCATGCTAGGCAAGTACTCTACCACAAGGCCAAACTCCTGGTCCCTTAATTTTTAATTACATAATCTAATCTATAAATTTTATGTGCCAAAAGTTCTGCTCAAAAATGTATTTTCTCTTCAAACTTCCTGTTAGAAGCTATTAATTAGAATTCTATTTCTGGCCAAGGTGGAGATAAGTACCCAAATTAATTCTCTTGAAATGAACATTAATTAGGGAAATACATGAAGTATGCTGATAAATGGGCAGAGAAACCTGAGGCACGAGCTAAAATTGCTTATTTTATGTTTGAGACTTTTCCAGGCATCTAACATAACTCAGATATCACCCAACCCAAGGGCTGATGATTCACAACTAATATGCCAGGAAGGTAAAAAATAGTTGGTTATGGGTCTGGGAGTTTGGTCTAGTGGTAGAGTGCTTGCCTAGCATGTATGAAGACCCAGGTTCAATTCTTCGGTACCACATATATAGAAAAAAGCCAGAACTGGTGCTGTGGCTCAATTGGTAGAGTGCAAGCCTTGAGAAAGCCCAAGGAGAGTGCTCAGATCCTGAGCTCAAGGCCTAGCTAGGACTGGCAAAAAGCAAAAACAGAATAACAACAACAAAAAAGTTGGTTATAGTTTATAGGGTACATTTTTAGGGAGGGGTAATTTGCAGAGCTGGGGAGAGCTATAAAGAGCCTCATTGAAGACTTCAGTGAATACTGAAGCAGATACATTTCAGAAATTGATCTAATGCCAGAAAAAGTGCTATTCAAAAGGAATAAAGAAATAAATTCTTCGATCACAAATGGATAATAGCATACTCCATGTTCCCAATGTCCAGTGAAGTGCAAAGCAAGTATTCAAAAGGGCATAGCCTCAGGAGTAGGGTCAATAAAGCCTTTAGACCAACACTTTCAAATCTGTTACCCTATTTTATCTATTTTACCCAGTACTTTAGTTCATCAAAATAAAAATCCCATGTCTGTTAAACTAGATCACATAAGTTTGTTAAAAAAAAATTCCATCATCACAATACATTTTGTCATAGATGAAAACCTGTAATCCTAGCTAATCAGCAGACAGATCTGAGCATCATGGTTCAAAGCCAGCCCAGGCATAAAAGTCCATGTATCTCCAATTAGCCAGCAAAAAGCTGGAAGTAGAAGTGACAGAGCTCTAGCTTGAGCAGATGAACCAAGTAAGAGCATGAGGCCTTAAGTTCAAGCCCCAGTACCTGCATAAAACAAAAACAAAAAAATGCTAAAATTTACTTCAATAAGATATTGTAAGGATATAACAATATAATGCTTGTAAAATATTTGTAACACATATAAATGTGTTCAATACCAGATTGATTACTGCTAAACAGATTAATAAGAACTATAAACTGGTCTTATTATTTAGCACTAATCAAACTGATACTATATATAATAAACTGATACTGTATATGATATAATATCATACATATCACCATGAGGTAAATCATTATCAATT